>NC_079195.1:101042307-101374807 GCF_029499605.1 Hyla sarda | reverse complement strand
AATACATTTTTAAACAGGGATCAATTTATGTGGGTGGGCAGGGCACTAAAAATGTAACTGACAATAATAAAAATGTAGTGTGTGTGTGTTTTTCCCTTTTTTTTTTTTTTTTTTTTAGGTAGTACTACTACTCCCAGCATGGAACACACTGTTCCATGATGGGAGTAGTAGTACCTGTACTAATTGACAGATCGCCCCTGGTGTCACTTCTGACACCCGTTGCGATCCTCCTGTATAATTTATAGATGCAGCTTGCCGCTCTTCTATTGTCCCGTATATATACACCAGATGATTGGCCAGATGGTTTCAGCCAATTACAACTCTCTGTGGGAAATATGAATAGGTGTATAATTACGGCAGTGCAGGGGACCACAGAAGAGCGGCCGGCCACCCGTTTCCATACATTTTACAGGAGGATCACAGCGGGTGTCAGGAGTGACATCCACTGTGATCTGTCCTTAACTGCAGATACTACTGCTTCCAACATGGAGCCCACTCTGCTCCATGTAGGGAGCAGTAGTACCTGCAGTTAAGGACGGATCAGAGCGTGTCACTCCTGACACCCGCTGCGATCAGCCTTCATCCCTGAGATGCGGAGCGGCTTTCTCCTGCGCTCGTATCTCTGCTCTGTACTGCGGCCGGCCACTCACCATTCATATTTCCCGCTGAGAGCGAGGATTGGATGCCAAATTCATGACTGACATGAATTTCTATTAACATCACTGGCTGGCCCGGAGTATAGTGCAGAGATTCGAGTGCTGTATAGAGCCGCTCTGCATCTCTGCTATATTATGGACGATCGCATCGGGTGTCAGGAGTGACATCAGGGGCGATCTGTCTATTAGTACAGGAACTACTACTCCCATAATGGAACAGTGTGTTCCATGCTAGGAGTAGTACTACTACCTAAAAAATATAAAAAATAAAGAAAAAAAGGGAAAACCACACACACATTACATTTTTATTATTGTCGGCTACATTTTTAGTGCCCTGCCCACCCACATAAATTGATCTCTGTTTAAAAATGTATTAAAATTTCATTATAAAAAAATATAAATTTCGTTAAATACATTTTTTTTCCATCACTAGTACATCCTTTTTTTTTTTTTTTTTTTTTGGTACCCAACAAATTTTGAAAAATGTCAAAGGGGCCAAAAATGCAATTTCCACTCAAAGGCAAAAAACACCAGAAAAAATGCAAGAAAAAACGCCAAACACAGGAAAATGCTGTGGCGTTTTTCCTGGCGGTTTTTGTCCTTGCGTTTTTTTGGCCCACAAAAAAACCAAGTCGAAGCTTAAAGGAGCCTAAAGGAGGTACAGTTTCAGAACATTTTCTAGTGAATTTCTCTTGAAGCTTGTTTCTGGGATATTTATTGTTGTTGTTAAGAATATCTTGACAAGCTTTTAGAAGGAGCTGAGAAATTTATTTTTGTAACTATTTTTATATTAGCAGAACATCTATTTTATCGATTTTAATTTAACAGATCTTATTTACAGCTGCTATGCAGACCCATTCTTACAAACCCTCTGTAGACTGATCTAACAGTCTTCTTGCTAACCTACGCACAATAGGAGAGCAACCAGAGGGAAGAAAGCTACACAAGACTGCATGATCAACTACATAGTGTTTGTAATTTGTAAGCATTGAGACACGCAGCAGCCTTAGACACAAAAGTGCAAAAGCATTTCATATATTTTTTATGTATTGGAACAATATAAAATGGTTGCAAAAGTGTACAAATCTTTCAAATTTAAAGCATACCTGTCAGATACCACAACATTTTTTACTGAGCACCTGATCCTGACTATATATATATATATATATATATATATAATTATTTTTTTTGCCTCTATCACCTATATTTATCATTAAAAATCCCTCTTTTCATTAGCTCACATTGTTAGAAATCCTCTTAGGGGAAGGGGGCGTGTTCCTCCCGTGTGATGGTGGGAGGTGATTGGAATGTCTGCTCATGTAGCCTTGTCCATTAGTCATCTCTTGTCCACGACTCATGGACAAGCCTTATGCTGCTGCAGGGCTGGTTAGTGTCCCAGTAGGTATAGGGACCCCCTAGTGGTGGGATTTTCAGGAGCTGTTTTCTTTATTAAAATGTATTAAACAACCATATTAAAAAAGGTCATCAATAGCAATATATTAAAAGTTTTTGGATCTGACAGTGCCCATTTAAATCTATACAAAAAAAAGAATAGTAACTGCATTATTATATGAATAGCCCTATATAAACATTAAAGGAGTTATGCTAAGTTTAAAAATTATTCACAAGAAAGGGGATAACACGCTCATCAGTGTGTGGGTTAGGGGTGGGTGAGCTGAGGTCTTACTGCTGGGACCTGCACCAATCATAATAATGGAGGTCCTGGGTGAATGGAGCAGCAGTGCACATGCTTAGCCACCACTCCATTAATTGCTTCTAGGACTTCCATAGATATCTAACAGCAGCTGCCCTGGGATATTGCCCCCCTTGTCGGTGATCGCCGTCATTCGCCGATCAATTCTGACCGGCGAATCACTTCTTTTCCGGGTCAATCGGGTCATTGGTGACCAGGTGACCCGGAAAATAATTGTGACTGGTGCTGTCAGAGACGGCACCAATCACCCGTGCCGACCAGGAGTGAGGTGGCACTGGTGCCACCTCATGATCCCCGTGATTGATCGGTTAAGACGGGCCGACCAATCACGGGTCCTGCGGGGCGGCTGATCGGCGGCGGCGGGGTCCACCTTACTGGCGGGTCCAGAGTGGCGGCGGCGGGGCCGGAACGGTCGTGTGAATGTAAAAACACTACTCTTCACTAAATTAAAGGTAAAACATTACATATACACACCCTTAAACTGTACCACACCCCCAACCCCATAAAAATAAAAAAAAGGCATGTATGGCACTGTTTCCAAAACGGAGCCGTCAGCGGTTGCAAAACAACAACTCCCAGTATTGCCGGAGAGCCATTGACTGCCCAGGCATGCTGGAAGTTTTGCAACAGCTGGAGGCAACCTGTTTGGGGAACACTGCCATGTCCATCCCTATGCAAATCCTTAATTTAGGCCTCCAATGCGCATGGCACTCTCTAATTTCGGAGCCCTGTTGTATTTCAAGGCAACAGTTTAGGGTCACATATGAGGTATTTCCGTACTCGGGAGAAAATGCGTTACAAATTTTTGGGGGCCTTTTCTCCTTTTACCCTTTATGAAAAGGTAAAGTTGGGGTCTACACCAGCATGTTAATGTAAAAAAAATATTTTTTTTACACTAATTTACTGGTGTTGCCCCATACTTTTCATATTCACAAGAGGTAAAAAGGAAAAAAAGACTGCCAAAAATTGTAATGGGGAAATACCCCATATGTGGACATAAAGTGCTCTGCGGACGCACAAGAGGGCTCAGGAGTGAGAGCGCACCATGTATATTTGAGGCCTAAATTGGTGATTTGCACAGGGGTGGCTGATTACAGCAGTTCTGACATAAATGCAAAAAGAAAAAAAACACCAGCATGTGACCCCATTTTGGAAACGACACCCCTCACGGAATGTAACAAGGGGTATAGTGAGCCTTAACACCCCACAGGTGTTTGACATATTTTCATTAAAGTTGGACATGAAAATGAAAAATTTGATACCACAAAGTTTTTATTTTCACAAGGGGTAAGAGGAGAAAAAGCCACCCAAAATTTGTAACAGCATTTCCTCTGAGTACGGAAATACCCCATATGTGGATGTAAAGTGCTCTGCGGGTGCACTAGAGAGAAGGAGCGCCATTGGGCTTTTGGAGAGAGAATTTGGCTGGAATTGAAAGCCATGTACGTTTACAAAGCCCCCACGCTGACAGAACAGTGGCCCTCCCCCACATGTTACCCCATTTTGGAAACTACACCCCTCACGGAATGTAATAAGGGGTGCAGAGAGCATTTACATCCCACAGGTGTCTGACAGATTTTTTGAACAGTGGTTCATGAAAATTAAAAATTTAATTTTTCATTTCCACGGCCCACTGTTCCAAAGATCTGTCAACACCAGTGGGGTGTAAATGCTCACTGTACTGCTTATTAAATTCAGTGACAGGTGTAGTTTCCAAAATGGGGTCACGAGGGGGGTTCTCTGTTCTGGCAGCATGGGGGCTTTGTAAACGCACATGGCCCCCGAATTCTATTCCAACCAAATTCTCTCTCCAAAAGTCCAATGGCGCTCATTCTCTTCTGAGCCCTGTAGTTCACATGCAGAGCCCTTTACATCCACATATGGGGTATTTCCATACTCAGAAGAAATGCACATTACAAATTTTGGGGGCTTTTTCTCCTATTACCCCTTGTAAAAATAAAAATAAATTTCCTTTTCACATCCATCTTTAGTGAAAATTTGTCAAACACCTGTGGGGTGTTAAGGCTCACTGTACCCCTTGTCATGTTCCTTGAGGGGTGTAGTTTCCCAAATAGTATGCCATGTGTTTTTTTTGCTGTTCTGGCACCATTGGGGCTTCCTATATGAGACATGCCCCCCAAAAACCATTTCAGCAAAATTCGCTCTCCAAAAGCCCAATGTCACTCAGCCCTTCTGAGCCCTCTAATGCACCCTCAGAGCACTTTACATCCACATATGAAGTATTTTCTTACTCGAGAGAAATAGGATTACAAATTTTGGGGGACATTTTTACCTATTACCCCTTGTGAGAATGAAACATTTGGGGTAACACCAGCATTTTAGTGGAAAAAATCAAATTTTTTATTTATACGTCCCATTTTAACGAAAGTTTGTCAATCACCTGTAGGGTGTTAAGGCTCACTATACCCCTTGTTACATTCCTTGAGGGGTGTACTTTGCCAAATAGCGTGCCGTGTGTTTTTTTTCTTTTCTGGCACCATGGGGCTTCCTACATGCGACATGCCCCCCAAAAAACATTTCAGCAAAATTGCTCTCCAAAATCCCATTGTCGCTCCTTCCCTTCTGAGCCCTGTAGTGTGCCAGCAGAGCATTTTACATCCACATATGGGGTATTTCCTTACTCAAGAGGAATTAGGTAACAAATTTTGGTGGGCTTTTTCTCCTTTTACCCCTTGTAAAAATGAAAAAAATGGGTGTACAAGAACATGTTAGTGTAAAAAAAAAATTTGATTTTGAATTTTCTCCTCTTTGCTGCTATTCCTGTGAAACACCTAAAGGGTTAACAAACTTTCTGAATGTCATTTTGAATACTTCAAGGGGTGCAGTTTTCATAATGGGGTCCATTATGGGGTATTTCTAACATAAAGACCTTCAAATTTACTTTGAAACTGAATTGGTCCCTGAAAAATTCCCATTTTTAAATTTTCGTGAAAAATTGGAAAATTGCTGCAAAACTTTGAAGCTTTCTGATGTCTTCAAAATGTAAAAACATGTCAACTGTATGATGCAAATACAAACAAGACACATTGTATATGTCAATTATCATATAATTTATTTAGAATGACCACTTTCCTTACAAGCAGAGAGCTTCAAAGTTAGAAAAATGCTAAATTTTCCAATTTTTCATAAAATTTTGGAATTTTTCACCAAGAAATGATGCAAGTATCAACAAAAATTTAGCACTAACATAAAGTAGAATATGTCATGAAAAAAAAAATCTTGGAATCAAATTCATAAGTTAAAGCATCCCAGAGTTATTAATGTGTCAAAGGTTAGATTTAAAAAAATGGCTGTGTTCTTAAGGTCAAAATGGGCTGCGTCCTTAAGGGGTTAATGTATATTCAGTCTAAAGCTTACATTATAAATGAACGAAAACAGGTGGAAGTTTGTATTGTTGAAATTTTATATGGTACACACACAGATATTATATTACTGAATAGCATTATTTAGAATTTACCAGTTTAAAAATGTATCAGTTTTGGCCATGTGGTGCTTGCAAAGAACTTGTACCACCTTAGAATCTTTTAGTTCCTGTTACTCGAAAATGTCAAAAAAATGGTTAATGCTTTATTAATTCTTGGCTGATGTTTCTTAAAGTAATGATATTTTGTTTCTTCTAGAATTTTATGTTAATTTTGTGTTTATCTGCAGGCTACAGACATTTACAGCTTTACAACTTACATAATGAGTCTTTGGAGATCTCCACTCTGTTCATTAATAGTAGAAGGATGGAAGACATCCCAAGCGGTAGCCTGCCGGCATCTTTGGTAGGTGAACATGTGAATGGTTTTCAACTACTAAGTGCCATAAACCTCTAGTAACCATATGAACAATGGTGCTAAATTGCAATATTGCAAAATCAGCAGAATGCATTATCAATACTTATTAAACATGGCCAAGTGTTAAATGTGAACTGTGGAGTCAGTTCATCATTGGGGTCTGGCTTCTGAACTCACTGGCAATTAAATAAATTCCCATGGTTCTTTGTTCTCTGCTGAAAAGTGCACAAGTTGGGGGAATAATTAACGGCTTTCTGTGTATTTTGTCTGTTATCATCACCTTACTTTTCAAGTTTGTTTAAATCATATCTTTTTTTGCAAAGGTTTTTAGCTCAGAAGAAAGAAAAGCAGTCTCAACATTTAAGGTCACAGTCCATGGAATTCCTGGTCCAGAACCATTCTCCATATTCAGCATAAACTGTGGGACGACAGCGAAACAACTTCTAGAACAAGTAAGTTATGTTTTTATCAGTCAGTATCCAACTGTGAGATATTTAGACAGCATTATCAGGGTCACGATATGGTCATTCTACAGGGTGGGCCATTTATATGGATTTATTTTGAATCCAACTTTTGTTTTTTTCAATAGGAAGAGGGTCATGTGACACATCAAACTTATTGGTAATCTCACAAGAAAAACAATGATGTGCTTGGTTTTAACGTAACTTTATTCTTTCATGAGTTATTTACAAGTTTCTGACCACTTATAAAATGTGTTCAATGTGTTACCCATTGTGTTGGATTGTCAATGCAACCCTCTTCTCCCACTCTTCACACACTGATAGCAACACCGCAGGAGAAATGCTAGCACAGGCTTCCAGTATCCGTAGTTTCAGGTGCTGCAGAATGGGCAAAACAAAAATTGGAGCAGGACCCTCAGTTTACACAGAAGATTTTGTTCAGTGATGAGGAAACTTTTATGTGAATGGTGAAGTTAACAAACAAAACCACCGCTATTGGTCTGACACTAACCCACATTGGATAGATCCCTCCAAGACTGTTGGAACACAAAAATTGATGGTATGGTGTGGTATATGGGGTACAAAGATAGCGGGGCCATTCTTCATCAATGGAAACCTCAAGGCCACTGGATATGCGAAATTGCTACATGATGATGTGTTTCCCTCTTTATGCACTGAAGCTGGCACGTTCCCTCAGTTTTTCCAGCAAGATGGTGACCACCACATTATGGGTGTCAGGTCCGAGCATTCCTAGATGAACAGTTTCCTGGAAAGTGAATTGGTCATCGTGGGCCAGTTGAATGGCCCTCAAGGTCTCCCGATCTGACCCCCTAAGACTTTTATCTTTGGGGTCATCTGAAGGCAATTGTCTATGCTGTGAAGATACGAGATGTGCAGCACCTGAAACTACGGATACTGGAAGCCTGTGCTAGCATTTATCCTGGGGTGTTGCTATCAGTGTGTGAAGAGTGGGCGAAGAGGGTTGCATTGACAATCCAACACAATGGGCAGCACATTGGACACATTTTATAAGTGGTCAGAAACTTGTAAATAACTCATGAAAGAATAAAGTTATGTTAAAACCAAGCAAATCATTGTTTTTCTTGTGAAATTCCCAATAAGTTTGATGTGTCAAATGGCCAACTTCAAAATGGCTGCCATGGTCAGCACCCATCTTAAAAAGTTTCCCCTCTCACATATACTAATGTGCCACAAACAGGAAGTTAATATCACCAACCATTCCCATTTTATTAAGGTGTATCCATATAAATGGCCCACCCTGTATATCCAACAGCTTTGTAAACCTGTAAGGCTGCTTGAACAATATAACCATAGAGTAAGGTTCTCGAGACACATCTGCTCTTGTTTAAAAAAAAAAGTGTCAGTCATGAATGTTGTCTAAAACTTTTTAAATATGTAATTATATTCAGAGCTGTTAAAATCTCTAAAACAAGACTGTTAGAGGGGTATTCCAAAGTATATATTTTACATTTAATAGTGTTCATAAAATCCCCTGTACTCACCTGCTCCCAATCCTTCAGAAGGTGCCAATCTGGCATTGCTGGTCCCGCTGCTCAGGGCTTTCTCTTCTCTAGAGGAGGTGGATCATTGTTGTGGCCATTTTGTATATATTGAGAAGGTAGTGCTGATAGTAGGGACCAGCACAGTCGGGGAATCAGCAGCAGTTTTCTTTCATGTTATGCTGCCATGCTGGGCTTTTAACTGTAAATTTTATCCTCTGGAATTCCACTTTAGAAATTTCTCTAAATATAGGTCACTGAGCCCAGAAGTAATGTCATGTGTTGATCTGGACAGGAGGACATTATTTGGAACAAAAGGGGACATAGCTACATATTTGATACGGTTAAAAAAGGTTACAGGTCTATAACTCTGCTATGTTCATTTAGAAATAGATACACCTCTGAGGCAGATGTCAACTGCCCCATACTAAGGAAAACGTGATTCCTGACTGACAAATCTAACAATAAATCCTTGGATAAATGTCCCACCCATGAAGGTTACAGCTATCCTGTTACACAACATTCTGTTACATAGGCCACATGTGGCTTTGTCTCGGAGATCTGTGACCGCTGTAAAACTATTGTTGCTGACATTGTTGCTAGTGTGTATTAGGGTTTAGATATATCATTGATAGCTGCAGAAGACAGATAAAAATATTCTCCACCTTGATTTCGGCTTATGACTTATTAAGACGTTATTTTCTATTCTGTGCTATGCTGGATTTCATTATTTTTCTATTTGTGAGCCCAGTCATTAATAGAACATTATGATATAACATGGACAACTTTTTACTCGTTTCGAGATTTGAAAAATATTTGCGTATTAAAGGGGTACTCCGGCCCTAATACATCTTATCACGGGACCCCCGCAATCTGTCATTCAACACCCACCTTTGCGAGCTCTGCAGCGTGATGACCACGGAGCCGGAGTATCGTGACTTCACGACTCCACCCCCCTGTGACTTCATGCCACGCCCCCTCAATGCAAGTCTATGGGAGGGGGCGTGATGGCCAGATTGCTGAATGACAGATTGCAGGGGTCCCCAGCGGCGGGACACCGCGATCAGACATCTTATGCCCTATCCTTTGGATAGGGGATAAGATGTATTAGAGCCAGAGTACCCCTTTAATAGAATCTGTTTCTTTAATGTTTTGTCCCAGCAAGAACCTTGCAAAATGTCACATTGAGGCATAAATATGTGATCCTCTCCATAACACGTTACTATGTTGCCTTTGTTGTCAAGGCATATTGGCAGCAGCGCCTGGCATGAAATATCTGCTGCAAGCAGACAGAGAACACTGCAGGGTACACTTCAGAGTAGACAGGCTTCAGAGGAGACAGGTGAGCAGAGGTATCTCCTCTACCAACTAGATCTCTTGTCAGACATAGCCTTTCATTATATTACACATAATCTTAGCTATGTCAACAAGGGAACATTTTCATTTGTTTTGGGATAAAAGGATGTCCAGTGTCTGGTGGATCAGTAATGCTTCCAGCATTCTTGCTAGTCCTGCCAAGGACTTCATGCTTGTGGCTATCATCTTGGCAACGATAACATGAAGTCTAAGCAATGAAAAGATCTAAACCTGTCACATACAACTTGCTGCATTCAAAGAGGATAACCTTTTCCCATCACATTTTGTAATGTATGTGTATTAGTCATTTTACTTCCTTATATTTCAGTTCATCCAGACTAGGTGATCTGTCGTGTCTATGAGCGGCTTTACCGTATGTGAGATTCACCAGGATTAAGACACGAACAACAATTATGACACAGTAAAGTCACTTGAGGGGCTCACGTTGTGTCTTACCATCACTCAATTTGTCCTATTGTTTCTATGTCTCTTTTTACCTTATATAGTCAGGCACCACTTTGTGTGCAGTATGTGAACGTCCGTCCTACTCTTTATCATGTTACACTCTTGTGAGGAACACGATAATGAAAGCCTCATGATACATTTATATTATTAGTAATGTGTGCTGGATATAATGGCTAGACATGAGAATACAGAACTGATACATCAGTGTTATGCAGTGAACTAGGATGACATGTACCTGGTGAATGGTTGCAGTATTCTTATCCAGCTTGTCTCCCTATAGTCTACACAGAGTTGTCGAATAATTTAGGATATTGACAGAACTGAGGTTTATAGTGGCTGCCATGCTTACTGTGGTTGCTTTAGTTGCTTTTGGGTTAATCCCAGAAATGCAATATATGTATATTGTCTGTACTGTTTTGACATTTCCCTAATATTTTTATATATAAACGTTACAGCTTTAGAAGTAATTTTGACAGTAATAGGTAACACATGATGAAATGTATTTTTAATGGGTTTTTCTTTAGGTTACTTTCGATATTGGTTGAAAACTCACACTTAAGGCTTATCCTAGGTGTGTATTACAGTATCCTGCACATATTTGATGCACAGGATTTATGGCTGCAGATTTGAAGCTGCGTTCAGTCATTTAGTTTGCATTGAACTCTGCAGCATGAAATTTGCAGCTTTAAATCCTGCGCATCAAATATGTGCGGGATACTGTACGTGTGAAGTTAATGGGTAGCTAAATCAACTGCACAAAATATGCAGCAAAAATATGTAAGAGATCCCTAAGGGTATATTCACAATTCACTGTCTATTGTGAGTTTTTAGCAAATTTCAGAAATCACAAATTTTGCAGAAATCACAGAGGAGAAAAAAATTACATAATATAACCATGACATGCAATTTACACCCTCAGGATACGCTATAAATGTGTGCGGTTAGGGATGATCTTGCTGTTCAGATTTTGGCCCAGCAACCTCCAATGCATGAGCATTTATATGTGTGTTTAGTCTGTCTGTTCCTCTGCCAGTGACATTGTTCGGCACAAGGCAGCAGGCTTTAAACACACCTCATTCTTCCTTAAAAGGGCACTGTCATGAAGTACAAAAATTGATATGTTGTAGTACTTAAGTACTACAACATATCTCTAATATACTTTAATTAAAAAAAGTGATTTTAAACAAGTTTAAAATCACTTTTAAATTCGGCCACTAGGGGTCACCCTCCTAGTGGCCAAATGCATTCGGCAGTGATGTCACTACTGAATTTCGACTCATTGAAGACTGGCAATGAGTCGAAATTCAGGCACTGCGGTGCTCGCTCCCGCCTGTCAATCAAACAGGCGAGAGCGAGCACGCTGATAGCTGGGGCTGCGCGCATTGGCCGGCTCCACTGGCCTCGCGCACGGCCCCGCCCGCCCCGTTTACCCTGTCCCTGTGCCCACTAGTGTCACATGTGCCCCCCGCGAGCGCGATCGCTACCATCACCGCTAGCGAGGTCCCTGTGCCCACTAACGGTGTCACAATAATGCAGAGCGCGGCTCTGTTCTCCGTCCCTGTCAGCTGTCAGGGTACGGGAACAGATATAAAAGCCTCGCGCGCAGCTAACGTAGTACTGCGCATACGCAGTACTACGCAAATAGGTAGGGCTAACTCCAGGCTCCTAGCGCTGCCTACGTTAGCCCTACGCTATTTGCATACTGCTGCGGCTGCGCAGTACTACGTTAGCCGCGCGCAAGGCTTTTAAATCTATTCCCGTACCCTGAGACTCTCAGGCGCAGCACTACGCAAATAGCGTAGGGCTAACGTAGGCAGCCCTAGGAGCCTGGCGTTAGCCCTACGCTATTTGCGTAGTACTGCGCATGCGCAGTACTACGTAAGCTGCGCGCGAGGCTTTTAAATCTGTTCCCGTACCCTGACAGCTGACAGGGACGGGGAACAGAGCCGCGCTAGCAGCGCCTGACCCAGCAGCGCCTGACCCAGTCGCGGTCGTTTATCTTGCCAATAGAAGGATCTCAAGGTGCCACTCAGCCTAACAAAGCATTTCCTGGGAGGAATCACCGGAGAAAGGAAGAGATACAAAAACTTAGGTAGGTATATCATTTTAAAGATATTAATCCTGCCAGCTAGTGAAAAAGGCAAAGAGGACCTGGCCTGTAGCTTGACTGACACCAACGACAAAACAGGATCTAAGTTCAACCTACATAGTCCCTCACACACGCAGAAAACTCCACTCACAAATATCTAAATTGAGAAACTGTTTGCAACCCATTAGGAAGAGACGGAATGGGGTCTGCAGCCACCGATAGAGGCATCAGAGAAGACTTAGCCCAATTAACCTTAAGACCAGAGAAAGAACTACATTTGTCTAAGAGGACAAACAAGGCCCCCAGGGAGCCCTGAACATCAGCTAAATAAACCAACGTGTCATCTGCGTAAATGGAGACTTTCTCCGCTAAGGAGCACCTACACACCCCCTGAATACAAGAGGACGATCTAATGACAGTCGCTAGCAGCTCTACTGCTAGGGCAAACAAAAAGGGAGACAGGGGGCAGCCCTGCCTTGTACTTCTACCCAGCTGGAAGGACTCCGAGGCCTCCAAATTGGTGCACATCCTGGCTCTAGGGCTATCATATAGCAAGCGTACCCACACCTGGAACCATAGAGCAAACCGAAGGACCCCCAGGAAACCTGAAGATATAGCCATTCCACAGAGTCAAAAGCCTTATACACATCTAGACTAACTACATATCCCCCCAAAGCAATCCCTTCCGCAGCGGCTATGTTAAGATGTAAGTGTTGGACATTAATATCCATGGCTCTCCCTGGCATAAAGCCCGTCTGGTCAGGATGAACGATAGCAGCTATGACCCTTCGTAACCTATTAGCTAATATTTTAGCCAAAAGTTTGATGTCTACATTAAGGAGGGAAATAGGTCTGTAAGTCAGATCCTTCCCAGGTTTAGGAAGATCTATGATAAGGGGTTCTCTCATGGAATCAGGGAGTCTCCCAGTCTCCATAGCCACGCTAAATAGGTTGTGTAAAATAGGTATCAACCGCTCCTCATTTGCCCTGTACCAATCTCCAGTCATCCCATACAACCCTGGAGTTTTCGCCATCTGTAAAGAAGCAATAGCCATAGAAATTTCCTCATCAGAGAAAGGGGCATCTAAATGGGCTGCCTGAGCTGTAGTCAAGGGTGTAAAAGGCAATCATTCCAAAAATGGCACTAAACATTCCGGCAGAGCCGGCAATTGAGAGGTATAGAGATCATAATAAAAGTCCCAAAAGACAGTATTAATAGCAATAGGGCCAGATTCCAAAATCCCAGAAGCCCCCCTAATACAAGGTATAACGACCACTGGCCTACTCTCTCTAGCCTGATAAGCCAATAACCTACCATTTTTATCCCGAAATTGGAATATGGCCACTTCCCTGTCCACCAACCTATCTTGAACCTTTTCTCTTTGTAGGATCAGTAGAGCCCTCTGGGCCTTTAACCATTGAGGTTCAACATCAGGGGAAGGATCCCTCACCACCTCCGCTTCCAGAACCCCAATCTCTACCTGCAGTGCACGTTCCATAGCCGAATATGCCGCTCTCCTTCCAGCAACCCCAGTCATAAAAGCCCCCCTAACATGAGCCTTATAAGCATCCCATTGCACTAACTTGTCGGGGTGAGACCCATTATGTTCCCAAAAACAATTGTGAGCTTCCAGCAAACATGGCGTCACCACGTCCTCCTGCAGCCAGCCGGGATACATCTGCCAGAATTTGGAAGAGTGACGAGAGCCTAGACCCAATGACCGTATAAGAGCTGAGTGGTCTGAGATCCCCCTAGTGGTGTACATGACATCTCTCACCAAAGATAGAAGATCAGAGGAGGCATATGCCAAATCTATCCTGGAGAATGATTTATGTACCGCTGAGTAAAAGGAGAATAATGGTTCAAATTGATGCTTCCAATGCCAAACCTCCGTAAAAGACTGTGCCGCACTCCAGGCATTAAAGGGGTTCTCCAGTGGAAAACTTTTTTTTTTTTTTTTTTTTAAATCAACTGGTGTCAGAAAGTTAAACAGATTTGTAAATTACTTCTATTAAAAAATCTTAATCCTTCCAGTACTTATTAGCTACTGAATAATACAGAGGAAATTATTTTCTTTTTGGAACACAGTGCTCTCTGCTGACATCTCTGTCCATTTTAGGAACTGTCCAGAGTAGCAAATGTTTGCTATGGGGATTTTCTCCTACTCTGGAAAGTTCTTAAAATATACAGAGATGTCAGCAGAGAGCACTGTGCTTTTGATTCAGCAGAGAGCTTTGTGTTCCAAAAAGAAAAGAATTTCCTCTGTAGTATTCAGCAGCTAATAAGTACTGGAAGGATTAAGATTTTTCAATAGAAGTAATTTACAAATCTTTCAAAAAGGTGCAGCAGAGAGAAAAATAACAATCACATTTATAGCTTTTACCTTAAGAACCTCCCCATCTAATGTGCCACCGGGGTTGCTAACCCAGTGTGAGATCGCCACTTACCATCTTGTGGATTTACGGGAGAGTTCCCAACAGCCGCATTTCATCAGTCCACGCCAGTGAGAACAGGCGGCTGTTTAACATTCTATAGTCATTCATTCAGTATCGTTACCCCACTAGGGCCCAGTGGGATATCTATTAGTGCCTGCATATGTGTAGTACATTTTAATATATTTTATTGAATTAAAATTTTTTGTACTAGTGATGCTGTTTTTTATTCAATTTATTCACGTTTCCCCACATATCATTATGCTCCTTAGATGGTGAGGTTCTTCAGGTAAAAGCTATAAATTTGATTGTAATTTACAAAACTGTTTAACTTTCTGGCACCAGTTGATTTAAAAAAAAAAAAACAATTTCCACCAGATTACCCCTTTAAGTCCAGGGGAGCCGGGATCCGCTGCACCAGTGCTATCAACACTCCGATCTGGGACCGCATTAAAGTCACCTATAAGGAGAACAAGCAGAGAGGGAAACGTCAGTAATTTGGATGTGATGCAGTCTAAGACATCAAAACAAAACAGAGGGGGGGGGGGGCATACACAGACACCAAAAGAAAACCGAAGGCATGTAAGGAACATTGAAGAATCACAAACCTACCAAGTTGGTCACAAGCTACTTGATCAATAACCAGGGGAAGAGATTTAGTCACCAAAATAGACACCCCCCTAGCAGAGGAAGAATAAGTGGAATGATATCCCCTCGCTATCCAAGCCCGTTTCACAGCGAGGATTTTCTGACCAGTAAGATGAGTTTTTTTTGTAAACAAATCAGGTGTGGGGACTGCTTCTTTACTAAGTTTAGGCACAGAGTCTGTTTAAATTTGGAGTTAAGGCCTCTAACATTCCAACTCTCAATAGGAAGTGACCCCATTAACAATGCCTAAAATAACAATTTGCAGTAGGACTAGCACTAGGCAGAGAACACCCTCCTGCACACAAAAGCTCCTGAGTAGTTGTAACAGCGCACATAAAACATAATGCCACCACCTGAGTCGCTCCAGGAACAAACACCATACACACCACCTACAGGACGCAAGACAAGACCTCACAAAGACAGAAAGGGCACAAACACCAAACACATAAACAAAAGAAAAAAACAATAAAAACATCCCCAACAGAACCCTTTCTAACACTGGGAACATGTGCAGACCTAGACCCTAAATGCTAACCAATGGGCAGTAGCAAGAACTCCACTAGAGTGGCCTACCCCACTCCCACCAACCCAACCCACTATACTAACTCCGTGGTCAACTCACTAGATATCACTCTAATCAAGGAACCAAAACCAGGAACAAAGTCCGTAGTCCTTGAACTCTAAGGCCGGCCCCAACCACTAACCTAGCTCCCTATACTAACTAAAGAAATGGGAAGCAGGAGATGACTTGCGCTGATTCACCACAGGATCAGTCCGGAGGAGCCACAGGAGGAGCAGCATCCACCCACTGCAGGGCCTCAACTGGAGACGTGAAGAACCTGGCAGTCGCACCATCCTCCACTCAAAGACAAGCCGAGAACAGCATGGCATAGCGATATCCCTTAGTGCGAAGTCGAAGGCGCACCTCAGTGAACTTGGTCCTTTGTTTACGCAGCTCCACCGAGAAATCTGGGTAAAAGGCAACTCTACTTCCATTACAGCGCCCCTCTCCTTTTATGCATACAGCTAGCAGGATAGCGTCCCGATCTTTGAAGTGTAGTAATTTTGCAAGAAAAGGTCTAGGAGGAGCTAGAGGAGGAGGAGGCCTGCCCGGCACCCTATGTGCTCTTTCCACAGTGAAATAAGGTGAGAAAGTGTCAGCCGGCAGGATCTCTTTCAGCCATGACTCCAGAAACGTCACAGGGTCTGATCCCCACCAGGCGAATATTGTTGCGCCGAAGTCTATTTTTCCATGTCATCAGCACTGTCCCGGACAGTTTTTACTTGTCGCTGTAGAGAAGACATTTGTTCCGGTAGGGGGTGAAGGGTATCCTCAACTGTGGAAACTCTGCGTTCCACCTCCTCCATATGTTTGCGCTGTTTTTGTGTCTCATGCCGAAGGATCATGAACTTCTGTCGCAACTCATCCACCTTTTGAGATCATCATAGTCTGGCCAGAGGTAAAGGCCGCAAGCAACTCTGTGAACTTCCGATCAGCCGAAGCAGCAGGGCATGTAGCATGGTGCAGGGAGCAGCGCCTCTCAGGGCTAGGAGAGCCAGGAAACAGCGAAGGCATCCCACCACCTCTGGAGGCCTAGAGAACTGGCTAAGGGCCTTGGCAGCATGAGCAGAGACATTGGAAGCCAAAGGTGTGGCAAGACAGGAGTCCCTTCTTGAGCGCCCGCTCACCTGAGAGTGCACCTCATCAGAAGAGGCCTCATCCTCTGAGGATAGTCTAGCAGCCTCAGCAGCATGTTTAGACTTCTTGGATTTGGCGTGCGGTCCACCCATAGTGACAATGCTTGGTATGGAGAACAATCCAGAGGTAAGTATAAGCTCTGCAGGAGACTGGAAGTAGTGCAGCAGCACCCCGCAGTCCCACAAGCTCCAGGAGCGTACACCGCCTGTGTATGAGATGTAGAAATGCGGCACCACAGCAGGCTCCACGAACCGGAGCCGCAAGAAGTGCACTATAATTCCCAGCAGCCCTCACAGTCAGAGGATGAGATGTAGAAGAGCAGCACCGTATCCAGCACCCAAGAGGGAGCAATGCAGGCAAGCACCACAGGTCCCAGCAGCTTCACCAGCCACAGACAGCCAAAGGGATATCAGATGGACTCCACAAATGCAGCTCTCGAGGGGGAGGCACCACAAGTTCCAGCAGCAGAGAAGAAAGTTCAGCAGGAGTATAGGCAGGCTCCCAGCACCACAAGTCCCAGCAGTTCTCCTTAGGGCACAGGCAAGTAGATGCCAGATAAAGCAGTGTGCAAGGTGTTAAACCCTTTCATGCAGCGCACAGAGATGGCCCTTCACTCAGTAGGGGCAGTGGGAGTCACCATGGCAACCTGAAGGCCGCTCCCCACACAAAGATACTATTCAGGCCCCGCACCTGCGACCAGCCCGTTCACAGACCTCTCTGTGCCTCCTCTTGGTACCTGCCGTGCCTCACAACACTCCCGCAACTCCTCAGGGACCTCCGCACCAGCTGATCTGCCACCGCAGCCACACCGCTCCTCAGTCAATGGTGTCAGCCGCTCCCGGACCACACCGGAATCAGCCTCACAGCCACCACGGACCCGGAATGCAGAGCAGTGAGTCGGTGCCACAGGATTATAGGGTATTCAGGATATTAGAGCTGGGTCAGCGGGAGTCAGACATTTTAGTTGTTTCCTCGTTCTCCATGTATGAATAGAAAAAAAAAAAAAATATATATATATATATATATATATATATATATATATATATAAAAGAAAATATAGGAAATAATATAATAAATTAAGGATAAATAGAATTGTATAGTAATTGTAAAATATGTGTATCTAATTAATAGGTTAAGAATAAATATGAATTAATTTTAATAATTTATTAGTCTTATTTATCATTAATTAGCAACTCAATCATTCATTTAATGACCAGCTATTAGTATATTTATTATTAAATTAATGACAATAGTGTGAATTGAAGAAAAGGAATCTGAACAAAATGAATAACTATAATATATTGAATGTAGTTATCTGAAATGAACACTAGATGGCAGCAGTCTTTTAATGGAGCTGAACGCTGACTGAAAGCTCTGTCTGTAGAAGCTGTGAGGTAACCAGCTGACAGGAGAATCAATGATGTTCCAGGAAAATGGATGCCTGTGTCTGAGGTGATTTGAGGGTGGAGCTGCCTGTGTCTGAGGTGATTTGAGGGTGGAGCTGCCTGTGTCTGAGGTGATTTGAGGGTGGAGCTGCCTGTGTCTTAGCTGATTTGAGCATGATGCTGGTCACCAGCCCAAGCGCAGGAAGCAGGGACAACTCAGAGCTGGGAGGAAAACAGCTTACAGGAGAATCGGTGATATGACAGGAAAATGTCTGCCTGTGTCTGAGGTGATTTGAATGCATGTAGCTGATCACAAGCCCAAGCGCAGAAAGCAGGGATACCACAGAGCTGTGCCTGAGGAAATTGTACAATGAATTGTAAAAATGCAGTAACAGGGGAAAATATATGATAAGAAAGTAGTTAAGAATAGAAATACACTGCTCAAAAAAATAATGGGAACACTTAAACAACACAATGTAACTCCAAGCCAATCACACTGTCCACTCAGGAAGCAACACTGATTGACAATCAATTTCACATGCTGTTGTGCAAATGAAACAGACAACAGGTGGAAATTATAGGCAATTAGCAAGACACCCCCAATAACGGAGTGGTTGTGCAGGTGGTGACCACAGACCACTTCTCAGTTCCTATGCTTCTTGGCTGAGGTTTTGTTCACTTTTGAATGTTGGCGGTGCTTTCACTCTAGTGGTAGCATGAGACGGAGTCTACAACCCACACAATGGCTTAGGTAGTGCAGCTCATCCAGGATGGCACATCAATGCGAGCTGTGGCAAGGTGGTTTGCTGTGTCTGTCAGCATAGTGTCCAGAGCATGAAGGTGCTGCCAGGAGACAGGCCAGTACATCAGGAGATGAGGAGGAGGCTGTAGGAGGGCAACAACCCAGCAGCAGGACCGCTACACCTCCGCCTTTGTTCAAGGAGGAGCACTGCCAGAGCCCTGCAAAATGACCTCCAGCAGGCCACAAATGTGCATGTGTCCACTCAAACAGTCAGAAACAGACTCTATGAGGGTGGTATGAGGGCCCGACGTCCACAGGTGGGGGTTGTGCTTACAGCTCAACAGCGTGCAGGACGTTTGGTATTTGCCAGAGAACACAAAGATTGGGAAATTTGCAACTGGCACACTGTGCTCTTTACAGATGAAAGCAGGTTCACATGTGACAGACGTTACAGACTCTGGAGACGCCGTGGAGAACGTACTGCTGCCTGCAACATCCTCCAACATGACCGGTTTGGCGGTGGGTCAGTAATGGTGTGGGGTGGCATTTCTTTGGGGAGCCGCACAGCCCTCCATGTGCTTGCCAGAGGTAGCCTGACTGCCATTAGTTACCAAGATGAGACCCTCAGACCCCTTGTGAGACCATATGCTGGTGCGGTTGGCCCTGGGTTCCATCTACTGCAAGACGATGTTAGACCTCATGTGGCTGGCATGTGTCAGCAGTTCCTGCAAGAGGAAGGCATTGATGCTATGGATTGGCCTGCCCATTTCCCAGACCTGAATCCGGTTGAGCACATCTGGGAGATCATGTCTCGCTCCATCCACCAACGCCACCACAGACTGTCCAGGAGTTGGCGGATGCTTTAGTTCAATTCTGGGAGGACATCCCTCAGGAAACCATCTGCCACCTCATCAGGAGCATGCCCAGGCATTGTAGGGAGGTCATACGGGCACGTGGAGGCCACACACACTACTGAGCCTCATTACATGTTTAAGGACATTACATCAAAGTTGGATCAGCCTGAAGGGTGGTTTTCCACTTTGATTTTGAGTGTGACTCCATATCCAGACCTCCATGGGTTGATAAATTTGATTTCCATTGATAATTTTTGTGTGATTTTGTTGTAAAGACAAAAGTATTTCATACGATTAGTTCATTCATTCAGATCTAGGATGTGTTATTTTAGTGTTCCCTTTATTTTTTTGAGCAGTGTATATAGTATACAGTGGGGCAAAAAAGTATTTAGTCAGCCACCAATTGTGCAAGTTCTCCCACTTAAAAAGAATAGAGAGGCCTGTAATTTTCATCATAGGTATACCTCAACTATGAGAGACATGAGGAAAAAAAATCCATAAAATCACATTATCTGATTTTTAAAGAATTTATTTGCAAATTATGGTGGAAAATAAGTATTTGGTCAATAACAAAAGTTCATCTCAATACTTTGTTATATACCCTTTGTTGGCAATGACAGAGGTCAAACGTTTTCTGTAAGTCTTCACAAGGCTTCCACACTGTTGCTGGTATTTTGGCCCATTTCTCCATGCAAATCTCCTCTAGAGCAGTGATGTTTTTGGGGCTGTCGCTGGGCAACAGGGACTTTCAACTCCCTCCAAAGGTTTTCCATGGGGTTGAGATCTGGAGACTGGCTAGGCCACTCCAGGACCTTGAAATGCTTCTTACGAAGCCCCTCCTTCGTTGCCCGGGCGGTGTGTTTGGGATCATTGTCATGCTAAAAGACCCAGCCATGTTTCATCTTCAATGCCCGGGCTGATGGAAGGAGGTTTTCAGTCAAAATATCACGATACATGGCCCCATTCATTCTTTCCTTTACAAGGATTAGTCTTCCTGGTCTCTTTGCTGAAAAACAGCTCCAAAGCATGATGTTTCCACCCCCATGCTTCACAGTAGGTATGTTTTTTTTCTCCTCCAAACACAACAAGTTGAGTTTTTACCAAAAAGTTCTACTTTGGTTTCATTTGACCATATAACATTCTCCCAATCTTCTTCTGGATCATCCAAATGCTCTCTAGCAAACTTCAGACGGGCCTGTACATGTACTGGCTTAAGCAGGGGGACATATCTAGCACTGCATGATTTGAGTCCCTGGTGATGTAGCGTGTTACTGATGGTAGCCTTTGTTACTTTGGTTCCAGTTCTCTGCAGGTCATTCACTAGGTCCCCCCCTGTGTGGTTCTGGGTTTGTAATTGCTCCCACAGCTGATTTCTTCACACCAAGCTGCTTGCCTATTGCAGATTAAGTCTTCCCAGCCTGGTGCAGGTCTACAATTTTGTTTCTGGTGTGGTTCGACAGCTCTTTGGTCTTGGCCATAGTGGAGTTTGGAGTGTGACTGTTTGAGGTTGTGGACAGATAACAAGTTCAAACAGGTGCCATTAATACAGGAAACGAGTGGAGGACAGAGGAGACACTTAATAAAGAAGTTACAGGCCTGTGAGAGCCAGAAATCTTGCTTGTTTGTAGGTGACCATTATTTTCCACCATAATTTGCAAATAATTTCTTTAAAAATCTAAGTGATTTTATGGATTTTTTTTCTCATTATGTCTCTCATGATTGAGGTATACCTATGATGAAAATTACAGGCCTCTCTCATCTTTTTAAGTGGAAGAACTTGCACAATTGGTGGCTGACTAAATACTTTTTTGCCCCACTGTATATATGAGAGAAAATAGGGGCAAAAATTCATAGAAATTGACAAGGGTTAATATATATATATATATATATATATATATATATATATATATATATAAAATTTTCATTATTTATATTCCCTTATTTTAATTCCTTTTCTCTGTGTGTATATATGTACAGTGGGGCAAAAAAGTATTTTATTTTTGCATTTTCGTTTTTCCTCGTCTTCTAAAAATCGTAACTCTTTTTTATATTTTCCTCCACAGACTAGTATGAGGGCTTGTTTTTTACATGACCAGTTGTCCTTTGTAATGACATCACTAATTTTACCATAAAATGTATGGCACAACCAAAAAATATACTATTTGTGTGGGGAAATTAAAAAAAACGCAATTTTGCTTATTTTGGAAGGTTTCGATTTCACGCCAAACAATTTACAGTCTAAATTATATGTGTTCTTTATTCTGTGGGTCAATACGATGAAATTGATACCCAAGATTATATACTTTTCTATTATTGTTGCGCTTAAAAAAAAAAAACGCATAGCTTTTAGCCAAATTAGTCCCTCTATTTTGACGACCTATAACGTTTTCATTTTTCCGTACAAGCGGCAGTATGAGGGCTCAGTTTTTGCGCCGTGATCTGTACTTTTTATTAATACCACATTTGTGTTTATAAAACTTCTATTACATTTTTTTTTTAAATAAAATGTGACAAAAAAAGCAGCAATTTTGGAATTTTGTTTTACGGTGAACATTTTACGGAATGTTCACCGTACGGAATCATTAAAATTATATTTTAATAGCTCAGACATTTACGCACGCATACCAAATATGTTTATTCATTTTATTTTATTAATTTTTTTTACACTTTTTGGGGGTAAAATGGGAAAAAGGGATATTTTAAATTTTTATTTCCTTCCCTTTTTTTTTTTTTACTTTTTTTTATTTTTTACTGTATTTTTTTATTTTTTACACTTTTTAGGTCCCCATAGGGGACTATTTATAGTAATCATTTGATTGCTAATACTGTTTAGTGCTATTCGTAGGACATAGCACTGATCAGTGTTATCGGCTATCTTCCTCTCTGGTCTGCTCGATCTCAGACCAGAGCAGAAGAAGCCGGGAAGGCGTCGAAGTCAGGTGAGGGGATCAGATCAACATAAAATGTAGCTGCGCTGATGCAGATCTGTATTGATCACGGCATCTGAGGGGTTAATGGCAGACATCCACACAATTGCCATTACCAGCAGGTCCCTGGCTGCTAACAGGAGCCGGGAGCTGCCGCACATGACCCGCTCATCGCTCCAATTCTCACGGTCATGTACAGGACGTAAATGTAAATTTTGTTAAATACAATTTATTCCATCCCTACTGTATCTTTTTTTTTTTAATGGTACCTTACGAAATTTTATTAAAAAAGGTATCTCCATCCCTTTTTTTGGAGTCCAAAAAAGAATATAAACCAAAGTTAAAACCCACATGGAGTTTTTCTTGGTGTTTTTTTTTTACTCCCCTAGACTTCTATGGGAGAAAAATGCCACAAATTCTGTGAAAAAAACGTTATAGGCTCAACATGCTGCTATTTTGAAAAACTTCGAAGGAGCTGAAAAACGCCAAAAGTATAAAAAACAAAACAAAAACCGCCAAACTGAAAAAAGTTAAGTGGATATGGCATTTTGCGTTTTTCCACTGACTTGCAGCTAACATTTGGCCGCAGCGTTTTTTTGTTTAAATAAACGCCATGGGGCCATTTTGGTGGTTTTTTGGTAGTTTGTTTAATGAATATTATTTACCCCAAAAATAAAGAGCAATGTCCAATATGTGTACATTGCATAACTTACTAGGCAGAAAAACAAAGCTGTATTTTAGTTGTAAATATAATCCCCTCCCTTAGCTGTTGATGTGGCTTCTATTAATTTTGTGAATTAATACAATGTTTTATGTTTTGTGCACAGATTCTGGCTTCTAAAAACAGAACCGAAACCAGCAAAGACTATTTCTTGATGGAGGAAAAGTGTTTTATATCAAAAGACAAAAATGAATGCAAGAAACTACCGTTTCAAAGGGTGCTGGGCCCAGAAGAAGACATCCTGCAGATTCTAAATAGCTGGTTTCCAGAAGAAGGATATGTGGGAAGAATTATTCTCAGAACTCAAGAAGATGTAAGTTGATGAACAATAAACCTAGTATAAGGCCATATAGATATGAGTTCAGCTATGGTGTAGAAAGTATAAAATGACCATCAAGTGCAGAAAGGGGAGTCATAGGGGGAAGACATAAATGCAAAAATAGGGCAATGTAAGATGTCCAGCGCATGACACCGAAACTCCTTTTAGTGATCTATAAATCCCTGTGTCATGCATCACCTGTTCAGATCTTGCACTAGGCATAATGTAATGTAATAGTTTTGCCTTACGGTGGCCATACATTTATAATAAATATATGAAGAGTTATCTCTCCCAACCTCCCCATACACAAACTTTTGACACGGCCTCTTGTTTATGTGTTCTCTGGGGGGAAGGGAGCTGATAGGTGCAGCCAGATAGCTCAGGCTCATCTATCTTAAAACAAAAGGGTCAGACGGCAGAAATCCAACTTGCTGATCCTTCTTTCCTCTGACATAATCTGGAGGGTTAGGACAGTCGGTCAAACCCTGAGATGGTGGTGGGTGTAGTGTTTATGAGTGGAATTCCATTTTAAAATTCTGCTTGGAAATTCCAATGCACTGATGTCAATGGGATTCCACTGCACAGTGCACACTGCAGAGTTTTCAAGATGGACTTTCTGAAGGATTTCCACACCACATCTATAAATGGAGGTGACAGCGCTCCTTGGTGTGATAAAAGAGGATTGCGTGGAAATTAAAAAACATGAGTCGCTCACCTGATACAGTTGTGTACCCACATAAACAACAATGGTGAGCATATAATATAGAAGTGTCCGCAGCCCTCCGGTCAATAATGGTAATCGGGAGAAAAAAGCTTCAGAAGAGATGCCGGCTCAACTTGGCGCAGGACACAGGCAACAGGTAGATAAAAGCCAAAGTATTTTATTTACCAGAATGCAACACATTTCACTGCCTCAGCAGCTTCATCAGGCTTTGCCTGATGAAGCTGCTGAGGAAGTGAAACGCGTTGCATTCTGGTAAATAAAATACTTTGGCTTTTATCTACCTGTTGCCTGTGTCCTGCGCCACATTGATCCGGCGTCTCTTCTGAAGCTTTTTTCTCCCGAACACCACATCTATGGCAACAACAATGTCTGTGCAGTTCTTGCGCCGACTAATTCAGGAATACTCAGAATCTCCAGACGGAAATTACGAAATGTGCACCAGGCCTCAGGATCAGAAGTTGCCTGGGAATTTTCGATATCCTGCCTCTGGAACATTGCTGGATGCATGCTTTAAGTATTTCTGTTTTAATGAATATTGTTACCTTTTAACTATAGTTTTTATTATTGACAACATGTAAGCTAAAAGGGTCATTTATTTTTCTTTTAACATAGCCATACAGAATGCACCTTTCCAATGATGGGTGACTATAAAAAATCTATACGATTCCTCTATAGTAGGAGAAGCTCTTTCCAGTGGCTTTTCATGCTAGTTTCAGGTGTCCTGAAATGAAGGAATCACCATCTACATTGTTCAAATAGAAAATCTAGCTAGGGGAAAAGGGTTTATCTTTATCCAAAAACAGCATTTTGGATGGTCTGTACATGGATAATAGCTGACATTGCTGCAGCTCTACACACAACCCATGAACATGAGTGACATTATTTCTGAAAAAAAACAAAACCCCTTTTCTAATCTCTCGACAATGCATTCAAAGGGGTACTCTGGTGGAAAACTTTTTTTTTTATTTTTTTAAATGAATTGGTGCCAGAAAGTCAAACAGATTTGTAAATTACTTCTATTAAAAAATATTAATCCTTTTAGTACTTTTTAGCTGTATGCTACAGAGGAAATTCATTCATTTTTGAATTTCTCTTTTGTGTTGTCCACAGTGCTCCCTGCGGACACCTCTGTCCGTGTCAGGAACTGTCCAGAGTAGCATAGGCCTGCTAAGGGGATTTTCTCCTGCTTTGGACAGTTGCTGATACGGGAATCAGGTGTCAGCAGAGAGCACTGTGGACAAGACAAAAAAGAAATTAAAAAAATAATAAATTTCCTCTGTAGCAAACAGCTGCTAAAAAGTACTGAAAGGATTAAGATTTTTTTAATAGAAGTAATTTACAAATCTGTTTAACTTTCTGGCACCAGTTCATTAAAAAAAAAAAAAAAAGTTTTCCACCAGAGTACACCGTTAATGTCAATAATGGACATGACTACTAAAGGAGAGCTATGATAGTTTATAATATGATCAGTAGCCATTATAATTGGTGTATACTATTTATATGTCATGTTGATGTATGTTTTGATGTTTCTTTAGAATCTAAATGACAAAAATGTTTCCGTTGAGGAAAAGGAAGAAAAGGAGGTGCCTGTGACTTCAGATGATGAGAGCTTCTTTGTCCAGGTACATGATGTTTCTCCGGAACAGCCCCGCACAGTTATACGAGCATTGCGGTTCAGTACAGCACAAGATGTTATTCAGCAGGTAACTGAAATGTCATCTTCACTGAGTGCTGCCAAAGTTCAGGGAGATCCAACAATTCTGTGTGTTCCCCATTAAATGTATTGTTAGCCTGCTTGTTGTGTTCTCTTTGTTGTCACACTTGTTTAAAAGGTTGGTGTACTACTCTACATGGTTATGCTGCCTAACTCTGCTAGACATCTCCAGATAGCCAACTTGCTGAAATAGGATTCAGGCATTTGTACAAGCCTACATAGGGCTCAACACTTACATTAACGTGCAATGTAATGGTGCAGGGTGTTGTGATGTTGGTGCATTAAAAGGGGCTATTGAGATCCTTAAAATTTTGCATTGATCGATTTTCCTGCATTATTTTCTTTATCTTCTTTCTCTTTGTACGACCCTGCATAGATCTGCTGGGTCCTGCAAAGAGAGAGAGATGTTTTCCTTAGCCAGACAACCCACTTACCAAACATTTTGTTCCTTCAAGTTATGTTTATTAGAAAACATTGACGTTGATAAAAATGTAACACTCATTTCTATTTCCAACACAGGCTCTCAGCAAAGCCAAGTATTCATACACCATTCTAAGCAATCCTAACCCAAGTGACTATGTCCTACTGGAGGAAGTGACAAAAGACTCCTCAAACAAGAAGTCGTCTGCCACAAAAACTTCTCAGAGGGTCCTCTCTGACCACGAGTGCGTTTTCCAAGCACAAAGCAAATGGAAAGGAGCTGGGAAATTCATGCTTAAGTTAAAGGAGCAGGTCCAGGTACAGTAACTTTCAGGAAGCGTGTGGAAGTATCTGTGATATCCTCCTTACAGGCATTGGGGGAAGTTTTCTGAATTCTTAACACCTTCTTACATTTCAGAGAGGATGTCTGTATCATTTCCGGTAGGTCATTTTTTGCAGGATTAAATGTCGGCTTTGCAGACTAGTACATTTTATACACAACCTTCCAGGCACCTGCTCTGCCTTATCACTCTCTTGTCTTTCCTTTGAAGATAGTATTACTCTCTCAAATGTAACTTGTGAAGGTTGAAATGTGAATCACTGTCACTAAGTGACCAAAATAACTTGGTTACTTCGCAACTGTATACACTCATCGGATATTCTCTTCCTGTATATTACGTCAATGACTTTACATTCACACAGGGGAAAACTAATAGAATATATAAAGTAATATGTAAGAATAATGGTTAAAAATCTAAACTAAAAACATGGGTGTGTAAGCTTCTTAGAAGTGGATATGGACACAATCTGATAACGTCAGAATGCTGTGTGCCTGAGGGTAAGATTAACCGCTACACGTTGTATCTGCCTGTATCTGTAGCCATCACTAACTACAATGTTTCGCATCAAGTGCTGCACCTCAAGGAAAATACAATCTAGCCAAGTAAAGAATGTAGATAGCGACTTTTCCTGGCAGAAAAGAAACGGAGACCTTGATAAGGTGAATGTAAGTCTCATATACTGATGTCTCTCTGCAGGCAGCACGAGATGATAAGAGAAAAGGCATTTCTATTGCCAGTGAACTGAAGAAACTAGCAAAATCAAGCAGGCAGTCTCGGAACTTCACACTGTCACCTCAGATCATGTCACCAGAAGGTACCCAGAATAGAGATGAAAAACCTGCATGCAGTTTGTCCTTCAATGACATCAATGAATAGCCGCTATATTTGTGTGCGTCCTATTCCATACAGGTATGGGTGATTTACCTGTTCCTCCTTTACTCCTGTTAGCTTTGATTTAACTGAATTTGTGGAAACGAAATACTGGAAATGAAATACTAACCATGTCAAGAAGCCTTTGCATATTTTTTTTTACTAACATACATACCAGTGTACCCCAAATTGTGGCCCTCAGTCTGCTGAAAACCTGCAACTACCATCAGGCCTGATAGCAGACAGAGCATAATGGTATTTGTGCAGCAGCTGGAGTGCCTCAAAGTGCTGAATTCTGCTATACAGTCATGCTTGAAAGTTTAATTCTTCTATATTTCTGCAAAAATGTGACCTAAAAATAGATAGAGATTAAAAGGAGTCGAAAATATTACACTTGGTCATTTATAGACTTGCAAGGAACCTCCGGCATCAGTGTTCTGGAAATCTGCCTGATCATGGCAATGCTTGGGCTACGAGATTGCCTGGGAAGTTTAAATGTATCCTGCTAGCACAGAAAAGTGAGACTAAGGCCTTAAAGGGGTACTCCGCCCATAGAAATGTTATCCCCTATCCAAAGGATAGGGTAAAAGATGTCCGATCGTGGGGGTCCCACCTATGGGACCCCTACGATCTTCTGTGCAGCACCCGGTCTTTGTATAGAACACTTGGAGGGGGCGGCGGGGTTGTGACAATGAAAGTCTGGAAGGGGGCATGGTGGCCATCAATCCCCCTCCCATAGACTTACATTGAGGGGGTGTGACGTTATGAGGGGTGTGTGGCCATGACGTCACGATCCCGCCACCCACTCCAAGAGTTCGGACAAAATGTTCCGAACATTGGGGCAGCGGAGTACCCCTTTAAGGAGGTTTATTAATTGGACTCATCAGTGACTGTTGGAGGAATAAAGCCTTTTTAAATGTATTAATGGAGTGTTACATTAATAAATACTGTGCCATCCTTGGTGTTTTTCCTGATTTATTGTATTCTATCATGGAAAAAAATTGGTTTATATGGGCTTTATTGCCTACAAGTCTTTTGGAGTATGTTAGGTTTGCACATCTAGGCAATAGAATTTTCGCTCATCTGTCCAGCGCTCTGTTATGCTGCTGTTTGTTGGTTGTTGGTTGATGACATAGTTTAAGCGCGTAAAAAAAAATCCTTGTTCATTGGCCACACACCTCTCCATATGACAGGCCGTAAGCAGCTGACGACTGATTGATATAAAGTGCAGCCCTTGTAACATTGGGGGGGGGGGGGGGGGTATTCACAATATTGTAACTTCTCTATTTATTTAGTTGCCCCAGATCATATATAGGAGTTTCATAGCAAAGCATTGAATACATATGGGGGCTTAATATAAGAATTACTTTTTTTCGATTCATCTTTAATAAATTGGCTCATTTTGTCAGGTCCCTCACCTAAATTAAAAGCCAATTTATTTCCAGGTTGAAATGAACCAAAACAGGAAAAACACCAAGTGGGGGAATATTTTTACAAAGAACTGGAAAAAGCGTCTCACTGATTCCTTGAACCTTGCTAGGCATGGGGTTGGATGGCAGAAATGGCATGTAACATGTTTTGCAATGCATGTTGTCCACCCTGGTTGTCTGTCTGTCTATATATATATATATATATATATATATATACACACACACATACACACTGCTCAAAAGAAAAACAAAGGGAACACAAACAACACAATGTAACTCCAAATCAATCACACTTCTGTGAAATCACACTGTCCACTCAGGAAGCAACACTGATTGCCAATTTCATATGCTGTTGTGCAAATGGAGCAGACAACAGGTGGAATTTATTTTTAAGAAAGAAAAAAAAGGGCGCTCCTGGTGCAATATGGCTGGTAAGGCAAGGATCCCCACTTTAGTAACCCAGCTTACCTAATGGTGTTGTGCTGAGAGCATAACTTTGTTTGCATGAAGACTCGCAGAAACAGACTATGAGGGCCCGACGTCCACAGGTGGGGGTTGTGCCCAACACCGTGCAGGACGTTTGGTATTTTCCAGAGAACAAAGATTGGCAAATTCCCCACTGGCACCCTGTGCTCTTCACAGATGAAAGCAGGTTCCCACTGAGCACATGTGACAGATGTGACAGAGTCTGGAGACAACGTGGAGAACGTCCTGCTGCCTGCAACATCCTCCAGCATGACCAGTTTGGTGGTGGGTCAGTAATGGTGTGGGGTGGCATTTCATTGAGGGGCCGCACAGCCCTCCATGTGCTTGCCAGAGGTTGCCTGACTGCCATTAGGTACCGAGATGAGATCCTCAGACCCCTTGTGAGACCATATTCTGGTGCGGTTGGCCCTGGGTTCCTCCTAATGCAAGACAATGCTAGACCTCATGTATCTGGAGTGTATCAGCAGTTCCTGCAGGAGGAAGGCATTGATGCTGTGGACTGGCCCTCCCATTCCCCAGACCTGAATCTGATTGAGCACATGCTTTAGTCCAGGTCTGTGAGGACATCCCTCAGGAGACCATCCGCCACCTCATCAGGCGCATGCCCAGGCATTGTAGGGAGGTCATACGGGCACGTGAAGGCCACACACACAACTGAGCCTCATTCTGACTTGTTTTAAGGACGTTACATCAAAGTTGGATCAGCCTGTAGTGTGGTTTTCCACTTTGATTTTGAGTGTGACTCCATATCCAGACCTCCATGGGTTGATAAATTTGATTTCCATTGATAATTTTTGTGTGATTTTGTTGTCAGCACATTCAACTATGTAAAGACAAAAGTATTTCATACGATTAGTTCATTCATTCAGATCTAGGATGTGTTATCTTAGTGTTCCCTTTATTTTTTGAGCAATATATATATTTGTATAGTGTTTATATGTTTTATTTGTAATAAAACTTGGTTATCTATGATTGTTATTTAGAAGTATATATATATATTTTTTTATTACGCTCTTCAACCTGTTGGGAGTTTCACAACAGTTGAGGGGCCATATGTTGAAGACCACTACAACATCTACTACTTTTTTCCCTACTACACTCCACACCACAAGACTAGGCAGTTTATGTTCTGAGGTTGCACCATAATTACATTACCGTAAAGAATGTTTTATAGTAATACTCTTCCATTCTAATGGATCCATTAACTAATATTCATCATATTTTATGTATCTTGCTTGTTCTTGTGGTCAATAGCATATAATGCACAAGATCTAGCCCTATTAGACTTTGCTGTTTTACAGTACTGATTTTGTTCTCCTGTTCAGGAACGTTTGCCATGTTTCACATCTATTTTACCATAACATTTATGTTGCAGGTTGCTGTATGTGCTCTGAAATAGTGAGAAGAACAAAGGCAGAAGAAATGGCTTCAGCAGGGAACGGACAGGCCAGCGGACACCTATACTGTTGTAGGAGATTAACCATACCTTGGTACTTTCAATTACTTAAAAATTGGAAACTGCCAAAATGACCCAAGTGATACAATTATAGTGGAATTCACATGAATACAGTACCTATACTGGTTATCACAGCTGGTTTCCTGTGGCGCTCATTATATAGCAGGGGTTTTTTTTGGCAGAGCAAAGAAAAGGCTAAAAAAACAGGGCTAAGTCAATTTAACCTGAACATGAAGCGTGGTGGAAAGGACACACAGACTCCAAACCTTATAAGAGGCGAAGTCTATTGACATATTACTCAAGGGCATTGCTAAGGAATATTTTAGGGTGTGTATATTATTGTACATAGAAACCCCAGTAAACTTACAGCACAGATGTGATGACCTATAATAGTCTTAAATGGACACACTGTAGGAGAATGACAGGAGAGGAGGTATGCTACAGAAGGCACGTTCTGGTGAGTTCTCCAGGCGCTGTATCCTCATCCGCTCTTCATTGTATTGATATGTGCTCAAGGTTCTCACAGTGTTACGTTTTTATTTAATAGTTGTGTTTATGCATCTTTCATTCTGCATTTTTCTATGACTATGTAGCACCTTATGAATTTAGTACTTGGCGGTGTCAGACACTTTTTTTTTTTAATTTGTTTACATACAACTGTATTTAATTATTTTAAAAATCATGGCTTAAACCAATGTGCAGCAGCAACATAGATCGATAACTGTATTTAGTACTGTTGGCACAACTGTCACCACTGATACGTTACATAATAGTGCCTCTGTATGTCAATAGTTAAGTTATATTTGAAGGGAATCTGTCAGGTTTAGATTATTCACTCTTCCCTTGATTGATTGGTGTGTACCTCAAATCAGAGAGATGTGGGGGAGGGAGAAGGCAGGCATGCTGCAGCTCAGAAAAGCTTCTTTCTCAGTTCTAGATCATTCTCAGAGCTCAATTGTCAGATTCCCTTTGAGATTTCTTCCCCATACCCCATTCTGCTGTACGCTTGAAGCCATACAGTAACACATTTCTGTGTATATGTATTTTTATTTGTGAGAGTTGTTAAAGGGAAACTATGTTTATATTGCTTTCACAAACGATTTAGCATATTGAGCTGAATATCCTGTTTTTTTGTTGTTGTTTTGCATTGCTGTCCACGGATGTTAGCTGGGGTGGTTTACCCTTCATTGTCCACACTGAAACCAGTAATGAGGATACTTGATAGAAATATAGACTCACTGATGCTGGGCAAGTATCAGTTTAGCTTATCTATAAAGAGAATGCAAAGCCTGACCTAAACATGGCTGTGTATGCCCGACACTCTATAGAGACTCTCTTACTGAGTGGAGGATTGTTTGTTTAGGAATGGATGTTACTCTGACTTACAAATATGCTTATTATATTCATTTAGAAATCAGTAAATGTTATTGCTATTTATTTTTTATATAGATCCTTCAGATAAGACCTGTATGCCTCCAAGTAGAGGTTTATGGTATTAACTTTGATGTGTGGGCAGTGCCATGTATTTGAGTTTGGTACTACACTAGCTGTGGTACCGTCCGCATTTAATTTATACAAGACTAGTAATTCTACAGAACATGGAACACCACTGGCACATTGCCCTCCATTGTACGGTATCTAATGACATGAGCCAGGAAATTGGAAGAAATTGGGCAGAGTAGACACATTAATTGGTAAGCTGGATTTCATCAAGGGCAATGAGATCAAGTCTGTAGACAAACTGTTTGTGCTCTCGATATGTTCTGGCTAATGGTCATGTCATGAATTATCATATATTTATCCTATTAGCATATTCAGACGAGCGAGTTGGAACAGTTGCTTGCCGATAGCAGATGTACTTGTACTTACACTAGGTCAGGGTTTATTGTTTTATGCCAATGCTATCTTAGCTGGCAGACATTTTTTAGATCTCGTACTATTGTACCAGGTGGTTTCTATAGTTTGCATGTTGTCTTTAAGAGCAGACAAGAAATCTTGTAATGCATTTAAAAAACGGTCATATTTATTTTCTTTAGAACTGATGTCATAGGACTAAATTTGGTTACATGTGACATGCTAGAAGCCAGACAAGTTCATGGGGCCCAGAGAGGCAGAGCAGAATGCTGGCATATTTGTGGTTTTGTGCTTTTCACTTGCTTGTAAACTTGCATATCGTTGAACGTGTTCTGTGGAGAGTTTTGCGCTTTACAAACTGATGTTAAATTAGGTTACAAAATGTCATTTTATTATACTGAAAATCTTCGCCGTAAAAGGCGGAATCAGGTCTGTGGCTATACAGCCAACTGTAACAATACAGTAATAGTCAACAATTTGAACCCCTACCTATATGGGTCTGCGACAAAATATATACCTATGGCTTTCCTCTTCGCACACTTCTCTACACCACACACGAAATATAAATCTGTCTTATTGCGTCTTTCCTTCCCTTGTATTATTTATTACCCTTAATTCATACATATCATATCCACTATGGCTTTAAAACTGTGTTCAACTATTTGTAATGATTTAACAGTATGAAATCTGCGGTGGATATGGTATATGTGAATGTACCCTTATTCATCATAATTTCTGGTAGCAAAATCCTAATACAAGACATTTGGCCTGAGGTGCCGTTATTTGAACTGCAGAGTAAAGTGGTTATACAGGAATAGAAAAACAGCTATTTTTTTTTCTAAAAACAGCACCACACCTATCCTCAGATTGTGTGTGGTATAGCATAAAGCGTATGGAGCATAGTTCTAATACCACACACACACACACACACACACACACACACACACACACACACACACACACGGACAGGTGCGATGCTGTTTTTGGAAAAAAATCTTTTTTTTTTTCTCCTGGATAACTTCTTTAAAGAAGAAATCCAGTGGTAGACTTTGGATAGGGGATAAGTGTCTGACCTGGGGGGTTCTCTGCTGCTCTGGACAGTTCCTAAAATGGACAGCAGAGGTCAGCTAAGAGCACTGTGGTCGTGACAGAAGAGAAATCCAAGAAGAAAAGCATTTCCTTTGTAGTATACAGCCCCTAAAAAGTACTGGAAGGATTAAGATTTTTTTTTTATAGAAGTAATTTACAAATCTGTTAACTTTCTGGCACCAGTTCATAAAAAAATAAAATAAAAAAAATGTTTCCACGGGAGTAAACAGCTTCCTGGAAGTTCCACATATAGCTGCTCAAATAGTGGTCACCCAGACAGATCTGTGGTTGCTGGTAGTATGAAATACCACAACCTGCAAACTTCAACAGGGGAAGCTACCATTTATATATATATATATATATTGAATTATATATAAATATGAATTAAACCATGTATGTGTAGTTACTGCAATGGAGTTAGACTTTAAGTCAGCAGGTAAAGCCTTGTGTCATAGAATGGATGTAAGATATTTATCGGAGCAGCAGATGTACTAAACTGTTCCATGCCTGGTACATCTTCAGTATAACTGCCCAGCAGGATAACTTACTATGTAAAGGGCACTGAAGTATTTCAATGAGTGTAATAATTGTGATTTCTGCATGTTATGAAGTGTGTGACAGTCTCTTGACTTTTTGTGCCAGTTTTGAAAAGTGTTGGTTTTGTAAAATGACTTTTTTTCATTTGGACTACTTAATATATACAGACTTGAAACACTGTTGTATTTGTATATGCTGAGAATAAAGATGGTTTGCTTCATACCTTGTGTCGGTAAGGTTTCTTTAAAGCCTCCATGTTTACAGCAGCTTTTATTTATCACAGATTGGTTCTCTCTCTTTCACATTCAAAGCTTTGTATATACAAAGGCACTAAAAATATAGTTAATAATATCTACAAGATTTAAAGGGGTACTCCACCCCTAGACATCTTATCCCCTATCCAAAGGATAGGGGATAAGATGTCTGATCATTGGGGCTCCCGCAGCTGGGATCCCCACAATCACTGTGCAGCACCTGGAATTCATTAAGAACGATGGGGGTGGGCGGCGGGGCTCGTGACGTCATGGCCATGCACCTCGTAACGCCACGCCACCTCAATGCAAGTCTATGGGAGGGGGCGTAGCAGCTGCCACGCCCCCTCCTATAGACTTGCATTGATGGGGCGTGGCGTGACATCACAACCCCAGCCGCTCGCCCCAAGCATTCGTAACAAAATGTTCCTAATGCTGGTGCAGCGGAGTACCCCTTTAAGATGTTCTTTATGAATGGTCATCCTTGCCACGGTCACAAGGTAAAAGCTTTCACTTGTGATGCAAAGTCCAGCTCGCCCAATGGTACCTGGCCAAGCTTCGCCTCAATCATCTCCTGTAAGTCTTTACTCAGCTCAAGGATTGTTCTACCTTTACCCTGCAAAAAAAAAAAAAATTATAATAATTAGGTATTTCCTGCTGGTTAGTACACAGGTTGAGGGGGGGTTCCATTAAGGTCATCTAAGTTATTAAACAGTGATAAAGACTGAAGCCTATTTGTATAGCTGGACTCATATTTAAGCAATTTTAAAGGCCACTGAAAGTTAGCATGGAGGGCCACTTGGGATCTAATTTGGACTAGGGCTACACAATTTTTTTTTTGTAGCACTATAAAATTGATTTTAAAGCGTACATCTGCTGCTGATCTGATGACAGGATAGCTTTCTAAAACACCCAGCACCACTGTAACCCAACACTTGCCCCAAAATTCAACTGAGCACAAGACATGTTTACCGGAAGTCCCATAGACTGGCCCAGAGAATAAAAGCGATCAAGAGACGTGTGTGACAGAAGTCCCGTGGAGACTTGGGCTACGCAGTTGACAGACATTTTAAAAAGATATCCTTCCTCTAGAGCAGTGTTTCCCAACCAGTGTGCCTCCAGCTGTTGCAAAACTACAACTCCCAGCATGCCCGGACAGCCAAAGGCTGGGAGTTGTAGTTTTGCAACAGCTGGAGGCACCCTGGTTGGGAAACACTGTTCTAGACCATCGTTGGAGGTGTGCTTTTACTATTGAGGTACGGCTGCAACCCAAAGCAATACATTGAGTTGCATGCAATCTTGTGGACTACAGATGTCACTGAATCTTGCAGTGCTGCTAAAAGTACAGTCCTAACCTTAAACAGAATCTGAATGAATTGTATCAGAAAGTATTAGGGTATATTCACACTGAGGAATTGGGGCGGAAATCACGCTGAAGATTTCCACCCCAAAATACAGTTTTTTCCCGCTCAGAATCAGCAGCAATTTCACGCGGAATAGAAGTATTCTGCGCATTTTTTAAATTCATAAATACTCTTTTTTTCATGCGGAAATTCCGCGTGGAAATGCTTCTGACTGAAAAACAAAAACAAAAAAAACAACATTGATCTCTATGGGAGAACGACGCTGATTCCGCCTTAAAGAAAGTACATGTTCTTTCTTCAAGCGGAACAGACTTCCTCGTCAGAATTCTGCTTGAGGAAATTCCTCAGTGTGAACTGAGGGGCAGAAATTCTGCACAGCTCTATGGGGGTTTTCACTGCTGAATGATTTGGAGAGGAAAAAGCGAGCAGAATTACTCGTGGAAATTCCTCTCCAATTCCTCAGTGTGAACATACCCTAAGAATGAAAGTTTCATTTACTTTAATGGACATTCTGCTACCCTGTTCACACTGAGGAATTTCTGCAATTAGAATTCTGGTGCTGAATTTTGTTCTGCCTGAAGATAGAACATGTTCATTCTTCAGGTGGAATCTGCTTGTCAAAGCCCATTGAAGTCAATGGGACTTTTTTTTAAAGCGGAATTCAAGCAGAAATGGCTGAGCTTCCTCACCAACATCATTTGCTGCTCTTCCTCCTGAATTCTGCTTCAATTCCTCTTCAACATCACAGCAAGAAGAAAATGGCAGATTAACATTTTCTTGACCGAAATGATTCCTCTTTAATCCCTCAGTGTGAACATACCCTTAGGCAGTGACTACCTCCGATTGTATATGAAAATCAATGGAGACAAGTACTGAACCAAATGCTAGCATCAAAGCAATATCGCAGTTGGTTCTTATGGACAAAACATCCACTTTATGTCTGAGGGTCCATGAATGGTGAACATATGAAATACCTTCATCTTGGGAACAGTTTCAGGAACTTGTGGATTGAAGTTCATTCCATTTGTAGAGAAATCATTAAATAATTCCACAGCAGATCTGTGAAATTAAAGGACATTAGACTTTTGTATCATAAAAATTGTGGCGCACAAAATAAGTTGCAAAATTGCACACATTACTGCAAAACGTCCTCAGCGTGGGAAAAGTGGATGGGGTCAGCAAGTTTCCAACAAAAACTGAATGATGCAGATTACAAGCCCAAATCTACATCTGCTCAATTCAGCTTCTGTTTAGGATAACCCAACATACACCACACCTATTAACCGGAAATGTGCCACAATTATTAATAATGACACATGGAACGTCAATCTTAATAAATCTCCCACACTGTATTTAATACTTAATAGATTACAAAATATTGTGACATAGGATATTAAAAACAATGAGGCAACATCAGCCCAGTCCATCTATTCTACCTGTGTTTATGCAGAGACTTTGTTTACTGATCTCCTATACAACTATTAATCCTACCAATGGCTGCCACTAGTGCAAGTGGATAGGATGTGTGGACTATGGACTATGCTCTAAACAAATGGCCTTTTTCTTATTACAGAGTTTTTAACACCCTATATTAATGTACATAGGTAGCCAGTCCTATGTTCCCCACACTACTGCTGGAATGACTATATTTAGTTCTTCATTGGTTATGCTTCCAGATGGAGAAAACGCAAAATCGGGTAGTATAAATATATCAAGAACATTTCCATTACATCCACAAATACGACACTCTAACCGAAGACCAACAGCGCAGAAGTTTCCATGAGGCTAAGGCTATCTTTTTTTTTTTTTTAAAGTTTAGTCCCATCAGGGGTCCCCAAGGAAGAGAACCTAGGACATAAGCTCTGGGGTTACGAACCCAATACTAGACTGTGAATTCTTGTTATGTCATAGGCATAGCCCTGGAGACAGAAAAATATAAAAAATAGAGCAAACGAACATCTCTACTCTCAAAAACCCTATAAATAAACAGCTTATAGCTTCTAAAATGACACTGGTTTAGGTTTTTCAATGACCAAACAGCAGAAAAAGTTAACAAACCTCTTCAAGTGTCAATGATAAAAAAAAAAGGTTTGTAAAGGTGCATTCACACTTGTGTTGGTAGGTTCCGTTAGAATATTTAAAGGGGTAATCTAGCCTTTAGAATTGATGGTCTATTCGTAGCCCATGCAATCAACTAATCCCCTTCAATGTTCACCAGCATTTCTTTCTGCATCACCGAACTTTTAGTTGAGGTTAAGAAAGGTATTGCAGCTTTGTACGATTCAAGTCAACAGGACAATGCTGAAGTACTTTGCACCACCACCTACTAACAGTACAGCAATGTAGGTATGAACACTGGTGAATGGAGAGGCTGCAGTGCAACATAAGTGCCATGGCCCCCTTTAAACAGACCAGTGGGTGTCAGATCTAACGCTGATGGCAATGATCAATTTAATATCACCTTTGGATCCCCTTTAATATTTTTGATGGCAAGATTAGTGCTGCATAGCGTGTCATTCTTGCAGTCTAGAAACCATCTGTTAACATGATGGATACATAAACTGAAGGCCTAACTCTAGTGTGAATACAGGCAGGCTGCTTCATGTAGATAATGTTTGGCTATTACCTACCAATCCTCTCTGCCACATAGTACAGTCGGCTGAACACTGTCTTTGCCAAGCATACTGCTTTGTAGCCTCTCCTGTGTCTTACACCTACATATCTGATTCTCCAGCATGTTATTTACAATTTCTAAGGTTCTAACAAAAGCTTCTGGCAATATGTGATCTGGTCAATCCACCTATGTGATGCCTTATACTGCTGTCTGCAGACAATGATCGGAAACAGTGCTGTTTTACCCTAAACAAACATTAAGGGGAAGAGTAGTGGAGCTTTAAAGGGTGTCTATTATGGAAACAGAGTAGCTAACCAAACATGAAGTATGTAAAAGAGAAACATAGGGGGGGGGCACTTACGAGTCGGAGTCTCTTGGAAGGTGCAAACTTTAGTTTCTTTAATAGGTGCAAAGAAAATCCATAACGCAGGATGCCAGGAATCACAGCGTGGTGCAGTTAACAGCTGCTTTAACGCCAGGAGTGGCACTTCTTCAGACTACGCCTCTTCCATGACCTGGATGCAGGTAAATACACCTCTCTGTCCACGTCACAGAAGATGGGCGTTTCCATTAAAACCATGAAATACAAAAGGTAAACATAACATCAACAGCAAGCAACGATCCATTTTTAAAAAAAGCTGTTAACTGCACCACGCTGTGATTCCTGGCATCCTGCGTTATGGATTTTCTTTGCACCTATTAAAGAAATTAAAGTTTGCACCTTCCAAGAGACTCCGACTCGTAAGTGCCCCCCCTATGTTTCTCTTTTGCATCTTCCATTTACATTGTTATGAAGACTTTATGGGGGTGAGCACACTGTGGAGGTTCGTAGGTGGGCGTCATTAATGGAAGCCGACAGCACTCCAGGGGATGAGAGTTTAATCTGATAGTGCCGATCGCTGATTCTTTGCATGTCTACTCAAACATGAAGTATGTTACTAACACTAAGGCCTGTCTTCCATGGCAAACTCAATTTTCCCAAGAACATAAACAGAATGGTCATACCTTCGGCTTAAAGAAGCTCTCAGCGCTGATGAGCCTTCAGAGGGTGCGCCAGCACACAGGTGAGCAGTGAACTCCCGGACTACAGGGTGATAATGTCTCTGAAAAAGTATCAAATATACATTTCAATAATAGACAGACACATATTGATGAGAAGTGGTTAGAACAGCTATTTCCACATATACAGGTACAATCAGAACTCTCCTTCCTTTAATTACAGGGGACTTCTGATAACCTGCAGGTAGTGAGCACATCTAATACTGTCCACCTCTACCAAAAACACCATTTAGTCTATATAGGTAGGAAAAAAATGACCCTTTAAAGGGGTATTCAGGCTTTAGACATTTTATACCCTATCCAAAGGACCCTGCAGCACCCGTATTATGTGCGGAGCTACGTCTCCAGGCTCGGGAAAAAACGGAAGTTTCCAGGACTGGAGGCATGATGTAACGCCATGACCCCCCCCCCCCCCCTCATGACATCACGTCACGCCCCCTCCTTTCATGGAAATTCTTCAGGGATCTGCAAGCGCCTCTCCAGAGCCTGCCACTCATCTGTAATAAGAGTTTTAAAGGCTAACATGAACCGAAAAAACTTTTGCTTATTGAGGTTTCAGACCAGCAAACATTCCGTCCTGGATGGACATAGGTTCTGGGAGTATCTATTTTATTCATAGGGCTAAGTAAGATATCTGTATCGTCAGAAGAAAAATAATATTTTTTATCATCCCTCTCAGGAGGAGTGTCTTGAATTTCACCCTCTTCATCAGAGTAAGTAAGACCGGAATTTGAATCTTCATTAGAATCAGAGTCTGAGTCCAAAACAATAGCAGTTTTTTTCTTTTTTGGTGAAGGAGGTTCAGCCACAGGTGTATCAGAATTAACAGGAGCTGAAGAACTAGGCGGTACAGTAGCTATGGAAGACTGTACTTGTTGATTTATAAGTAAACAAAGCTCATTCAAAAAGGACGGAGATTCCTTGAAAACAATTTTGTCAGTGCAGGCTTTACAAAGGGGTTTAGGATGGGTATCCGGTAGTACAACAGAACATATTCCACATTTTTTGGATTTAGATTCCTTAGAAGTTTCTTTAGAGTATTCTCTTTCATTTAATTTCTTCTGGGCCTCCTTGTCTCCCTAAGTGGGAAAAGGAATACCCATAAGAATCAAGGCTATATGCTACTTCAGAAAGTAGAATAGAATAGAATGTGTCAGCAGATAAGAACCATATAGCCTTATGCCTATCCCATGCATGTTTAATCTCCTTCACTGTATTTGCAGCGACCACTTCTGCAGGAAGGCTTTTCCATGCATCCACTACTCTCTCAGTAAAGAAATACTTCCTGTTATTGCTTTTAAACCTTTGCCCCTCTAATTTAAAACTATGTCCTCTTGTGGTAGTTTTTCTTCTTTTAAATATGCTGTCCTCCTTTACCGTGTTGATTCCCTTTATGTAATTAAAAGTCTCTATCATATCCCCTCTGTCTCTCCTTTCTTCCAAGCTATACATGTTAAGGTCCTTTAACCTTTCCTGGTAAGTTTTATCCTGCAATCCATGTACTAGAAGCCGGCCAGCTCCTTACATGACAATGCGCTCAGCCTATCATCGGCCCAGGCGGGACATCGCTGCGGCCGGTGATAGGCTGAAGGCTCTGAGACGTCCCAACACCAGGAAGCAGCAAGAACAGAGGAGAACAGTGAGGCCGATTCCTTAGCAACGGAGCACGAAGGTGAGTTAAAGTTTGTTTTTTAATATTTGCAGCCCGGGCACAGGAATACAAAGTACTGCGCAGCAGCTGATAATTATTTGCCGGGGGGGGGGAGAGAAGCTGCGCTCGCGGGTGACATACGATTAGTCCCGGGATGTGGGGTGCAGAGCTGGGCTGATAAATCGGCAGGGGAGAAGCAGAACAGCGCCCGCGGGTGACACATGATTAGTTAGGTGACAGCGCGCTGCGGCTGATAATTCATTAATTCGAGTGGGGGAGGGGCCAAACCGGTATTGCGGTATGGGCCAAAATTCATATCGTGCAGGAAAAAAATGTTGGTATTCGGTATGAACCGATATACCGCCCAGCCCTAATTTTTACCCCTGTTCCTTTTTACTTTGTAAATATTTTATTTTTATACTGTTATCTCCAACTTTTAATTGTCTTTGAACCTAACAGATACATATATATATATATATATATATATATATATATATATATATACGCACACACTATACTTCATGTAAAATTTACATAGCACAGTCACCCTTTGGAGTCACGTCCTATGTAACCCCACCGATTTCGTGCTTCATTTCTGTCGTATACAGCTAAAGTGCGATGTTACATATGAACATTGTGTATGCACAACCCCCCTTGTGCATACACCCACAATAGACATAATCCCGTGATTTTACACTTGACATGTTGCTATCACTTGTATCCTTGATATTACTGTCTTTTAGTACTGTATGTTTGGACCTGAGGAAGGCACATTGTGTGCCGAAACGAGTCATCCGTTGTGTCAAATAGATTCAATTGTCCTGTGCTGGCTCGAGTCTCTCCATTAGTGACCACTTTTGCACAGAGCCTCTAAGACCGTTTTTTTTTCCTATAACCCACGATAAGCCATACGTTTAACTCCTTAATGCACCTCTGCCTATCATTCTGAATGTAATGCACAGGCAAAACTCCAGAAAATGAAACATTGGATACAAAATCCTGATCATCATTACCAAGTGTGATAAAAGATTCCTTCACCTCTGAAACTTCATTGCAAGACAAGTCATTTGACCCTAGATGGACAAGGACATCCCCGTCCCCTTCCTGCTTTGCTTGCTTAAAGGGGTACTCCGGTGAAAACCTTTTTTCTTTTAAATCAACTGGTGGCAGAAAGTTAAACATATTTGTAAATTACTTCTATTAAAAAATCTTAAGCCTTCCAGTACTTATTAGCTGCTGAATGCTACAGAGGAAATTCCTTTCTTTTTGGAACACTGATGACATCACGAGCACAGTGCTCTCTGCTAACATCTCTGTCCATTTTAGTAACCGTGCATAGCAGATGTATGCTAAGGGCAGCGTGGCGGCTCAGTGGTTAGCACTGCTGCCTTGCAGTGCTGGGGACTTGGGTTCAAATCCCACTAAGGACAACAATTAAAGTGTTATTTTTATTATAATAACATCAGCAGAGACAACTGTGCTCGTAATGTCATCAGAGAGCATTCCAAAAAGAAAAGAATTTCCTCTGTAGTATTCAGCAGCTAATAAGTACAGGAAGGACTAAGATTTTTTAATAGAAGTAATTTACAAATATGTTTAACTTTCTGCCACCAGTTGATTTAAAAGAAAAAAGGTTTTCACCGGAGTACCCTTTTAACAATATTAAGAATACGTCTTCTAGCAGTAGCACCCGGGAGACATCTAACAAAACCATTTTCCTTAAGCTCCACACTTCTTATGATTGAATCACCCAGCAACAACTGTTTCCTTTCAGACTTCACTTTATCTTTTTTGTCCTTGGCTGCAGTCTTGCAAACATTAGACATAGGAGTCAATGGTTCCTCACCCTCTGTGCTTGAGCCAATATCCATGTTGCCCTTACATTCTGAGAATGCTGCAAATTAATAATGGAGAACCGCAGACTGTGGGACACAAAGCTTAGTCTTCCAGAACCTACTGTAACCCATCTGCCATTTCTAGGGGTCCTCTGTGGCAGATGCAGTGGCATTACAGCAGTCTCAGCCTGAGTTTGTTTAACAGATCATTTAAACATCTCAGATTTCAAAATGCAATTTCCTGCTGCAGTAAGGAGAACTGTCTACAGACCTGACAGCATCTAAGCCTCCAAAGAGTGGAACATGAAATAAATGCACAACAATTCAAGCACTTTCCATTTTAAAGAGGAGAACATTTTAAAACAAACAAATCTTACCTTTAGAATATAGGTCACACATGCGCGCCGCAACGTCAGCATGGAGCCTGTAACAGCCTGGGAGCTCCAGGAGATCAGAGACCAGCCTGTACAGGACTCCTGCCGCATAAACCTGGACGAGCACGACGGTAGGAGGAAGGGACCAGAAGGCAGCAACCCTAAGAAGGCATGACCCGATGCAGCAAAGGGGGAGGGAGATGCACAGTGACTGACTGCCTGGCAGCCCTTTCCGGAGCAGAAACCAGCCCACCAGAGGTAAGAACCTCACCTCTCCGTGTATGCTCCTAGGAACAGAAAATACTGAGGGGTGGATGAGGAGGGGCCTATTTAACCTCTCTGTTTCCTGTTCCTATTAGAGCTACAGGGGACAATCTCACGGTGGTGCTGTCATGAGGATGAAATGAAAACTTGTTACTGCAATCCTTTTCGGTGAGAAATACTTCATTTTCTTGAAAAATTTGAGGGGTGCCAACATTTACAGCCATGACTGTACCTGCTGGGACAAAATGGCTGCCTCAGCTTTATTTCCACGGCTGATGTCAGACTGGGAGAGTACACATCTGCAAGCCCTTTAACCATTCTTTATCAAATCTTTCTGAACGCAAGTCTTTATCACAAGCCATCACATACATATAAAATACATATAAGCTAATTATACATGGCTAACTAGTTTGGCATCTAGTACGTTCCAAGATTGGGATAGCTACACATCTCATTCTCACAATGTAAAGTCTCTTATCTGCAAGTTTCATCAAAATATATTCACAGCTCTATATAAAGCTGGAGAACGACAGATAAAAAATGACTTTAAGTGATGATTTTGGATATCTCTACACTGATTCCATACAGGGTCACAGCTTTCACACAACACTGACAGCTCCACATACCATTCTCATCAGTACACAAGCCCTAATAAATCAGGTCTTCATAAGATTCCAGAGGAGCTCACAGCATGAAAGTCTGCCTGCTCATGATGAGAATCTGTCACTGTTCAACTGCATATATAGGGGATATTTATTTATTCCACCTCATGGTCTTTCTGCCAATGCAGCATACAGTTGCACTATTACATTCTATTGATTAATTTCTGTACGCTAAAAATGGCAGGTCGCTCCTGGTGTTGAAGAAAACACTTTATTAAGATGCTAAAATCTCACCTTCCAGCAATCTAAAAGATTTTGGTTACCATATATACTCGAGTATAAGCCGACCCGAATATAAGCCGAGGCCCCTAATTTCACCCCAAAATCCCAGGAAAAATTATTGACTCGAGTATAAGCCTAGGGTGGGAAATACATCATCCCCCTCCTGTCATCATCACCCTGTCATCATCCCCCTTTCATCATCACCGCCTGTCATCATCCCCCCTTCATCATCCCCTTATCATCCCACACTCCCCCTTCATCATCCCCTTGTCATCATCCCCTTGTCATCATCCCCACCCCCCTTCATCATCGGCTGTCCGGGCTTGCTGGGAGTTGTAGTTTTGAAACCTCTGGAGGTCCGCAGGTTGAAGACCACTGCGGCCTTCGACATCATCCAGCCCCCTCTCACCCCCTTTAGTTCTGTACAGTACTCGCCTCCGCTCGGCGCTGGTCCGGTGCTGCAGGACTGTCCGGTGAGGAGGTCGTCCGGTGGGATCGTGGTTCCGGGCTGCCATCTTCACCGGGGGCGCCTCTTCTCCACGCTGCGGGCCCGGAATAGAGGCGTTGCCTTGACGATGACGCAGAAGGACGTTGGTAATAAACGTACCTCTGCGTCGTCGTCAAGGCAACGTGACTATTCTGGGGCCGGGCCCGAAGCGCGGAGAAGAGGCCTCCCGGTGAAGATGGCAGCCCGGAACCACTATCCCACCGGACGACCTCCTCACCGGACAGTCCTGCAGCACCGAACCAGCGCCGAGCGGAGGCGAGTACTGTACAGAACTAAAGGGGGTGAGAGGGGGCTGGATGATGTCGAAGGCCGCAGTGGTCTTCAACCTGCGGACCTCCAGAGGTTTCAAAACTACAACTCCCGATGGCTGCCCGGGCTTGCTGGGAGTTGTAGTTTTGAAACCTCTGGAGGTCCGCAGGTTGAAGACCACTGAGGGCAGAGAGTTCACTCGAGTATAAGCCGAGGGGGGTGTTTTCAGCACGAAAAATCGTGCTGAAAAACTCGGCTTATACTCGAGTATATACGGTACATTACTTTGAATACCAAGCTGACAATCACAATGGGGTTTACTAGTAGATTACCTGCAAAAGGTGCAGCTCCCACAAGGCGGTATTCTGGGCATTACAATATTCTGGCTCATCCAGCTCCGGTAGGAAGAGTCCACTGCCTTGAGATTCATTATCAAGCAGAATGTCAGTCTTTGGAAACATCTAAAAATAACATAGTAACCAAGTGAAAATAAGTAGAATAAGAGGACATAAATGATCACATTGCTTGTATTCTTATCTAATACGTTATGCTGTATTATAGCAGAACACTAGTCTGGTTTCTTAAATTGACTCAGAATCTCGCAGAAATTAGCTTATGAACTGCTGGCACCAATAACTAGACCACAATAAAAGTATACATGTCATACCTTTGTAAGCATTGTCCTAGTCTTTATTATGCCAAAAGGCCATTTAAAGGGCCAATAAAGGGTCATACAGGAATGGCCTAGTGTCTGTAGTGCTCTAGGGCCACAACTCAAGTTCTCCTGTATCTTGACAGACCTCTCCATTCTTTATGTCTAATTTGGTATCCTAAATCTGCCTAATACGTGCTCCAGTTTTATGGTGCAAAGTACGGTAAACTTCACCAAAATTCCGATGCACGCATTTTTATTTCTCTCTCCCAAGTAAACACATAGGAGAAGGCAGGAGTGTAAACCAGGTCCTGCATCCCGGGCTCCCATGCTCAGATAACACTACCTTTCATATAGAAAGGAACAAACACCAGAATCCAGCTCACCCCTGTTCGCTTCCCGCGTAAAGGACCAGTGTGGACTACACAGTAAACCGTATCAAAGAAGAAATTGTCCAGCGCAGTAGCTCGAATGCAAGTGTAGTTTATTTCAAAACAGCAACACACATGGACCATGACAGCAGTGACGTGTTTCGATCGTCTCAGCGGTCTTCATCGTACTGACATAAGAGTCTCTTTTTTTGATTGCTTCTATGGGGGAGGGAGCAACCCACACAGGTGTAACGTATCTGTGTAAAGATACACCAAGCAAACTCCATTACAAACACGGATACATAAAAAATCTCCTGAAATGTATTCAATCTGATATAACTAACTTTATCATACAGGAGCAAAGGAATAACCATATGAAAAACTCTAGGCATGCTGGGAGTTGTAGTTTTGAAACATCTGGAGGTCCGCAGATTGAAGGCCTTAGTCATCATCCAGCCCCCCCACCCCCCTTTTGTTTTGTACTCGCCTCCCGGCGGAAAGTTAGGGTGAGCTGGTCCGGGCCATCTATACTGCAACGACCGGGGATAGTTAGTCGTTGCGGGCAAGCCATTTTCACAGGGGGGTCCTCTTCTCCGCGCTTCGGCCCCGGAGTAGTGACATTGCCTTGACGACGACGCACAGGGACGTTCACAGCCCGCAATGACTAACCATCCCCACTGGACGGTCCCTGCAGCATAGATTGCCCGGACCAGCTCACCCTAACTTCCTGCCGAGGGGAGGTGAGTACAAAACAAACGAGGGGGGGCTGGATGATGACGAAGGCCGCAGTGGTCTTCAACCTGCGGACCTCCAGAGGTTTCAAAACTACACCACCAAGCATGCCCGGACCACTGATGAAGCGATTGACAGGAGGAGAGTTCACTCGAGTATAAGCCGAGGGGGGGCATTTTAAGCACGAAAAATCGGGCTGAAAAACTCAGCTTATACTCGAGTATATACGGTAAGGGAATTCCATAAATATGGTTCACGTGGAATTGGTATGTAACTTATTAATATTAAATAGAGTATATAAAATATGAATATGTAAATAAATAGGTATACCAAAACAGTGAAGCATATTTAGATAATAACAGACCCATCAAAAGTGAGGAAAAATATGGAATGGATTAATAACAGGGAAATGGTACACATGAATTAGCCATGCATGCGTACCATTTCCCTGTTCTGTAGGAGCCTGCAAACACCACCTGTGGTGATGCAAACACAGCCTTGCGGCAATTGGTTAAAGGACTGGGTGAACATAGCAACCCTAGGAACCCTGCGACAACTTCCGAGGCATGGAGGAGCTATCTGTATCCCTGGAGGGATCTGAGCCCTGAACACTGGTGCTGGGTAAAGAAACAAAAGCATGAGCATGAATGCAAGTAAGACCTTTGGGGGTACGCCCCATTGGGGCAAAACCTGGATCATGCGATAAGAGGGCCTAAAGCTGTGACAACTGAGCCATCCTAGCCAAAGTCTAAGGCAGTAGAGCAGACGATTGAGGCACAGGGGGCCACAGAACATAGAGTTGCCCCATTAGGCCCCGTGGTGGAACAGAGGTACTGTGGAAACAAGACCACAAGAAGGCCCGAGGTACACTCCACCAAAAAGGAGGAGAAGCGGGCTCTATAAGTGCAGTGTCTCCATAGCATATGTAGGGACACAAGACTGCTACCTCACGAAAGTAGTGAGGTACCAAGACCCCGAAAAAACAACAGACATAGCAAAAGTCAGACAGTATGGAAAATAGGCGTAGCACCTATGGTGTGCCCTAACCATGCTCTTAGCAGACTAACATCACACCCTTCGAAAGGGGAACAGACTGCTTTTGTGCGAAGGTCTTGTGAACCTGCAGGAAATGTCCACACCCCATCTGCTAATGGTGCTACACACCAGGACTGCTGTTGCAGATAAGATGAAGGATGCATGTGGTGCAGCAAATGATGCAGACACAGTCTGACTTACTGGTAAAAGGTCCAATGAACCACAGAGACACTGTTGCCGGACTGCACATTGAAAGTGGGTTACTGAACTTCAGCCGCAGAGCAGCATGTATGGTAGGTGGCCGGGTGGATTAGCAAACGATGCAGACACGGTCTGGCTAATTGGACAAATGACACACCGGGGGTCCCTGTGGTCAGAATCACCCACTGAAAGAGGGTTACTTTTAGCCTTCAGCCGTGAGAGCGGCAGGCATGTGGTGAGGGACTCGCGAACCACCATATGGTGCATTGTATAGGGTCATGGAACACATGGGTCATTCCTTCGGAACCTCACCCGGCAGTACGTTAACTGAACTGCCGTGGTGTGGGAAATATATGGTAGGTGACCCGATTGAGTAGAAAACTAAGCAGACAACCGTCTGGCTGACTGGTATAGGATCCCCGAAAGTGGGGTACTGGAGTGTGGACGATCTGATGGGCTACCTGGTGGTGTAGGAGACCATATAGACCAATGTCTGGCCAACTGGCATACAGTCCCTCGTAAGTGTGGGGACACTCTTCCAGATTCCTCACATCAGCAGCGAGGTACGGGAAACCGTACAGAACAGCCCCGTGATGGGAGACTGTCGGCGGCAGAAATGTACAGACCCCAGTCTGGCCTATCGCTGGGGTACACCTTCAGGTGCTGGCCAGTGGGATAAGGGGGACAACAGCACAGATAGGTTAACATTGTACCCCTTGTATCGCATGCGGGAGAATGGGGGGCCATGATAGTATCCCTGTCTTCCTTGAAGATCGGGGGAGGTTTAGAAGCCATGGATTGTATCTCTGCTGCCCTGCATAGGGTCCATTGGACATGCCAGGTCACTTCTTCAGACACCTTGCACTAACAGTGGTGTACCGAAACTCCAGCCGCGGATGCGGCAGCCATGTGATGAGTGACAGGCGTTGGATGAAACCACGCAGACAACTGCATGGCTTACTGGTATCGGGTCCATTCTGTGTCCACTCAGGGTCACTCCCTCGGAAACCTCTCACTAAAAGTGGGTAGCCGGAACTCCAGCCAGGGATGCAGCCGGTATGCGATTGGTGTCCAGTGGCGGCGGAAACTATGCAGCCACTAGTCAGGCTGATCGCATGCGCACTTCAAGATCACTCCATGATGTGTGACTGGCAGCGGCAGAGACCACTACTGGTTTCCTAGTACCCTCCACAGAATAAAGGGCCGCATGGTGGACTCTTCAGGCACAGGGCAGCGGAAAAAGGCTCATGCATGAAAGAAGGGGATACCCCGGAAGGGCCCCCAGCTTCCGCCAGGAATGCATATGCACCAGCAGGGGCACCCCACTGGCGTCATGATTCGGAGGGAGGGAAGGGAATACGGCTGCGGGTGTGGCAGAAATGGCTCACTGAATGTATCCCCAGGATTTCCCAAAGGATCGAGAAAGCATTGTCAACGACCCGCCACGGCGTTCCACACATGTTCCCTCACCGAGTGAGAACCCTGTCGTTATACTTTTTTTTTTTTGTAATAAACATGAGGTGAAAAGGGGGGCAGGGAGCCTTACAATGTATCTGCACCACATGAGCCCGAGTGCTCGCCATAGTAGATCCACGTTTCCCTCCTGCAGGGACACTGACATCAATATGCGCACGCTAGAACTCAATAGGCTGGCGGGGGAGGGAGGAGGAAGGTCCCTAAGAGCGCGTGGCCCGAGAGGAGTGGGCGGAGTTCGCGCCCGTTTGTACAGGTCGAAGCCGCGGCCTAAATTAAAATGCCCCTGGTGTCCCGGCCGCCCTACCTGGGGTACGGCCGAAACTAAACTATAATGCTGGCCAGTGCTGCGCTAGCTCCCGACAGGGAGGGAGAGAGATGTGAGAGCAGCACGCAGTTGGAGGAAGTGGGCGGAGCTACTCACAAACGTGCAGGCCGGAGCCGTGGCATAAATTAATGTGCCCCCGGCGCTGCAGGCACCGTACGTCTGGAAGTGAACTAAGGACGCCGTCCATACTGCCACAAACCGCCGATAAGGACTGCAGCTGGCGCAAGTCGAATTACCGGACCAACGCGCTGCCCGACGGGGACTTGTGCAGTCACGGGAGAAGAGGAAAGACTAGTGAGTCACCTAAGAGAGGACCGGCGTAGCAACTAAGCCACGGTAAGTGCTGAAAAAGCAGCATCTGCAGCGCAAACTGAGGACTCCTGGCTTCTGTATGGGCTCCCAGGAGAGGAAAGCATAGCCCCCTAGAAAGAATAAAGATCAGCTCCCAAGTAGAAATGGAGAAGGGAGAGAGGAGGGGGTAGATACTTACCTCACCCGCCAATACTCGCCTACCGATTACTTCAACCAGGTAAGTGTCACCTGCATCATTCCAGGCTGCATCAGCAAGACGAGCAGGGACCATTGGGGGACCCGGACCCAAGTACTACCCCTGGCGCTGGCTGTTGGCGAGAAGGGGTTAACAGCACATACTCTATGTACTGTGCCCCTTTATTGCATTAACCCCTTAAGGACTCAGCCCATTTTGGCCTTAAGGACTCAGACAATTTAATTTTTACGTTTTCATTTTTTCCTCCTCGCCTTCTAAAAATCATAACTCTTATATTTTCATCCACAGACTAGTATGAGGGCTTGTTTTTTGCGCGACCAGTTGTCCTTTGTAATGACATCACTCATTATATCATAAAATGTATGGCGCAACCAAAAAACACTATTTTTGTGGGGAAATTAAAACGAAAAACGCAATTTTGCTAATTTTGGAAGGTTTTGTTTTCACGCCGTACAATTTCTGGTAAAAATGACATGTGTTCTTTATTCTGAGGGTCAATACGATTAAAATGATACCCATTATTATATACTTTTATATTATTGTTGCGCTTAAAAAAAATCACAAACTTTTTAACCAAATTAGTACGTTTATAATCCCTTTATTTTGATGACCTATAACTTTTTTATTTTTCCGTATAAGCGGCGGTATGGGGGCTCATTTTTTGCGCCATGATCTGTACTTTTTTTTGATATCACATTTGTATATAAAAAACTTTTAATACATTTTTTATAATTTTTTTTTTAATAAAATGTATTTAAAAAGTAGGAATTTTGGACTTTTTTAATTTTTTTTCGTTCACGCCGTTCACCGTACGGGATCATTAACATTTTATTTTAATAGTTTGGACATTTACGCACGCGGCGATACCAAATATGTCTATAAAAAATGTTTTTTACGCTTTTTGGGGGTAAAATAGGAAAAAACGGACGTTTTACTTTTTAATTGGGGGAGGGGATTTTTCACTTTTTTTTTACTTTTACATTTTTTTACATTTTTTTTTACACTTGAATAGTCCCCATAGGGGACTATTCATAGCAATACCATGATTGCTAATACTGATCTGTTCTATGTATAGGACATAGAACAGATCAGTATTATCGGTCATCTCCTGCTCTGGTCTGCTCGATCACAGACCAGAGCAGGAGACGCCGGGAGCCGCACGGAGGAAGGAGAGGGGACCTCCGTGCGGCGTTATGAATGATCGGATCCCCGCAGCAGCGCTGCGGGCGATCCGATCGTTCATTTTAATCGCGAACTGCCGCAGATGCCGGGATCTGTATTGATCCCGGCACCTGAGGGGTTAATGGCGGCCATTGCCGGCGGGTCCCTGGCTGCGATCAGCAGCCGGGATCAGCCGCGCATGACACGGGCATCGCTCCGATGCCCGCGGTTATGCTTAGGACGTAAATGTACATCCTGGTGCGTTAAGTACCACCTCACCAGGACGTACATTTACGTCCTGCGTCCTTAAGGGGTTAAGGGGGAACAGGTAGCACCATTCTCCTTAACCCCACCTGAAAATGGAAAACAAAAGGGAGGAAAATAAAAAAAAGACCAGGTCTGGAGAACTCCAGACCTGTGTCTGCCTCTTACTGACACTTAGCTAAACTGGTTACCTCACTTCCAGTGGGTGGGTATGTCCTGCCAGTGAAGAGCCGACTTCTTTTCCTAGTGTCAGCACCTCCGAGTGGCAAGAGCATATACCCATCAGTATCTGTGTTCCCCAATGAAGAGCAACCGAGAAAGTAACCGTTAGATTAAATACATTTCAGGAGATTTTTAATGTTTCAGTGTTTGTAATGGAGTTTGCTTGGTGTGGGGGAGAGTCCCACCTATCTTTACAGATATGTTACACTTGTGTGGGTGGCTCCACCCCCATATGAGCAATCCAAAAAAAGACTGTCAGTACGATTAAGATCGCTGAGACGATTGAAACACGTCACTGCTGTCATGGTCCATATGTGTTGCTGTTTTGAAATAAACTACACTTGCATTTGAGCTACTGCGATGGACAATTTCTTTGATACTTTTCATATAGTAACGTTTTCTCAGACACAGCTGCTATACCGAAAGTTTCTCCCTGCACAGACCTAGCTCTGAGGCATATTAGAGATTACCTCAGTTTTTACAGAGGACCTGTACTCTCTTCTGACCTGTCAGTTGTAGTAAATATTAAGGAGATTTATCATTCTTTTCAAACGTATGGTATTTATATGACAATTTTTTTTTACTTACTTTTGCATATAGTTGCACAACCTTGAAAATAAATCACATGAAAGCAAAATACGGGAAACCCGCTTAGAAAAGCATTTTTTAAAGCAAAAAAGTTTTCCCTTATGTTAATAGCCGAAGTTCTTTATCTACCCTTTATTACCAGTAGCGTTGCTACAGAGTGACGGGGAGGGGGGTGTACCGCAGCGGGTACGTTACCCACCCCAAATGTGCATGAAGCTGTATTACTATGGATGTTTCTTTTTTTTTTAAGGAAAAATTTTTGTGCCACATATGGGTTTACGTAGTCTGTAAAAATTCTTACACAATTATTTTGTGCCTTATTCTATTTTAACACAACATTAATTAAAATATTTTGTGGGTACGCCAACATGTACGTGTCCTAAAATTAACAAGGTGTGCAGTGTATATTTTCAACCTTAAAATGTATAGAATTATTAGTAATATAATTTGTTTCTATAATTAACATTAATGTAGTAGCTTTGTTTCATGATGCAGAACAAGAACAGTTTTTAAAGTGGGTGTTAATGTCCTTTTCTGTGGACGTATGCACTTTCTGTGGATACAGGTTGGACCTGGAATACATATGCGACTTTTAAATGGAGATGCAACTTTTTTTTCTTCATAAATAGCGACTATAGCATTTGATAAATACATGACCACAGCAAAGTAAAAAAATTACTACGTGAGCAGATTTCAGAAATGTTCTTTGGAATAAGCAAAACAAAATCTACTATGGAGCTTGATAAATTTCCTAAGTAAATAATTCTGGAACATATATTCTTATAGACATGTTGTGTCGTTTCTCTTATTTTTACTAGAAATGTATGTCTAGCTAGCCAACTGGGCGTTAACAGTGGAGGCTGTGTCCCTACACTGTGACACCATAGTCTGAGACGGTTAAGGGACAACCCCCCACCCCCGTAACTGGTAACACCCAGTTGGCTATGTAGACACTTTAGGACAATTAACACTAGGTAGAACACAGAGCCATTGCTGTGGAGGAGGAGTCGGAGGAAATTTTGGGTACCTGGAGTCGGCAAACAATGCACCGACCCCTACTAAATAGTTACTGCAATGCCACCCACCCAAGTCAGTGTCGAAAAATTATTTTCAGCCCTAAAAATAATAAAGTCTGACTTAAGAGCCTCTATGAAAGAGGATCTGGCAGAGGCAATTATCTTCCTTAGAACTCTACATTGAATTGATTTGCTAAGCCTATAACTACATTTCAAGATTAATATAAACCATTTCTAGGTTTTACAGATTTAGTTTTTGGTTCATATCGATAAGCTTTGTTTTTGTTCTAAAACAACCAAAAGTCTCTATGACAACGCACCATTGCTCTCAGACAAGGCCGCCACTACCTTAGTGATGCTTCCTTAGTGACAACTACTTCGTCCATGGTCCGGATGCACCATGGAGGTCCCCGGCTACCAATAATCTGTCCAACACTTTTGTACTACACTGGCATTTAATTCCTGTATGTCACCACCTGGATTGTATTCTCATCTTGATTCTACTTGTCTTTATTCATGCTAATGTCGATTATTTTGGCACCAAATGTAACTGTATTTAAACCCCGTATGTACTGTATAGCACTATCACTGATCTGAAGAACGGTGCGTTGTCCCCCAAAATGCGTTATCCTGTTTACTTTGCTTTATTCTCAATAAAGCGGTTCAGCTTTGTTCCACATCACTTTTCTGGTCCGATCCTTCTTTTCCACACTGGAAACAAAAGGATTTTTTTTGCATAATTCCATGGCACTTACTCCAGGTTTGGCAAGCCCTTTCCTGAAACCTTGGCTCGGCAGCTGTCTCCAGCATTCTTACCCCGCTTGGTGGGTTTGATACACGAGTTTTCCACTCGCTCCAGGTGAGAACCCATTACCTACGGGCAACCTGTGCCCACCTGCCTCTACTTCATCATTCCTTCTTTATTTGCGGTAACACACTAGGCGCCCCCCCCCGCCAGTCTTTAATTTTCTATTCAAATACATATTCTACAGACATGATGGGAGTTTTAGCTTCACAATAGCTGGAGAGCCACTTGAACCAAGGTTATTGGTGGGGGTCCCAGCATTTGGACCTCCACCAAAAAAATGGGCTGCTTATTCTAGAATGCCCGGGCCTATTTTTGATTCCAGTCACTGATATCTTTGTGACATGTATGTTGCCTTTCTTTCCTTCAAGGAATGTATAAAATACATTTGCATATTAATACAGAGGAGTCTGAGTCGGAAGTACAAAAAACTGAGGAGTCTGAACATTTATCTACCGACTCCACAGCCCTGCACAGAGCTATAAGAAAAGATGTTCCAGAATTGTTATTTCATGGGCAATACACATGATCACTAAGCATGAAACCTTATAGCTGCCTACTGAATTGTATACACAGTGATTTAGCTATGTGAAAATTAGGGATCGACCGATATCGTTTTTTTTAGGGCCGATACCGATAATCGGTGAAGGTTAGGGCCGATAACTTATACCGATATTCCGGTATAAGTTATCGCCTATTTATCCCCCCGCGACACTGCTGCAGATCATTGATTTAAAGCGGGAGCTTTAAATCAATGCACTGCAGTGGCTTTTGCGGTGCCATAGGCCGCCGCCGCCACCCGCTTCTCTCCCCCTGCCTGTCCGGGGGTCCTGAGACCTATCACCGCCACCGCTCCCCCCGCCGCGCCGCACCGCGCCTAGGGGTGCCTCCAGCTGTTGCAAAACTACTACTCCCAGCATGCCCAGACAGCCAACGGCTGCTGGGAGTTGTAGTTTTGCAAAAGCTGGAGGGTCTACTGTAGGTATAGTATATTATACAGACCCCTGTCCATCCCAGAACCCTGACTCACCTTCCCAGTTGCTGCAGGGACCGTCCGGGTGCGGTGGGCGCGGGGCATTATCGGCAAGGTAATTGCCGATACCGATAATGCCCAAAATCGTGATTATCGGCCATACCGATAATCGGTCGATCCCTAGTGCAAATCACTTTTTCCACATATGCTTGAGGGTTTCATCAGCAACTTGTCAAAAAATATTTGGTGACTTATACCATGGTGTACTTAGAATTAAGTATAAAGGGCTAAATGTAGTTATTATAGTGTATGTTTTGTTAATTTTGCACAAAAAATAGCACTGTTTGCTGAATTTTTGAGCCCCATAAATGTGTATGCTCTGAAAATGGAAAGGACATTAACACTTAAGTTCTACGCTAAAAGCAACTGGTCTGTATGCTGCAGTATACATTGCATAACTTTTTAATTGTCGACATATACCCCAAACGTATGGGGAAAACATGATGTGCACAGAGCCTTACTGGGTCTGTGTATGTAGGCAGGAATAGTAATAAATCGTCTCAGTCTCCCCTCCAGAGAGTTCGTCTCTGACAGCTGGCTTTCCTCTCCTGCACGATGTCTGTGCAGCTGCAGACTATAGCAATCCCTATGGAGACACTTGCCGGCCACACAGACCTTTTAAAATGTTCAGCGGTCCACAAGTGGTTAAGAAATAAGAATAGCTTTGATATGTTGCTATGGGTAACGAGGCCAGCTTTTGTGTCAGACAGTTCTGCTAATGCTCCCCCTGAGTATTTTGGTTACCGTTTTCCCAACAGAAGGTCAGTCGGATAATGACATTGGGCCACGCTATGCAGTCAGCTTGTAATGAGATGTGATGGCGTCTTCTGGGATATTGTATTTGTATGTTATGTTTTCATCTCTTTCTGTGAATTAAAATGAAAACAAGGAGGTATGCGGCCTGTTTACAATAGTACCCGAGGGACATCCATTGCCTCGCCCCTGGAGAATATGGGACAAAAGGGCTCAATTTGCATTTGTGGTACATATTCATCTGCATAATGCATTAGGAAGGAACACTTGTTTTGGATGATGGGAATATTTGCGAATCCCTGTTATGACTTCAGAGAAAACGTACACATTAAAGCAAATTTAGCCTTTTTCATCCCCTATTTAGCATCTTCCCTTGAGACAATCAAACGTTTCCTTTTTTTTATTACAACTTACAAAATAGCTTATTTCCAGCTCTGCTGCACATTGTGCCTACTAGGAGGGTTTTATCTAACTCTGGAAAATCAACGTTTCTGTGACAATTGTAAATTACATTTCCAGATTAGCCGCTATCTGATAGTGTTCAATTCTTCCTTCAGACTTTAACTGAACAAATTGAAGTTAAAAGTAAATCCATTGGGGCACATTACAACGCCATACTGCCTGTGAAATAGTATTTGTTTCACAAAATGGCTCGCGCCATAGTTAACTGAATGGGACTTGCAGAAGGTGTTTGTTACTAAAATAAACTTATTCTGTATGGAACAAGTTTTCTGCAACAAGAAACGTGCGACAAAATACACAAAGAGTAAAGGCGTATAATAATACAGAACAAAGCTTTCTGCCTGACACAGCTTACCGTATATACTCGAGTATAAGCCGGGTTTTTCAGCACGATTTTTTGTGCTGAACCCCCCCTCGGCTTATACTCGAGTGAACTCTCCGCCTGTCAATCCCTTCTCAGTGGTCTTCAACCTGCGGACCTCCAGATGTTGCAAAACTACAACTCCCAGCATGCCCGGACAGCCATCAGCCTGTCCGGGCATGCTGGGAGTTGTAGTTTTGAAACCTGGAGGTCCACAGGTTGAAGACCACTGCGGCCTTCGTCATCATCCAGATACCCCCTTTAGTTTTCTACTCAGCTCCCCTCGGTGGGAAGGAAGGGTGAGCTGGTCCGGGCTATCTATGCTGCAGGAACCGTCCGATGGGGAGGGTTAGTCGTTCCGTGCTGTCCATTTTCACCGGAGGGGAGGGGCCCTCTTCTCCACGCTCCGGGCCCGGACTAGTGACATTGCCTTGACGATGACGCACAGGGACGCACATGAACGTCCCTGTGCGTCGTCGTCAAGGCAACGTCACTAGGCCGGGCCCGGAGAAGAGGGCCCCCCGGTGAAAATGGACAGCCCGGAACGACTAACCCTCCCCATCGGACGTTCCCTGCAGCATAGATGGCCCGAACCAGCTCACCCTTCCTTCCCACCGAGGGGAGGCGAGTAGAAAACTAAAAGGTGGTGTCTGGATGATGACGAAGGCTGCAGTGGTCTTCAACCTGCAGACCTCCAGAGGTTTCAAAACTACAACTCCTGGGAGTTGTAGTTTTGAAACATCTGGAGGTCTGCAGGTTGAAGACCACTGATGAAGGGATTGACAGGCGGTGATGATGAAGGGGGGGGGGGGATGATGACATGGGGGAGATGATGTATTTCCCACCCTAGGCTTATAGTCGAGTCAATAACTTTTCCTGGGTTTTTGGGGTGAAATTAGGGGCCTCGACTTATATTCGGGTGGGCTTATACTCAAGTATATACGGTACTACCACTTTCCTGAAAGTAGCCCTATAGCTTGTGGTATACATCAGCAAACCAGCATCCTGACATATCACAGCAGGCACCCACTAAATAATAATAATATTTATTTATATGGAGCCTACAGATTCCTCAGCACTAAATCTAAATTAATTCCAATGAACCCAATGTTAACTACGTTTGGCACATTTGAGAGCTTAAACGCTTCATTTTTGTAGGACAGCGTTGACCGAGCATTTTTCTTCTCAACAAACAAATTAAAAAAAAAAGCAACAAAAAAAACCTGCACACAGTTGTAAATGAATTGAACATAGTTGAAATAAATAGATTTAAAAGTCCTGAAGTATAAACATATCCAAAACAATTTACTCCAGCTAAACCACACCACTAACATTAACCAGAAAGCAAAACTGGCGATTAAAGAGGTGTTTAGGTAAGGCTACATTCACATCTCATTTTTGCAATACGGCTCCCGTATTTGGTTTCAGTGAAAAAAACGTATGGAACCATATTGCAAACCGTATGTATAGACATTTCATAGAAAACTGTATGCCAACCGTAGCATCCGGTTGTGTACATTTCGCATCATTTATCTTTTTTTTCCCCGTATCCAAAACCGTAGTCTACTACGGTTTTATGTCCACGTGAAAAAATTGATAGAACCCGTATACGTTTTTTTTTTTAAATGGTGGTCTATGGGAACCGTACTGAACTGTATGTGTGTACGGTTCCATCCGGTTTGCACAATACGGTTTTGCAGTTTGCACATGCGCAGTACACACCGAAAGTTCTTCCCACAAACACAACAAGAAGAACTTTATTTAATTAAGGACAAACATAAAACCGTATCCATTTCCAAAAACATTAAACCGTATGCAACCGCACATCCGTTTTCAAACCATATACGGTTTAAAACCGTAGAGAGGTCTATACGGTTGTATACGGTTCGGTCCGGTTTTAAGACATAAGTTTTTTTTTTACAAAAAACCTGACACGGGAACCGTATTGCAAAAACGAGCTGTGAATGCAGCCTAAGTACTTTAAATACCCCTTTAGGGGAGGGTCACACAGTGTATACGCAGAGTATTTCACACTGTACTGCAGAAAATACATGCATATTCTCCTATGACCAGACACATAGGGCTTCCCCCGGCCACCCTGTTTGTACACTGAGGTTTGGAGGTGGGCCCAGTGCTCCAACGTGACTGTGACATAAGGTCCCACCTCCAAACCTCACTGTACACACAGTGCTGCTGCTGGGTAACCCTATGCGTCTGCTCATAGGAGAATACGCTGCGTATACGCTACGTTGACCCTACCCTTAGGGTTTATTAACACTTACAGTATCTGCTGCATATTTGATGTCTGTTCACACATGATTTTTTGCTGCAGATTTGCTGTAGAAGATTTTGCTACCCAATGTAGACAATGGGCAGCAAAATCTGCTGCAGCAAAAATAAGTACGTGTGAACTGACCTTAAGGGTCTATTCAGTATCCTGCGACTATTTGATGCTGCAGATTTCAATGAAAAGTAAAAAGCGCAGGATACTGTACATGTGAATAGACCTTAGGATATGTTCACACATGCGTATTGTGCTGTTAATCGGTAGGAAAACCTGCAGCAATATAGGCAGCAAAATAAGCACACATGAATGTACCGTTAGGGTCAATTTAAAAGTCCTTATTTTTGCTGCAGATTTTCTGGAGAAGGAGGGCAGCAAAATCTGTAGCAAAAACTAAGGACATGTGAATTTACCCAAAGGGTGTATGCGCATGAACAGGATCTGCTGCAGATTTGATGCTGTGTTTAGTTTACAATGAAATCTGCAGCAGATCCTGTACGTGACCTGTACAGTGACCCCCCGACCTACGATGGCCCCGACATATGATCAAATAGACATACAATGGCCTCTCAGAGGCCATCGCATGTCGATGACAACATCGACATACGATGCTTTTTTATGTCGGGGCCATCGCATTAAGTGCTATCCGGCAGCGCAAAATGTTTAAGCTGCTGCCGGATAGCAGCTTAATGTTCCCCGTGTGGTGCGGTAAGTATTACTTACCCCTCCATGATGCTCCAGGGTGCCCTCCGGGACCAGCGCTGGTCTTCCGGTGTCTTCTCGGCCCTCTCCGGTGACGTCAATACGCTGCTGCGCACGTCATCCAATAGGAATGGCGTACGCAGCGGCGTAATGATGCCGCTACGCAGGCCCAGTAAGGCCTTGCGGAAGACAGTGGAGGACCGGAGAAGACAGCAGAGGACTGGAGATGACCAGGAGAGCCCAGTGGAGGACCGGGGTCACCATCGGGAGCGGCAGGGACACCATCGCGAGCGGCGGGGACAGGCGAGTACAGCTTCCTATAATTTACACTGCACGAATCCCTCAACATACGATGGATTCGACAAACGATGGCTCGTCTGGAACGAATTACCATCGTATGTTGAGGGACCACTGTATGTGTGAATACACCCTTAAATGGGCACTCTCTCAAACTCCCGGCCCGCGGAACGAAATTTTGCGGCCCGCACCAGGGATCTGGAATTTGTATTGGCCGACACCTGGAACTGCATGGCAGGTGATTTCTTCAAGCATTTTGCCCTGCTTCGGACAAGCAGGGCTAAATGCTGGAAGATTTCACACACTTTGGCAAACACTGCTACATGGGACCCAAAGCACATATGACGGGGCAACCAGTCTTGCCCCGTCAACTAAACTGTTACTTACATCTGCCTGCGGGGACTTCCTGGTGGAGGTGCGCGTGGTGAGTGATGTCATCGCAAGTGCCGTGCAGGGATGTCGACGTTCTGCGCAGTGCGTGCGATGACGTCACTTATAGCGCACACCTCAGCCAGGATGTCCCTGCAGGCAGATGTAAGTAGCGCTGTCCAGGTGGGGAATCTGTGCTAAGACTACCTAATGTGGGGAAACCGTTACTAAGGCTACCTAATGTGGGGAATCTGTGCTACGGCTACCTAATGTGGGGAAACTGTGCTAAGGCTACCTAATGTGGCCAAACTGTGCTACGGCTACCTAATGTGGGGAAACTGTGCTACGGCTACCTAATGTGGGGAATCTGTGCAAAGGCTACCTAATGTGGGGAAACTGTGCTACGGCTACCTAATGTGGGGAAACTGTGCTAAGGCTACCTAATGTGGCCAAACTGTGCTACGGCTACCTAATGTGGGGAAACTGTGCTAAGGCTACCTAATGTGGCCAAACTGTGCTACGGCTACCTAATGTGGGGAAATTGTGCTACAGCTACCTAATGTGGGGAAACTGTGCTACGGCTACCTAATGTGGGGAAACTGTGCTACCTAATGTGGGGAAACTGCTGCCTACCTAATGCGCCCAATGCGCATGATGGGAGCATTACATGTGAAGGGGTGCATTATATGTGAAGGGGCGCATGATGGGTCCATTATATGTGAAGGGGCGCACGATGGGTCCATTATATGTGAAGGGGCGCACGATGGGTCCATTATATGTGAAGGGGCGCACGATAGGTCCATTATATGTGAAGGGGCGCACGATGGGTCCATTATATGTGAAGGGGCGCACGATGGGTCCATTATATGTGAAGGGGCGCACGATGGGTCCATTATATGTGAGGGGCGCATGATGGTTCCATTATATGTGAGGGGCGCATGCGGCCCAGCCTCACCCAGCCACTACCTCCCTTGGCGCCCAGATAATTTGAGTTTGAGACCCCTGCATTATGGTAAATAACAAATCTTTATAATGTACTTTATTTAAACAAATTACATTTTCTATGTTTTATTTGGGTTTCAAAAAGCTGCCACTAGGTGTCTCCCTACTTGTCCAGAGCACCTTTTCCCCCCATCTTTTGCACAGACTTTGTACTCCTGCTGGCCTGGCAGAAGTCCAAAATCAGGAAATGCTGAGGGGGGTGTGTGCAGCCTTATCCAACCAGAGCTCATCTCACACGCTCACTAAACTGCTCTAGGCTGTGTGTAGCAGAGTGAGGACGGAAGTTCTCCCCTGTATGGCTTCTGATGATGTCACGCCTGCTGGGGAACGCCCCTTCCCAGTTTGTGAATCTGACTGAGACTGAACAGAAAATTCAGAGCAATATCAATGTAGAAAACTAAAAAAATAATAAAAATAAAGGCAGGGGGTGGCTTATCATGATGGGGGCAGTGAACTGGGAGGATTATTACATTTAACAAGATCATAGGAGGTACTCTGAGGAAAGGGCTCTCCGAGTCAGATTTTCAGTAGCGGAGTTTCTGATGCAGAAAATCAGCCACAGACCCCATTAAGGACACTCTATGGGGGATTTTCCACAACACAAACTTGGCATGAAAACATGAAAAAAAAAAAAACATGAAAACTGTTGCAGAAAATAGCACAAATTATGTTCAAAGTATAGGCATGATAGAGGTAAAAATTACCCCCGACAACCCCCCCCCCCCCCCCGCACCCAAATGGGGTTTGTGCCAAATGTAATTTTTATGTAAAAACCTGGAATAGGTGCAATGTTGTGTTGTACAACACTTTTTCCTGTGGTTTTACCTACAATTGGTATGACCAGCAACGGAGTTCTTCTAGTATTGCATTACTAAGACTTATATGTGGAGTCTCTCCTATGTAGCGGCAGCACAGTATCTCAATGTGCAATGGGATTTCCTTGAAGGTGAAATATCGCTAATAGGTGGTGGTCGTGTTGGGGGTAAGCTGACCCATTTTTTCAATGTTGCATCTTTATAAGGAAGCAAATGTAACTCCTGTGTACATAAATACAATAAAACCAACACTACCAGGCAGTTAGCACAGATGTCACATGATAGCCCAACTTGCTGAGAATGTCTGTTGTCAGGATGACTTACTTGCAGGAGTCCTCTGTTGGTGGACAGGATGCCAATGCATGAATTGGGTAGGACTTGCAGTGCCAATGTAGAAAGTCTCTTTATAAATGCCAGCGCCCTCTGTGGGGACACTTGCTTCCTGCGCTTGGTGAGCATCACTTCCAGACACTGAAGGGCAATCACTGTATCATCATTTGTAGATCCTGGAAGAAGAGAGGAATTCATATAGGAATACACATCTCAAAGCAAAAAATAATTACATCTCACTAGATCACAGAGCATTCCATTGTCCTCTCACGTAATCTTATGTCATGTGCAGTAGGCAACATGTTTAACTAGCATTCTGGACACTTCCTTTCTATGTATAACACTTTAAAGCAGTGCTTCCCAACCAGGGTGCCTCCAGCTGTTGCAAAACTACAACTCCCAGCATGCCCGGACAGCCTTTGGCTGTCCAGGCATGCTGGAAGTTGTAGTTTTTCAACAGCTGGAGGCACCCTGGTTGGGAAGCACTGCTTTAAAAGAAGTTTCTGGATTTCCATGGAAACTGGGTATTGTCCAGTGGTTATATGACTAAAACATTCACTGAAGATGTGGCGAGTGGTGCTGGCATTGTATACACAGCTGTACGGCACTGTGCCCTTCACTGGAATGTACTAGAACAGCTGTAAAGGTTGCACAGCATCCAGTCATGTGAACCTGAATTTTCAATGGTTCCCCCAAAAATGGAGATCCCAGATATCGATCCTAATCTTCTGTGGTCTCTCCAGAATCTGCGTCGTTAGCGGTAAAACCTCATATATGGGTCCGCTTCAAAAATAAACACAATAGAAATTTCCTATAAAAATCTGGACCCTAGTCTGAAGACTACATTGCAATTTGACAAGTGTCCTGCTCCACATAACAAAACGTTACTTTGGAAAACCAATGGGTTGGAGTGTTCTCATAGACGTGAGCAGACGGGAGCTGCTTCTTTTCTTATGGTTGGTGGGATGACTTTCAGCAATATGAAGTCCTGTACACCACTGCAGGTTATAATCGGAATATTTCTGCAGCTATAAGAGGCATTTTAAACAAAAGCATAAAAAATATATATATATATATATATATATATATATAATAATAATAGAAAAGTTTTAATCTTTTCAAGAGGAGGCACCAGACAATAGGCAGTGGACGGGCAGGGGGTACAATGGGCATACGGTTTGTGTTCACTTTGGATGGGAATACGCATAGCTGCTTTGAAATATCTAGAGATGAGCGAACTTACAGTAAATTCGATTCTTCACGAACTTCTCGGCTCGGCAGTTGATGACTTATCCTGCATAAATTAGTTCAGCCTTCAGGTGCTCCGGTTGGGCTGGAAAAGGTGGATACAGTCCTAGGAAAGAGTCTCCAGCCCACCGGAGCACCTGAACTCATTTATGCAGGATAAGTCATCAACTGCCGAGCCGAGAAGTTTGTGACGAATCAAATTTACTTTAAGTTCGCTCATCTCTAGTAATATCTACACACAAAAAAACATGTAACTTTGCAGAAGCAAAAATCTATATTCCAGTTATAAAGGCTTACACGAAGATCACACAGAACACAGCAAACATTAAGAAGAGAAGTCCCAGACAAGTTTTATAATGTTACTTTTTTTTTTTAGCGTCTCCCTCCTGAATGTAAACACAGTACATTCTGTTCTGGGGAACAAGATGAGCAGTGTTGTAATGTTGCAGCCTCCTCGGACACAGTATTATAGAAGTTTTATTACAGTCCGGACTAGTGAAGGACAGAGGAGCTCAGCAGAACAGTGCATGTCTCGCTTGCTTTATGCTATCGCTGTGCAGACATGACATACAGTACCCTGGATAAGATTCACAGCATCAGATGTACGTCCGCAGGCAAAAAAAAAAGAGGGCATGATAGAGGATATAACCATCACTTGTGGGATCTTACTGAAGGGAAAGGTCATGAGAAACGGCTCTGCTATATTCCTTTGGCATCCAAGGGATCTTGAGTTAAAGTAACCAGGCTAAGCAAATGGGAAATCCCAGATAAATATGCCAAGAAACCGTGTGTACGGGAAGAGAAAGCACAGACTTCTAGAGAGCAGGCTCCTGTTTATGGCCTACAGGACTAGTAAAATGCACAGTGGTGTAACATCAGTATTAGAGGGAGATGGACACCAGGACAAGCCCCCCCCCTTCAGCTTAGAGCAGTGCTTCCCAACCAGGGTGCCTCCAGCTGTTGCAAAACGACAACTCCCAGCATGCCCGGACAGCCTGCGGCTGTCCGGGCCTGCTGGGAGTTGTCGCTTTGCAACAGCTGAAGGCACCTTGGTTGGGAAACACTGGCTTAGAGCATTAGTGTCGGAAAGGGAGGCCCAGTGCACAGAGCTTCTGGCCAATCAGTTTCTGTGAGAGCGCTCATAGACAGACATGTCTTGTAAGATACGCACAGTCCATCTTATTGGTGTCCCAGCATAAAATGCTTTAGAAACATTTTGTAGAATGTAGCAGAAAGGTGTTCACAATGAAAATTGTACCCACAAACCATTTTTGAACATTCCTTCATCTTTCCACCACCAGCAGCATTAAATCACGCTCGGAATTTTGCGGAGTGAACCTTTGCATTGGTGTGAATGAGTCTTCCACAAACCTGTACACACTGAGGAATATCAGAACAAATTGATCCATGGACACTGCATTACTGTCAATGGCGATGGTGCAGGGCTTCGCAGTCCTAATGCCGAAGGATTTTAGCCGCGGCTGCCAGATGGAATCTCTGCTTGCGGAATTCCGTAGTGTGAACATACCGTTAAAAACATTTTTCAGTTTTTGCATTTTTATTTTTTCCTCAACACCTTATAAAAATCATAACGCTTTCAATTTTGCACATAAAATTCCATATGATGGCTTTTTTTGCACCACCAATTCTACTTTGTAATGACATCAGTCATTTTACCCAAAAATCTACTGTGAAACGTAAAACAAAAATCATTGTGCAACAAAATTGACGAAAAAACGCCATTTTGTAAATTTTGGGGGCCTTCCGTTTCTACGCAGTACATTTTTCAGTAAAAATGACACCTTATCTTTATTCTTTACGTCCATATGATTAAAATGATACCCTACTTATATAGGTTTGATTTTGATGTACTGGAAAAAAATAACTACATGCAGGAAAATTAATATGTTTAAATTGTCCTCTTCTGACCCCTATAACGTTTTTATTTTTCCGCGTACGGGGCAGTATGAGGGCTCATTTTTTGTGCCGTGATCTGAAGTTTTTATCAGTATCAATGTTTTGGTTGGACTTTTTGATCGCTTTTTATTCATTTTTTATGGTATAAAAAGTGACCATGCAGTTTAATTAACAATCTATTTTTATAGTTCGGACATTTGCGCACGCAGCGATACCATATATGTTTATTTTTATTTACACAGTTTTATTTTTATTTTTTTTTAAATGGGAAAAGGGAGTGATTCTAATTTTAATTTTATTTATTTTTTACTTTTTTTTTATGCAGTGTTATAGCCCCCTCTAGGGGCTATAACATTGCATACACTGATTGCAGGCACTGTTCAATGCATTGCCATAGAAATGCATTGATCAATGTATTATGCGCTTGATTCCTCAAGCCTGGATTTCAGGCTTGGAGCAATCAAACACCGATCGGACAGCCGGGAACAAGGTAATGCACCTCCCGCTGTCCTATCAGCTGCTTGGAATGCCATGATTTCACAGCGGCGGTCCCAAACAGCTCCGCTGAGCTAGCCAGTATGAATTTCTCCCGTTTTAGATGACGCAATCAACTTTGATCGTGGTGTCTAAAGGGTTAATACCAGACATCAGCCCGATCGGCGATGTCCGGTATTCGCCGTGGGTCCCGGTTGCTATCGCTTCTGAGCGTTCTTCAAAGATCGGGAGCCGGCCATATACGTCCCTGGTCGTTAAGGGGTTAAGGTACGTTTACACATGACAAACAATGCTTTATTCTGAAATGCAGCATTTTAGATAAAAAATTTTGAAACAAAGTGATGGCATCGGGGAAAGAGTCTGAGAAGCTTGACTGACCGATCTAGCTATACAAACAAATAGGAAGGAACCAATAAACCAAGCTGAGCCGAGTGGGAAAAGAAAACTAGCAAGACCACTTTCCACTTTACTCAGTGTAACTGCAGCGGTTAAGAGTAAGGGTGCACTGCCGAGTATTTCCCTACCCATTTAAGTCAATAGGCAACAAAATACGAAGCAGATTTTGCGTCCCATCGACTTTAATGGGTAGCAAAATATGCAGCAAAATATGGCACGTGTGACCCTACCCTAAAACATAGTTCTTAGCAACAAGGGAGCCTGTCAGGATTTCACACTGTCATACCTGGGGGCAGCCTTTTTACTTCCACAGAAAATAAATAGCCGATTAGTGGGGGGGGGGGGGGGGTCTCATCACTGTGACCCCAATTTTGTTCACAAAAACAGAACTCCCTAAAGTGAATGAGACGGCAACATGTGCTCAACCTTCTCAGTATTCTCTTTGGAACTTACAAACATTGCCGAGCACTGGATTCAGCTGTTTGGAAACCCTACAGACAGTAAATGGAGAAATGACTGGGCATGCACTACGAGGACAACTGACCTGCGTTCTAGTGATCAGTGGGTGTCACGAGATAAGTCATGGTGTGATGAGCTCCATGGATTTACAGCTGGTAATATGTAGAGGTACAAGTGATATAAGTGCGTCTTCCTGAGAAGCAGGGAATGGGTTACAATTCCAGTACTACTTCTGATGCCCCCTTACCCTCTCATAACTGCTGAGCCCACTCCTCGGCCCTCTTCTCCAGTCAGAATCGGTCACATCTACTCTTATAGAACGAGAAAGCTCAGCAGGCTATAAAGTGCTTCCGTCAGGTACAATATTAATTGGTTCCATGGTGACCATTGTATGTTGAATAGACTATATACGGAGACCAATAATGTATACATTTCAGTCAAAGATTTGTTGGAAGCTGTAAATCACTTTGTATGTAGATGACAGGAGCTTCTTTAGGTCCCTGAACAGTATATACAATATCTCAGAAAATAAAATGTAGTCACCCTCACCTGGTGTCCTAAAAAGCAGCTCATAGAGCAGTTAGGTGCATGTAGTACCACACTGTACTAAAGAGGAGCCACTAGACACCTTATCACTGCTTGAACTAATACAGGTGTTTTACAGTGAAATGTCCAGTGGTTGTTGACTGTCTGTAGCATTGGATACTGAGTAGTGATCCAGAGAAGAGCATTGTATGTTTAAAATATTGTAACCTGAGGACATTGTAAGTTGAGGGACCACTGTACAGTGACCCCTCGACCTACGATGGCCCCAACATACGATAATTTCAACATGCGATGACCTCTCAGGGGCCATCGCATGTTGAAGGCAGCATCAACACACAATGCTTTTGTATGTCGGGGCCATCGCATAAACGGCTATCCGGCAGCGCAGACTGCTTCAGCTGCCGCCGGATAGCCACATAATGTGCCCCGTGCCCTTTGCTGACAATCACTTACCTGTCCTCAGGGCTCCTGCTGGTCCTCTTCGGGATCCTCTCCATCGACGTCATCACGCCGCTGCGCACGCCGTCCCGTCATCCAATAGGAGCGACGTGCGTAGCAAAGTGATGGCGGCGACGGAGAGCGCGGATGCCGGGGAAGCAGAGGCCTTGCCGGAGCGTCAAGGATACCTCGGGGATGCGACGACAGTGATATCCCGGGCAGCGGTGACGAGCGGTGATGGTGCGGAGCGGCGGGGACAGGTGAGTACAACTTCCTCTAACAGTGGTCTACAACCTGCGGACCTCCAGATGTTGCAAAACTACAACACCCAGTATGCCCGGACAGCCAATGGCTGTCCGGGCATGCTGGGTGTTGTAGTTTTGCAACATCTGGAGGTCCGCAGGTTGTAGACCACTGTCCTATACTTTACATTGCATGGATCCCTCAACATACGATGGTTTCAACAAACGATGGTCCGTTTGGAACGGATTACCATCGTATGTTGAGGGACCACTGTATTTGCCGGATAAGCTGAGCTCTATAAAGCAGCTCTTATGTTTCTGCCAGTAATATATCTATAACCAGCCCTGACTAAGGATGTCATACGCACATCTATGTTTTCTACACTTCCTCTACAGCTTCCGCCAAGACTATCTTCTGGGATTACATGTCATATACGCAAAACTCAAACACAACTCTTTACCCGCTGTATTACTGCCCTGTCTGGACAGCTTTACAGAGCCTCTGATGACCTCATGTTGTCATGGCATATAGAGATTTACAATACATGGCTTAATCAGGCCCAGTAATCTTCTATGCAGCAATACATGTAAAGTCCCATCTAAATACAAACTGACACTTCCTTTTCCCATTAGGTCTGAAGATATGATTTACTGCTCTAAAAGGACAAGTAAGGACAGGGAGTAATATAGGTTACAACGCAACATTAGAAATACTGAATTACCTGCACTTAGTCCAAACAGGGTTTTGTAAAGGTGAGTGTAGAAGCTTAAGGGGTCAATATTGAGGACATCACCTGTTTAAAAAAAAAAAAAATAATAATTATGTCATGAAATTAGTTGAGTTTCCTTTGTAAACAAGTATAATGGTTCCAAAAACAATCATCCATACAGTACTGTCAGAAATTATCATGAACCCCTTTAAAAGTGAACCTTCAGTAGAGGTCAACCATCTGGGGGTGCTTAACACCTTAAAGGGGTACTCCAGTGGAAAAAAAATATTTTTTAAATCAACTGGTGCCAAAAACAGATTTGGAAATTACTTCTATTAAAAATGTTTTAATCCTTTCAGTACTTATAAGCAGCTGTATACTACAGAGGAAGTTGTTCTCTGTCTGTCCACAGTGCTCTCTGCTGACACCTCTGTCCATGTCAGGAACTGTCCAGGACTTTATTAGCGCTTCTCCTCCTGAAATGATGCTTCAGCAGCACTCCGTGGTAGTAATAAAATGTGTAGTTCTTTATTAGTGGTCGATTTTATTACTACAACGGAGTGCTGCTGAAGCATCATTTCAGGAGGAGAAGTGCTAAGAAGAAAGTCCTTGTTTTTATGTGACATAGTTCACTCCCATTTCTGCATTTTGAACTGGCTGACCTGGAATCACTCGGACAGGACACCACAGCTTGCTCACCTCCATTGCGATTCTACACGCCATCTTAGGTGTTGTGCCCTCAGCACAACCCTCTCTGGTAAGCCTTCCATTTTATTGCAAAGAATATTGCCATCTTAAACCCCCTGCACTAGGAGCACACCTGTGTTTCTCGCTTTATTTTCTCTAGGAACTGTCCAGAGCAGGAGAAAATCCCCATAGCAAACATATGCTCCTCTGGACAGTTCCTAAAATAGACAGAGGTGTCAGCATAGAGCAATGTGGACAGACAAAAAATCCAAAAAGAAAAGAATTTCCTCTGTAGTATACAGCAGCTAATAAGTACTGGAAGGATTAAGATTTTTTTTTTATAGAAGTAATTTACAAATCTGTTTAACTTTTTGGCACCAGCTGGTTTAAAAAAAAATTTTTTTTTTATATATATATATACACACATATATATATATATATATATATATTATATATATACACACACATATATATATATACACACACACATATATATATATATATACACATATATATATATACACATATATATATATATATATATATATATATATACATATATACAAAACAGCAAGGCGACTGCGGCACACAAATTTGTGAAAAAATAAAACTGTGTTTATTCCATGAACAAGAGCGACGTTTCGGTGTTCTCACAACACCATTCTCAATGTTGTGTTGTGAGAACACTGAAATGTTGCTCTTGTTCATGGAATAAACACAATTTTATTTTTCACAAATTTGTGTGCCGCAGTCGCCTTGCTGTTTTGGATGTGTGTTGGGCCGTGACCGGGACCCCATAGACTGGCGTGCACCTATTATTCGATTGTCTGGAAGTGCTGCTTTTCCTCTTTTACTGATATATATATATATAGCAGTAAAAGAGGAAAAGCAGCACTTCCATATATATATATATATATAGTCACAGTCCCCTATATGCAGATGACTCTGTACCTTGTATAGGGGCTGTCCTGGATAAATGCAGCTCAGTTCCCATTGAAGCAAATAGGAGCTGTAACCAGGCACAGCCACTATACAAGGTACAGAGTCATCTGCTGCTGGCTTTGTTCATTGTGTATGCATGTGTGCTGGTTGTCCCAACAATCAATCAAGTTTAAAGGGGTTGCTATTTGCTACCATAGAACAGAGTGCATGTAGCCTACAGGCTCTCTCTGAAATCCAAGGCTCCGATCGAAGGAGATTGCAGGGGGCCCAATAGTTAAAAGGCTACTCCGCTGTAAACATCTTATCCCCTATCCAAAGGATAGGCGATAAGATGTTAGATCGCGGGGGTCCCGCTGCTGGGGACCCCCGTGATCTCTGCTGCGGCACCCCCATAGGTGCACGGAGCAAACTTCGCTCTGTGCCAGATGACTGGCGATGCCGGCCGCCACACCCCCTCCATTCACCTCTATGGGAGGAGGCGTGACTGCCATAGACGTGAATGGAGGGGGTGTGGCGTGACGTCACAAACGTGGAAGGGGATACGATGTTTAGAGCGGAGTACCCCTTTAAATCCCCTGTGATCCTGTGGATAAAGGATATTTTTCCCTGGATAACCCCTTTAACCAAGAAGGGGAGTAGATGGGTGAAGGGGAGGGGATGTGGGCAGCAAGAATTCTATATCTTTACAATGACATTATTTAGCTTGAATTTTTTTTCTATATCTAAGACTGTTTTGAAGCCTTCAACTGTTTTTGCTGTGACCAGTGATTGAGGTAGACTGTGCCACAATTCTTAACGTAAAGAAGGCTTGTTGCCCTGGAGACTAAACCTTTTCTTCTCCAGATGGAGGAATTTCCCCTTGTATTTTGAGGGGGTTTACCCATATTTTTTGTATGGGCTATATATAGGTAAATAAGTTGATCATATCCCCCTTAAATGTCTCTTCTCGAGACTAAAAAAAATTTAATTATTTTACACCTCTCCTCAAAACAAAGTTTCACTATAGTACCTTTTCCCTCCCCAGGGCATACTTGCTATGAAACGGTGCTTTATAAAGTAATAATATCTTATCCTCTGGAATGGAACATTTGTAAAATGCATTTTAATTATTTTTTGGAGCTTCTAGACCAGGCATAGGCAACCTTCGGTACTGCAGATGTTTTGGACTACATCTTCCATGATGCTCTTTCAGCCAAAATGCTGACAAAGCATCATGGGAGATGTAGTCCAAAACATCTGCAGTGCTGAAGGTTACCTATGCCTGTTCTAGACCATCCACATATCAATTGTATACATAAGATATAAAGTTGTCTTACCTTGGCCAGAAAGTATATTGAATGCTGTTTGCACACAGTGAAGACCCTCTCTGTAGTTGAGTTCCTGAAGGAGAAACACACCTTCTTTATAGCAAATTTTAAGACATTGTGACAAATATAAGAAAACTGTTCAAACTTTTGCTGAAATGGTTTTTGGGTGGCATGTCGCATTTAGGAAGCCCCTATAGTGCCACAACAGCAAAAAAAACAACAACATGGCATACTATTTTGGAAACTACACCCCTCATGGCACGTAATAAGGGGTACAGTGAGCCTTAACACACCACAGGTGCTTGACAACTTTTCAGTAAAGTCGGATGTGTAAATTAATTTTCTTTCTCACTTAAATGCAGTTTTTCTCCCCAAGTTTAACATTTTTATAGGGGGTAATAGGAGAAAATGTCCCCCAAAATTTATAACCCCATTTCTTCTGAGTATGGAAATACCCCATGTGTGGATGTGTGGAAGTGCACTGCGGGTGCACTACAATGCTCAGAAGAGAAGAAGCCACATTTGGTTTTTAGAAAGCAGATTGTTGAAAAGGTTTTCTTGGGAGGGGGGGGGGGGGCGCTGCATGTCCCATTTAGGAAGCCCCTATGGTGCCATGACAGCAAAAAAGACAAAAAAACAAAAACAAATGGCATACTATTTTGGAAACTACACCCCTTAAGGCACGTAACAAGGGGTCCAGTGAGCCTTAATACTCAACAGGTGTTTGACAACTTTTAAAGTCGGATGTGTAAATGAAAAATCGGAGTAAATGCCCCTCAAAATGTGTAACCCCATTTCTTCTGAGTATGGAAATATCCCATGTGTGGATGTAAAGTGCTCTTCAGGCGAACTACTTTGGAATTGTAGTTATGCAACAGCTGGAGGCACACTACTGTAACTCCCAGCATGCCCTTTGGTAGTTTGTGCATGCTGGGGATTGTAGTTATGCAACAGCTGGAGGTACACTTTTACATAGAAAAATGTGCCTCCAGCTGTTGTATAACTACAACCCCCAGTGGGCACAAACTATCAAAGGGCATGCTGGGAGTTGTAGTTGTTCCTTCTGCTATTGCATAACAACAACTCCCAGCATGCCCTTTTGTGCAGGAGAACAGCAAGAGACCAGCCTTACCTCCTGCTGCTGCGCAAGCCGGATTCTCCTGCCGCCGCCACTGACTCCGCTCCTGGGGATCGGGGGCCCCAGCCTCAGGTACATACTCCCGGCACCTGCTCTCATCCTCCGGAACAGGGGCAGAGCGGGTGCCATTAGGAACATCCCCACAGCAGGAGTGCCACCTCACTCCTGCTGCTAAAGGATGATAGGTGCCGGACGGCACCTATCACCCTTTTTTTCCAGGTCACCAACTGATCCGGAATCACCGCAAATCGCCAATCTGAATTGATCACCGATTTACGGCAATCGCACACATGGGGGGGCTGAATGGTTTCAGCAGGCATCCTGGTCCGGCACTTAGTTATAGAATTTTATGACTAAGTGCATGTAGTGGGAAACGCGTCAGTAGTTCTGTGCTGTTGTCACTGTTATGTGGATTACCTAATAAAGCAAGAAGATTGTATTGTTCACTGTTGTCCTGGATAACTGTTACTTGTGCACACTTATGATGATGGTTCAGCTTTCCATTAGAAAACAGATAAGCCTGAAGTCCCATGCAAGTCTATGGCCCATTTGCTGTAGTCTCGGGTTATGAAGTTGCCAGGAGATTTAACCCCTTCCCACTATAGGATGTATGCATACGTCCCAGCACCCGACACGTTTGCACATGTATGATACATCCTAGCAATCTCCTGCACTGCCACGAGTAACGCAGGAGATCGGCGGCAGGACCCGACTGTCAATCACAGCCGGAGTCCCGCCGCAGCATTAACCCCATAGATGCTGTGATCAATCCTGATCACGCATCTATGGTGTTGACAGAGAGCTCCCCCTGTTCACCAACGGCAGCGCTGCGATACAATCGCGGGTCTTCGTATGTTGCTATGGCAGCAGGAGGTCAGTTCATGACCTTTTGTCTGCCTGCTACGGAAGCCTGTGAGATCTAGCCACCGGCTGGATCGCACAGGTTGTACTGTGTGCAGCTGACCGGGTCACACTGTGCTGCAGTACAAATGTGAAGTGTAAAAGAATTTAAAAAAATGCCCCTTTCCCAATAAAAGCCCTGTATTATCACCAAAAAAGATGAAAAACACAAATCATAATAGGTATTGCCACACCTGTAATGACATGTACTATAAAACTATAATGTAAGTTATCCCGTACGGTGAACGCCGTAAAAAAACCAAAAAGCACAAAATTCACCAACTTTGGTACAAATAGCGGAATAAAAAAGATCAAAAGGTAGCAAGTATTGCATAAATGATACCAATAAAAAGTACAGCTCATTCAGCAAAAAAAATAAGCCCTCACTCAATGGAGTCAGACAAAAATAAGAGTTACGGCTGTTGGAAAATGAATGGCAGAAAAAGAATTTTGCTAAGAAAAGGAAAAAGAACATAGAAAGCTATATAGAATGGGTATCACCATAATCATACTGACCCACAGAATAAATATAACATCACTTTTACTGCAGTGTACACCATAAAAAAAAAATATATATTTTAAACTCCAGAAATTTTAGTTTTTCTAAATATTTTGGAGTTTTTCACAAAAAATGCTGCATGTATCAACAAAAATGAACCACGTATATAACGTACAATATGTCACGAAAAAAAATATCCGAAACGTGCCGCTCAGAAAAAACGTTGTAAAGTTATTACCATTTAAAGAGACATGTAAAATAAAAAATAAAAAAAAGCCTGGTGAATAAGGTAAAAAATGGGTCCGTCCTTAACCCCTTAAGGACTCAGGGTTTTTCCGTTTTTTGCACTTTCGTTTTTTCCTCCTTACCTTTTAAAAATCATAACCCTTTCAATTTTCCACCTAAAAATCCATATTATGGCTTATTTTTTGCGTCACCAATTCTACTTTGCAGTGACATTAGTCATTTTACCCAAAAATGCACGGCGAAACGGAAAAAAAAATCATTGTGCGACATCATCAAAGAAAAAACGCCATTTTGTAACTTTTGGGGGCTTCAGTTTCTACGCAGTGGTTATTATTATTTCGGTAAAAATTACACCTTATTATTCTGTAGGTCCATACGGTTAAAATGATACCCTACTTATATAGGTTTGATTTTGTCGCACTTCTGGAAAAAATCATAACTACATGCAGGAAAATGTATACGTTTAAAAATGTCATCTTCTGACCCCTATAACATTTTTATTTTTCCACGTACAGGGCGGTATGAGGACTTATTTTTTGCGCCGTGATCTGAAGTTTTTATCGGTATGATTTTTGTTTTGATCTGACTTTTTGATCACTTTTTATTCATTTTTTAATGGTATAAAAAGTGACCAAAATACGCTTTTTTTGGATTTAGGAATTTTTTTGCGCGTACGCCATTGACCGTGCAGTTTAATTATTGATATACTTTTATAGTTCGGACATTTACGCACGCGGCGATAACACATGTTTATTTTTTTTTTACACTTTTTTTTTATGGGAAAAGGGAGGTGATTCAAACTTTTATTAGGGAAGGGGTTAAATGACCTTTATTAATACTTTTTAATTTTTTTGCAGTGTCATAGGTCCCATAGGGACCTATAACACTGCACACACTGATCTTTTACACAGATCACAGGCGTGTATTAACACGCCTGTGATCAATGTTATCGGCGCTTGACTGCTCCTGCCTGGATCTCAGGCACGGAGCAGTCATTCGCCGATCGGACACCGAAGAGGCAGGTAAGGGCCCTCTCGGTGTCCGGTCAGCTGTTCGGGACGCCACGATTTCACCGCGGCGGTCCCGAACAGCCCGACTGAGCAGCCGGGTCACTTTCAGTTTCACTTTAGAAGCGGTGGTCAGCTTTGACCGCCGCTTCTAAAGGGTTAATACCGCACATCGCCGCGATCGGCGATGTGTGGTATTAGCCGCGGGTTCCGGCCGTTGATGAGCGCCGGGACCAACGCGATATGATGCGGGATCGTGGTGCGATCCCGCTTCATATCGCGGGAGCCGGCGCAGGACGTAAATATACGTCCTGCGTCGTTAAGGGGTTAAGAGGTTAAACAGATATCCCGCCGCCGGAAAGAATATGGAGTTATGCTTTAAAGCGTACCCGTCAGATCCAACAACATTTTTTTTTTTTAATATATCACTCAGTACCTAATCCTAACCATGTACATACATTTTTTGTGTGTCTAGCACCTTTATTAATATTTTTATTACACTTTTAATTTAGCTCACTAGTCAGAATTCTTCTCTAAGGAAGGGGGTGTGGCCTCATTGTGCAGGTCTCCGCCCCCTCCCTCAGTATGCTGTCTGCTCACATCTCCCCTAGCATAACCAAAACTACAACTCCCAGCTTGTCCTCACTGACAGTAGCTGGACACAAGCTGACAGTGGGGAGGATTTTTCCTCCAGCTGGTGAGCCCTGCGCTCATAGCTGTCAATCAAGGAAGTGTGTCCATGACATAGGTGATGATGCATGGACACAGCAGGACTAGTATGTGTCCAAGCAGCAGGGGGGGGGGCAGTTGTTTGAAATACTGAAAATTTTCTAATGAAAGCAATTGCAAAACCAATTGGTTTGGCATGCTTTACAACTAGAGATGAGCGAACTTACAGTAAATTCGATTCGTCACGAACTTCTCCGCTCGGCAGTTGATAACTTTTCCTGCATAAATTAGTTCAGCTTTCAGGTGCTCCGGTGGGCTGGAAAAGGTGGATACAGTACTAGTAGACTCTTTCCTAGGACTGTATCCACCTTTTCCAGCCCACCGGAGCACCTGAAGGCTGAACTAATTTACGCAGGAAAAGTCATCAACTGCCGAGCGGAGAAGTTCGTGACGAATCGAATTTACTGTAAGTTCGCTCATCTCTATTTACAACATATCAAAAGTTTTGATATCTAACAGTGCCCATTTAAATGCTGAAAAAAATTTACGGTCACAGACCCTAGATCACTGTTTCCCAACCAGGGTGCCTCCAGCTGTTTCAAAACTACAACTCCCAGCATGCCTGGACAGCCTTCGGCTGTCCAGGCATGCTGGGGGTTGTAGTTTTGAAACAGCTGGAGGCACCCTGGTTGGGAAACCGTGATCTAGATAGTGTTACCTTGTGTAATACTGCCAAAGAGAACAGCGGTCTATCATAAAATAAAGTATTTCTTCGATAAATGCTATTTTACTATTAAATTTAATGTAATTTTATTTCCATTGATATGATATCAGGCCAGGTACTACAGAAGGCAATATAACATTATATGTATGTACAGCAACACCATAGCAGGTTAATAATACCCAAAAAGAAATCCCTAGGCTGCCCCACAATGACAATTATACAAGCGGAATAGGACTGTGAAGAGTTCCTGAATAATTCATACTGAAACCACCAAAAATATGTCCCTTATTTTCATGAGTGTACTCCCCTAAGGCTGCATTATTTCTCCCAAAGGAAAACTCTGTACACTAGGAGGATCCCAAAATTTCAAAACTGACTTTAATGTACCTAACACAGGCCATGTTATGTGACTAATAAAAATAAATGAGTGTTAGGAAAGCCTATAAAAGAAGCGCAGACATACTCTGGCTTTACTTGTTCCCTTGGGTGATTAATTCTATCAGTGGCCTCCGTCTCTGCTAGGACCAGGAATCAAACAAGTATCCATAAAGAGAAAAAAAGGTCTCCCTATTAATAACGTGGTTAATAAATAACCTCAATTCAGCAATAAACACAATGCAGGGAAAACTCAATTACTAAAGGAAAGCAGTAAATCTAAACTGGGGAAATTAACTCAATGCGAGTTATCAGACTCGTACCCGAACCATGACAGGCGGATTAAGCGTGGAATCATGGTGACTTTCAGGGAAAGGACAAGAATACTCCCTGCAGTCATCTCACATTGAAGAGGGAGGACCATAGAAGACTGATTCCCTTCTGTGCTGCATTATATTAGATGATACAATTTGTTGTGTCAGGTACTGCACTTCAACAGCAACACCAGACAAGTCCATGGACACATGCGGCACTGTTTCTAGATACCAGATCCTCATGTTTAATTCTGGACAGCCCCTTTAAAGGGGTACTCCATCCCTAGACATCTAATCCCCTATCCAAAGGTTCATTTAGAGCGTCGGGTGTAGCATCACGCCCCCTCCCATAGACTTGCATTGAGGGGGCATGGCAGTGACGTCACGAGCCTCCACCCCGCATTGCAAACCATTTGTCACGGAGTGAAGTTCGCTCAGTGCACCCGATGTCTGGGGAGGTCCTCAGCGGCGGGACCCCTGCAATGCTTTGGATAGGGGATATGATATCTAGGGGCAGAGTACCCCTTTAAGACACTGCTCTATTCTGATCATCATGTGTGCAGGAGTACCCATAGTACATACACTAATTGCAAAATATATATAATATATATATATATATATATATATATATATATATATATATATATTTTAACACCAAGGAGTTGGAATCGAATGAAACTTTGCATGTGGTAATGTGATTAATGTGATTACAATAGGTAAGCTCACACATGCAGTGCATCCACAGCCCATTTCACACCGCGGATGTGCCATCAGCAGCCACAAGAGGAAGCTTCCTGCTATGGCTGGGTAGCCCAGTGTATCCACTCAGTGACGGATTTCCTGCTGTGCATCTGCTACAAGGAGGCACTGTGTCTACAACGAGAAATCCAACGCTAATATTGTAATCACATATTTCACCATTACATTTACACATAATGTTTTATTCGATTCCAACAACTCCTTGGTGAATAATTATTTTTTAAATTATTATTTTTTTTTTTTTTGCATACAAGTAGTTCACAATAGAGCAGTGTCTTGAAGGGGCTTTCCAAGATTAAACATAAGGATCAGCTATCTAGAAAGAGTGCAACATGTGCCTGCTGCTGCTGTTTAACTTAAATGTGTTGAAATGCCGTACCCGACAACAAATTGTATCAACTGATATAATGGGTCCCTTTCCCAGTTTAAGCCTATTTAATCTTACAGCACAGAAGTTAAATATGTTGCTGAGATGTGCTCCATGTAATTGATGAGATGATCATGTTATGAGTTCTGTATGGCATCATCTAGCATATCTGCTCACAGATGTTGCATCTGGGTCTGTACATCCTGACTACTTGCCAAAGCTGGTTCACCAAAAATGCCTGGTTGGTGATAAATCTGGTTACCAGGAAGGCCAAGGACGTGATGCAATCTGGTGGACACATTGCTGGGAAACCCTTGCTGTGTGTGAAGGAGCATCATTTTGCAGAAGAATGCCAGCTGGAAGCCATAAGAGACAACATGTGGCCACAAGGTGTCCTGCCTATGGTTTCCCTCAGTAGCAGTCCAGGGTTATTCACACCACTGCAAATAAAAGTTGCTAGTGGCTGTCTGTCAATGGTAGGACATGTAGTGGACATGATTAGATTACACCAAATTTTGTTCTGCTCAGTACTTGCAAATAGCCCAGATGGGGACACCTGTATCTGGATGGTGGACGAGAGAGCTGAGGGGAACTGCTCACGTGGGAGCTGCTCAGAACGGCAAAGATGGCAAGAAATTTGTTGGGAAGAACATTCTGCTTCTCTCATTCCAATGATTCACCTCCTCTCAAAGTCTTCAGCTTGGCAAAATGTTCTCAAGTGCGTGTTAGAGGCAAGTGTAGCAGTAAACGATTTCTTACCAAGAGGTATTCTACCCAAGACACTACTGCATGTTGGGTTTGCAAAACCTGTGCAGAGGAAGCGTTAGGGTGCGTTCACATGGAGTAAATCAAGAGGAATTTACTCGAGTAATTCCTCTTCAATTCTCCGCTACAAACTAATTCACATCTCCTCTGCCCATTGACTTTAATGTTATTTCTGCTGTCCTGTTCACACTGCGGAAATTCTGCTAGCTGAATTCCGTCACACTTGAAGAAAGAACATGTTCATTCTTCTAGCTGAATCCGCTAGCAGAAATCAATTGTAGTCAATGGTAAAAAAAAATTCCGCCCGACATTGTTTTCACGCAGAATTCGTGCGCAATTCGTGGGCAATTTGCGCGGAATTTGCGCGGAATTCACACGCAACTGGCTGAAAAACGTTCACTTCTTTCTCCCCCATTTCTGCGCACAATTCCGTGCAAATTGCACTCGAATATCGCACGAAAATAAAAAAAAAATTCCCGCCCGTAAATTTTTCGGCGTGAATTACTCTTCAGAATTACGCACCCTTAAGAAGTTGCCATAGCAATCAGATAGCATTTTTCAGATGTCTGAGTCTTTGTTTAAAAGCAAAATGGCAATGTAATAATATCAAGAGTCCTGAGTTTTAATATCATGTGATAAAGTCAGGTGTCCTGACTCCAACAGCTTTTTTCTTGCTATACTTCCCTGTTTTCTACATATTTTGCAATAAAGTTTCCACCCATCTTAATATTCAGGGAAAAGGGAAGATATTCAACCAAATAGTAAAAGACCCTTTCGGATATGTTTAAACAGCAGAATTTCTGCTACATGAAGTTAAGATTGTGGTGAATGGAATTTCAGCTATTCCACTTACACAGTCGATTTTTTTGGTGCAGAATTTTTGCTGCGGAAATTCTGCATTCCACAATAATGAACATGTCAATTTAATTTTTTGCAGAATTCTGCGGCAGAGTCCCAATGAAGTTAATGGGATTCAGAATTTTATCTGAAATCTGTGTGTTGAGCGCAAGATATTTCACTTAAATTCAGCACAAACTCCACGCACATTCTGCACAGAATCCGAGCGGCCTCATCACCGGCTTGTCTTGCCAGAGCGTGCTACAGATTGCACCTCCACCTGGAAAATTTCTATGGCTCTGATATTAGCGCCACCTTCAAGGGCGGATTTAAAATTTATGTGGCTTTCCAGCCGGCCCCTGGGAAGGATGCTAGCCTCTCCCCATCATGATCACTGGAAAAAAACTGTCAGAACAAACATGCCATCACAGAAAATAATGGTAGGTATACGGAGAAGAAAAACACCCTGGACTACAGGCGCAGAAAACCGTTCCAGACCACAAAAATGACATCACATCAGATAACCAATCAAAATCCAGCCCACTAAACAATTATGTAGGGAGATAAATAGTACATATACCATATAATGTGCAATATGAACATACATATTCCCCATATAAGGTTGCTTACTAGTGCATAGATGTAGAGTAAACTCAGTTGAAAATGTAAGGGCATTCTGGGTCTTCTAGTTGATGCGCCCGGCCTGCTGTCCAAAGCATCTACACATTTCCAGAGCTTAAAGGGGTAGTCTAGTGGTGAAAAACTTATCCCCTATCCTAAGGATAGGGGACAAGTTTCAGATAGTTCAGATAGCGGGAGGGGGGGGGGGGGGACCAGCAGCCGACACGCCCCATCAATACAACTCTATGGCAGAGCTGGAGAGTGCTGAAGGGCGTGTCAGCCCCCACTTCGTGCGGTGGTCCCTCCTGCGGGCTGTCGGGGAGATCGCGAGGGGCCCCAGCGGTCGGAACCCCCGCGATCTTAAACGTATCCCCTATCCTAAGTTTTTCACCACTGGATATCTCCTTTAACAATGCATGTAGCATATATTGAGCATTGTAAACATACATGTTCCCTTTACAAAATGAGTTACTGGTGCACAGATGATGAGTGACCTGTGCTCTAAACGTAAGAGCATGCTGTTATCACAGAAAATATATAAAACAGGCAGTCATGTGACCCCAGTGAATGCAATGTTAGTTCATTAAAAAGTCCCCTTCAACATAAGCAATGTGAACAGCCCCATATTTTACGTGAGGATATTTTATGAATAGATAGAGAAACATAGAGTCATACTTACACCAGATTCAACAAGCTTATTTAGCACCACAAGGAGATCATCAAAAAATTCCACGTTTATTAGATGGGCAAACCTGAAAGAACCATGAATTGTGTCAATCATTTATTACCAACAGTATTCCCATCACATGATGAACACAAGTTAATACTCCAATACAGAAATAATCATTCACAACCATAGGGAGACAAGGACATGCTCCAGTCTGAAGGGTCATTTTCATGGACACTGACGAGAAGTGAATGGATCCCACAGAGGAAACAGCAGTGTAAACATAGGTCCTAACTAAGGGTAAGAGTTTAAACTGTACACTATCTAAAGGAAAGTTTACGAAATGAGCCTAACAGCAGGAAATGTGATAAAATAACCATTCCTCGCCTATCTAATCCCCTGACATTCTAGTGCTGATGCTCCAGTGATCTTTCTTCACTGCAGTGATGACATCCCGTATGTGGCGGTGCCAGACAATCCCTTATACAGAGGAGTAATGGTCATCTTTTTATTTTATCACAAATGCAGCTATTAATCTCATTTTTCGTAAACTCCGACAGCCCTTTTTTATATTTCAAACAACTGCAATAAAATATATACTTATGTTAAAACTGCTAATGCACTGAAAACTCTGCCCAAAAACCAGCAGAAAACACATTTGTTCAGAATCCAAGGAGTCATTCATATCAACCTTCAAAAACTGCAACTGAACAAGAACCAGGGCTGTGGAGTCGGTAGATAAATGTTCCGACTCAGGAGTTTCTTGTACTTCCGACTCAGACTTCTCTGTATTAATATGTGAATGTATTTTATACATTCCTTGAAGTAAAGAAAGGCAACAGTCTACTGTATTGAACAGTTTGTGTGCTGATCTGCTGCTGAAGATAGGGCAGTGGGAGGATCCAGGAAGGGGCATTTATTATAAAACATAATTTCCCTAGTAGAATCCCATAGTCATGTTTTAAAGGGGTACTCCGTCCCTAGACATCTTATCCCCTATCCAAAAGATAGGGGATAAGATGTCAGATCGCCGGGGTCCTGCTGCTGGGGACCCCCGGGATCACTGCTGCGGCACCGCGCTTTCATTACTACACAGAGTAAGTTCGCTCTGTGCGTAATGACGTGCAATACAGGGGCCGGAACATCGTTATGTCATGGCTCCGCCCCTCGTGACATCACGACCCACCCCCTTAATGCAAGTCTATGGCAGGTGGCGTGACGACCACGCCCCCTCCCATAGACTTGTATTGAGCGGGCGGGCCGTGACATCAAGAGGTAACGATGCTCCGGCCCCTGTATCGCCCATCATTACGCACAGAGCGAACTCACTCTGTGCAGAAATGATAGCGCGGTGCCGCAGCGGCGATCCTGGGGGTCCCCAGCAGTGGGACCCCGGCGATCTGACATCTTATCCCCTATCCTTTGTATAGGGGATAAGATGTATAGGGGTGGAGTACCCCTTTAAGCTAACAATCGAGTTTACAAGTTTTTATAGCCTTTTTCCAAAGGTTTACAGCTTCAGTCTTGAACTATTGACCCTCCATTCCCTTCACTTATACAAGTGTCTCTAGCCCTGCCAAAAACATTATCAGTGAGAGGCTAGGTTACCCATGGGCTCCGCGTAACAGCAGAACACAACACTATGGAAAGTATAAGTTTTGCCGCTCCTAATTGTGCGTTGCGTGCCATATAGTGAAGCACATGAAAAGCTTGCTTCTTCACGGTCACTTAATGTGTTCGTTTTGCAGTTACGTGAGGCACTGCATGCATTGGTCTTTATTCTTACAGTAGAGAAGTCATTAATTATAACTTTCTGTGAATTGGGACATTTAAACTTAATTTTTTTTTTTATTCCAATCTAAATTTAGTAGGAGTCTGTGCATTGTTTGCCGACTCAGACTCCAGGTACCCAAAATTTCGTCCGACTCCACAGCCCTGACAAGAACACTAAGAAATATTTCAAAAACTCATTCTAGTAAGGCAAGCAAAAAAAAAAAAAAAAACACAAATATTGTGGGTGCAGAAATTAGACTAATGCTGAAGATCACAGAAGATAAAAGGTCTGTAGTAAATACAGGGTTGGGTCTGTGTACATAACAGCCTCAAATCTCCAATATATTTACATAACACAGGGAGGACAACCTAGCCAAAGATGATCCCTCCAAGGTACCAGTATCTACTATGTAGCCTGCTGACATTCTTAGACCCATTAAAATCCAGAAAGCACAATGGGGGAGATTTGTTAAAATCTTTCCAGCTAAGAAGTTGCTGAGTTGCCCTTAGCAACCAATCAGATCACTTTCATTTATTGAAAAAGCCTCTGAAAATTAAAGAAGCGATCTGATTGGTTGCTATGGGCAACACAACTTTTTCCCTCTGGACAGGTTTTGATAAATCTCCCAATGTATCTGCACCCAGTCAGATGACTTTACCATCCTTGGAATAAAAAACACTCACTTTGCTAGGCCTTCTAAGACGGCAGGAAGGAGAACAGATTTCTGTGCTCTTTTCAGTATTCTGAAGTAGGTTAAGAAAACAATGTTCAATGTTTCCGTATGCTGTGGGAAAGAGGAAAACAGACAATTATTTTAAAAGGAGCAACAATCTTTTTGCAGCCCTCAAGTTAACTGTATAATAGCCAGAAGCTATCCCAGTTAGTCATATGTAACCCAGTATCTTTTCACTCAACAACCATCTAAGAGGCAGCTAAGAGTCTAATTACCAATGCAGAACTCCAACTTTTTGCCATATACAAATAGATATGAGAGACATCTCACCAGCTTCAACTTTTTTTCTTTGCTCTCTGATGCATCAGCCTCCAGAAGTTCTCTCTCCAGCTTCTCCTCAGCTTTCTTCCACTATAAGTAGAATGATAAATAGAATATGGATTTAGGGAGCAGGTTTAAGAAAAGTAGCACAACTTCAAGTGCACTATATAATATATACACACAACATTAAGTGTCTCTCTCTCTGCACTTCCATGACACAGTTGGTTAAAGGCTGGTATTACCCAATATATTCAGGACAAAAAAAACAATTACAAGGCCTGATTCTCTTTACCTTTATAAAATTGGGGGTGGGGGGGGGGTGTAAGGGCTCATAGAAAGTGTTATTAAGGATCAGGCTATTAAATGGTAAACTACAGTAAGAAATAAAAAACATGCCTATAATGAAAAATTAGCCAGAAACATGCTAGGTTTAAAATTTGTAAATTGAACAAGATTGTCCCCAAATAGTAAAGGGATTTTCCAAGATCTTAAAAAAAGCAATAACAAAGAAACTACTTAAATAATAAAATATATTTTTGTGCTTACCGTAAAATCTCTTTTTCGGAGGATCCATTTGGGGACACAGAGACCGTGGTTTATGCTGCTGCCACTAGGAGGCTGACACTAGGATATACCCCGCCTACAGACTCAGCTTTCAGTTTAGTCCCAAAGCTGTAGGAGAGGACCCGACAGGGAAAGAAAAATCAACAACTGTCTGAGGAAACCACAGACAAAAATTAACCAAACGAAGGACACCACAACAAATGGGTGGGTGCTGTCCCCCCCCCCAATGGATCCTCTGAGAAAGAGATTTTATGGTAAACACAAAAATCTACTTTTCTCGTTTGGCTCCATTGGGGGGACACAGACCGCGGGACGTACCAAAGCAGTCCCCAGGGCGGGAGACAACTCAAGCACCTCAGGTGGAAGGCTGGGCAACAGCCACCTGCAACACCTTTAGACCAGCATCAGCAGACGCAAAGGTATGGTAAAATTTCGTAAACGTGTGCAAGGACGACCAGGTGGCCACCTTACAGACTTGCAAGGCCGAAGTCCAGGAGGCCGACGGAACGAGTGGAATGAACTGAAACACGGAAAGGAGGAGTCTTCCCTTTGCAGCGGTAAGCTTCCAAGATGCCAGAACGGATCCACCACGAAATGGTCGCCTTCGAAGCAGGAAATCCCTTACGACGACCCTCCATAAGCACAAAGAAAGAGTCACACTGGCGAAAGGATGATGAAGTGACCGAAAGGTAAATTGGAACAGCCCGTACCACATCAAGACCATGAAGCAACCTGGGATGGGACGGAGCTGGACAAAAGGACGGAAAGACAATATCCTTTTTTCGGTGAAAGGCGGAGACCACCGTAAAAAGGATGGGACCAGAAGGAAAACAAATTTGTCCTGGCGTAAAACAAGGTAGGGGGAACGGCAGGAGAGAGCAACCAGCTCCGAAGCTCTTCTAATGGAAGTGACCACAATGAGGAAGGCCACCTTCCAGGAAAGGATAAGAAGAGAAACATCCCGGAGAGGTTCCAAGGGAGTACCCTGCAAGGCACTGAGAACCAGATTGAGATCCCACAGGGGAGTAGGAGATCTGTATGGCGGAGCCGCATGAGCAACACCCTGTAGAAAAGTGCGGATGTGAGGGTAGGACGCCAGGGGACGTTGAAAGAGAATGGAGAGAGCTGACACCTGACCCTTAAGGGAACTGATAGCCAAGCGTTGTTCCAGCCCAGACTGTAAAAAGAAAAGAAGGCATGGAAGGGTGAACACAACTGGATTCACACCATCAAAAGTAGGACCGCCAAGTACGGTGATAAATCTTCACAGAGGAAGGCTTGCGGTACGTCGTTCACAGGGCAAACAATGTCAGCATACCATGCTCGCCTGGGCCAGTCTGGAGCCACGAGAATAGTGGGGACACCCTACGCTTTGAGCTTCCTCAGGACCCTGGGAAAGAAAAGGAAGAGGAGGGAAGAGATAGAGGAGGACGAAGTGCGACCAGGGGATTACTAGGGCGTCTACGGCTAGGGCCAGGGGATCTCGGGAATTTGCAATGTAGCAAGGAACTTTCTGGTTGTGGCGGGACGCAAAGAGGTCTACGGAGTGCCCCAGAGGTTGCAGGTCTCCCAAACACCTCTGGATGATGAGACCACTAGCCGGGGTTGGCCGAGGAGCGACTGAGGAAGTCCGCCTCCCAATTTTCTACCCCCAGAATGTGAATCACCGAGATGGAGGGAATCCTGAGTTCCACCAAGAGAAGGATCATGGAGACCTCGGCCATCGCCGGGACTGTGAGTGCCTCCCTGGCGATTGACATATGCCACAGCCATGGAGTTGTCCAACTGGACACAAACAGGACGGTCCTGGAGAAGGCGCTCCCAAAGGAGGAGGCAAAGATAAATTGCCCGAAGTTTACCACCCAGCCGAAACTGGACAAGGTCTGAAGAGTGAGAAGGACTCTGATTGTGGTCCCTGGTTCGAGCCTTGACCAGGAGGTCGTCCAGGTAGGGGATCACCCCGGGCTCGCAGGATGGCGATCACCACCACCAGGACCTTGGTGAAGACCCTTGGGGCCGTGGCCAGGCAAAAAGGAAGGGCCACAAACTGAAAATGGCCCTCCGGAGCGGCGGAGATAGAACTGATGCACCGCAAAAATGGGGATGTGAAGGTAAGCGTCTTGGATAATCTAACGAGGAAAGTAACTCCCCTTGATCCATGGATGCCACCACAGAATGGAGTGACTCCATACGCAAATGACACAGGTGAGTAGGTGGTGGTTGAGGAGCTTCAGATCCAGGTCGGGCGGACAGAACCCCCTTTCTTGTGGACGATGAACAGGTTTGAATTGAACCCCGAAAAATGCTCCTTGTGAGAAACTCGGACGATCACTCCCTTAGCGAGAAGGGTCCGGAGCGTGACCCAAAAAGGGCGGGATTGAAAAAAGCGGTCCCTTGGAAGGGAATCAAACTCATTCCAATAGCCGTCGGAAACGACATCTCGGACCCAAAAGTCCTGCACGTGGGCAATCCATACGTCCCAGAACAGGGACAAACGACCTCCCACCTGAAAAGAATGTTCCCGTGGGGGTGTCACTTAAGGCGGAGGGAGTCTTACGGGTGCCCGACTTGGCCACAAAAAGGCCGGAACGGTTATCAGACTTCCAGGAGGGGTGAGACTTGAAGGAAGACACCGGTCTAGCTGCCCGACCCGAGCCAAAAGACCAAAAAGGCTAAAAGGAGGTCGACTGCCTGTGGGAATCGGTACGGCGAGACTTGTTCTGCGGTAATAAGGAGCTCTTACCTCAAGTAGCCTCGGAGATAATCTCATCCAGGCGTTTTCTGATGAGTCGGGTCCCAGAGAATAGAAGCTCAGTAAGAGATTTCTTGGAAGCGACATTGGCGTCCTAGGCCTTGAGCCACATGGAGCGACGAATCGCCACCAGGTTACTTGTGGCAAAAGCCGTACAACGGGCAGACTGGAAGGAAGCCTTGGGGAATTATACTCACCCTGTCCCAGAACCAACTTACCTACTTAAGTCTTCAGCAAGCTATTAGATACCTGCATCATGCCAGGCTGAGACAGCGAGATGAGCAGGGAAGGTAGGGGGACTTGGACCCAAGGTAAAACCCCAGGTTCTGGCCGCTGGCGAGAAGGGGGTTGACAGTGCATAACTCTATGCCTGTGCCCCTTCATTGCATATGGGGGAACAGGTAGTGCCATGCTCCTGAACCCCCACCTAAAAAGGAAATAAAAAGGAGATAAAAAGCTAAAATTATTTCCCTGAACTAAAAAATAAAAATGTAAAAGACCAGGTCTGGAGAACTCCAGACCTGTGTCTGCCTCCTACTGACACTAAGCTAAAACTGATAGCTCAGAGTCTGTAGGTGGGGTATATCCTGCTGGGAGGGGACAACTTTCTTTTTGTTGCCTAGTGTCAGCAGCATATACTCTGTGTCCCCCAATGGAGCTGAACGAGAAATGACATACAATTCTCTGACAGTAATGCAATAATGTCTAAGCACCTGACAACAATGCCGAACACATTTGTTTTACACAGAATTTCTAAAATTCTTGAGTGCGTGTTTGGAGAGGTGTGCACTTTTTGATTAAGGAGGGCATTTTGCAGGAAACACTTTGGCCGAGATTTCTCAATCTGTTGGAGACAAAAACTGGAGTGATTTTCCCATAACTAAACACAGCTCAACTTTCATTTGTTAACAAGCTGAGCTGCAATTGGTCTCTATGTTCAAATAAGACCATTTTTTGTCTCTAACCATAATTCTAACCAAAAGTTTTTACCTTTCTTTGCATCCTCGACAGATTCTTCCTCTTATCTTTGTAAGTCATCATCTTTTGCTTAGGAGTAATGTCTTCTACGTCTTTTTTCACTTCAACTTCTTTAATTCTTAGATGAAGCAAGATGTTAAGCACCTGGAATTAAAGAAAACATGAAAGCACACACACTTCTGATCTTGTCCACGGCAATATAAAGCACATAAGGAGCTACACAGCCAAGATCTGTACAGGTCCCTGCGTCATAACAAGCTCACATCCAGCATATTTGTCTGGCACATAGTCTCAACAACATATGTAACTGTGAGAAGCAATACGGCTTTTGCAGACAACTGATATCAAATAAATGCAACAGCTGCAGAACAAGCTTTACAGCATCAACATTAGTGGCATCAGTACAATAACATAGAATGTTTACATTCTTCTCTTACACAATGATTTTGGCATGATTACCATCAGCCACCCACTGCACTAACTGCGGCAATATTAGATTTTTTTTCTATATTAAAACTTATTTAACATTTTATTTAATTGTTTATGGGAAAGCTGGATGACATCCACCTTGGCTGTCATTATAACTTCAAATGATGTCGTCAGACTACTGGAAGCCATGCTAGACACGCTAGGACAATGTTCCTCAACCTGTGGCTACCTAGCTCTTGTATAACTACAACTTCATTTATGCCTGATGGAATAAGCTGGAGTATCACAGGTTGGGGAACACTGTACTCAGCAGGGATAATTCGACTCTAATCTGCCATTCAGGTATCTGGAAAAGCTGTTTAATAACCCATGTGGGTACTGCAATGTCAGCCCCATAGTTATCAATGTCTGGTTGCTAGTCAATTGCTGAATTGAGTTCTCAACAAATGAATGGAAGACAACTCATGGTGATTCTACGATATTAGGGGGATATGCAATACTTAATAATGAAGATGTCCAGCGCTTAAGGGTGCAAAACTTCTTCGGCTTTATTAAGTCATAAAAACATGCAGCATAGGGACAAGAACGCCGACGCGTTTCGGATCAGTGCGATCCTTAGTCATGGCCATGACTAAGGATCGCACTGATCCGAAACGCGTCGGCGTTCTTGTCCCTATGCTGCATGTTTTTATGACTTAATAAAGCCGAAGAAGTTTTGCACCCTTAAGCGTTGGACATCTTCATTATTTCCTGTTGATTCCATTCGGCCAGGTGCGCTGCTGGCCCGTCCGAGCGCAGGTGCGGGAGAGTGGAGCTGTCGAGATACTACACGGATATGCAATACTCATCCAGTAGAAATAGATATCTATATATGACAAAGAGTCTCCTAGGATTGAAAGCTGAACTAATTCATGCAGGCTAAAGTCAGCAACTGCCGAGCTGAGAAGTTTGTGACAAATCGAATCACTGTAACTTCGCTCATCTCAAGCACTTGCCTATAGGACCTTACCCCTTAGACCAGTGATTCCCAACCAGTGTGCCTCCAGCTGTTGCAAAACGTCAACTCCCAACATGCTGGGAGTTGTAGTTTTGTAACTGCTGGAGGCACACTGGTTGAAAAACACTGCCTTAGACATATATCGTACATGAAAATATGATTCACAGGAGTAAGGAGGGATTAAGTAATCTTCTGCCACCATTTACCTCTGGACGGACGCAGTAGTTTCTACTCTTCACCAGCCCGGATATTATCTTTACAGCTGCCAGAGATGCATGGCCCAATTTATCCTGCCTGAAAAGTTTCTTTACAGCTTCTGTACACAAATCAGCAATCTGCAATATGGAAACACAAGAAAGTTACCAATGTATATACCATTTCATGTCAACTTGTTGAAGAAGATCTGTCAGCTCCTATTGTGCCAATTTACCTGTAATCTAGCTCCTGCTGAATTTCTGACCGTTACTGCCCACTCCCAGAACATGTATATTCCACTTCTGCAACGTGTATCTAATCCCAGCCGCTCCAGCAACGTGTGTAGTTGTGATGATCACTTCTTACCAGCACTGTCATATGTGACACTGCTGGGAGGGAGCATTATCACAGCCCAGGCTGCTGCTGCACACAGGGGTCTGCAGGCATAGTCAGTGGGCACCTTGAATGCCAGTGCTGCTTAGGACTGCACAGAAGGAAAAGCTGCAAGGACTGAGTGTGGCAGCCTGGTCCTGGCAGATTTTCACTTCTAAAATTGCCTTGTGCAGTTTGCTGGAGTGTGCAGGACTAGTGGGACCCATAGGATATTGTGTGAGCGAGCACCCGCAATGGACTAAATACCATCTGCAACAGCAAGTATTTTACCAGGTCCCTTGGGATCTCAAAACCATTGCAGTCCCCAATCCTCCTGGATTTGTGTGCAACCACAATCGCTCGCGTTTTCAGCAGCGCACCACTGCAATCTTATGCAATGTAGCTACAAATGGCCTGTAGCCCGAGCAACAACCAGTGTTTTTGGTTTAAAAACAGGACCTGTGTGACAGAATGAGCAACATTTGAAGCAAACTTTATGTTGCTGCCTAGTAGATATATATGAGCAAAATAATAGCATCAAGTCAGTGTGCGCATGTTAGGCCATGTTCACATCTGTTTTGGAGGTTATTTAGCAGTCTTAGCAGGAATTGTTGATGAGTCTTGTTTTGGCTTCATCAGCTCTACTTCGTGGATATTATGTGGCAGTAACATATCAAAAAAATAATATAATAGATAGTGCCTAAGACTTAACTTTTATTATCGTGTCACTAAAAAACACCAAAGAAAAATGTGAGCCAATCACCTAGATAAAAAAAGCAGTAAACCTCTTGGCGTAAACCTCTTGGGGACACAGGGCGTACGCATACGCCCTGCGTCCCCGATACTTAAGGGCATACCTGTATGCATGGTCTGGTATAACGGGTTTAAACCCGGTGGGTCCCAATTGCTACGGGCAGCCAGGACCCACGGCTAATGCCGGGCACGGCCAATGCACGGCATTAACCCTTTAGACGCTGCGATTAAAGTTGATCGCAGCTTCTAAAACAAAAGTAAAAGAATCCCGACAAAATCGCATTGTCCTGATCAGCTTACCGGATGACGGGAGGGTCCTCACCTGCCTCTCCTTCGTCCGATCAGCGATCTACTGCTCCATGCCTGCGCAGCAGGCTAGAGCAGCAGATCGCCGGTTACACTGATCTGTGCTTTGCAATGGAAGAGCACTGATCAGTGTATGCAATCAGAAGATTGCATGTTGTGGGGGAAAAAAAAAAAATGTATGTAAGAATAAAAATAATCATATTTGGTACCAAAGCATGGATAAATGTCCAAACTATTAAAATATTAGGTTAGCTAGAGCACACGGTCGATGGCATACACGTAAAATATACCAAAGTCGAAAATTGTGAATTTTTGGTCACTTCATATACCATAAAAATATTAATAAAAAGTGATGAAAGTCCCATCAAAACAAAAATGGTACAGATAAAAACTACAGATGATGGCGAAAAAATTAACCCTCATATCGCCCCGAAAAATAAAAAAGTTATAGTGGTCATAAGATGCCGATTTTAAACATACTAATTTTGGTGCATGTATTTATAATTTTTTTAAGTATTAAAATTAAATAAAAACTATATAAATTGGGTATCCTTGTAACCATATGCACCTACAGAATAAAGATAAGGTGTCATTTTTAACAAACATTGCACTGCGTATAATTTTTTGGGGGTTCCGCCGCAGTTTCGCCAAAGTACAATTGGTGACGCAAAAAACAAGCCCTTATATGGGTCTGTAAGTGTAAAATTTAAAGGGTTAGGATTTTTTTGAAAGGAAGGAGGAAAAAGCAAAAATGCAAAAACGAAAATGTAATCCTTAAGGTGAAAATAGGCAATAGGAAATTAGAGTCCCTAAGGGGTTAATGTTATACACCTGAGCACGTAGTAGCCTGGGATTTATCAATATTAATGGATTACTGTATGCTTATTAGAGGACACAAATACACAAAAACCATGCCCTTGCCACGCCTTAGCCACAGATACCAGCAAAAATACAACACTCTGTTTGGTAAAATCGCTAGACACCATGCCAGAAACCCAATAAATTCCATTACAGTCAAACAGGCCATCGGGTGTCTGGCATTCAGCAGATTTGGCACAGGTTGAACAACAAAAAGCCTAAATGGAAAGATGCTCAAGAAAAGTTTCTTCTCATACTCCAAAAACAAGTACAAGGGTAAAGAAGAAAAAAAAACAAAAAACATTACAATATACAAAATCCATGCACATGTCGTAATGTAGGAGTCAAACCCCCGGCTTCACATGTTTCTTCTCGAGACCTATTCCTCTCTGCGCTATCAAATACCAAATGCTGGCACTCTGCTGCCCCCTAGCAGTGAACAGCATGACTCTCAGGTAACAAAGGAACTGTGGAAGATTTATGTGAAGGTTAAGCTGGAGCCTGACTTATCCATGAGTCAGGGCCTTCTCCGCCTACTATTTAATGTCTTGACAGCTACTCTGCAGTGTGTTAGCCTGAGAACATGCACTAAAGGCAGAGGTTTGGAGATAAGCCGTTCATAGTAAACAAGCTAGTGACTAGCAGAACACTAATAGGATAGACAGTCTACACATGGCAATAGTATAATAGCATGTACACCTTAAAAGGAAAACGGTCACCCGGATCACCCACACTAAACCCAATACACTGGGTTATAATGTGGGTGACCAGGAATCCAAAGAGGGGTCAACTACTATAATCGGTGCTGTGGTTCCCAAAATATTGTCTGGTGAAGTTCCCCTTCTGAATTCAGGGAGTTGTGGGCAGGAGGCGGGGCCCCGCTGCCTGGCCGCCCCTGCTTCTTTCCACTTTCTCAATCAGCCGTCCCCTTAGTTAGCATATTCATATTCTGCGACTCCACAATGACGTGAGTCGCATGTCACGTGACCATTGCGCTCTCTCGGTAAAGCACATGCGCCGGTAGTTTACATACAGCTCTCATGTCCTGAGCTCTAGCTGCTGAATGCTGAGCAGTCATGTGAGAGCTGTATGTAAACTTCCTGTGCTCTACCAACAGAGCGCAGCACTCACGTGACATGTGACTCTCGTCTGCCAATATTTCGGGAACCACAGCACCGATTATAGTAAGTGACCCCCTCTTTGGATACCCACATTATAACTCTGTGTATTAGGTTTAGTGTGGGTGATCAAGGCGACAGTTTTCCTTTAATCTTTATAAATGAACACTATTCCACCTTATACCATTTCTTCTGATAGAGAAAAGAGCGCCAGCATGACCTGATATAATGTTTTCCAAAAAGGGAGCCTTCAGCTGTTGCAAAACTACAACTCCCAGCATGCCTGGACAGCCAAAGGCTTTCCGGGCATGCTAGGAGTTGTAGCTTTGCAACAGCTGGAGGCTTGCAGCTTGGAAAACACTGAGCTAATATAGGGTACCAGACAATAGTGAGACATTTTAGTTGTCAGGTTGAATGCACTGTATACAAAAACCATACAAGCACAAAGGACTTAACCTGTTAGGGACCAAGGGGGTAAACTTACGCCCCTAGTCCCGCTCCCGTGATATAATGCGGGGTTACACGGTGACCCCGCATCATATCGCGGCGGGCCCGGCGTCATAGTGGAGTCGGGACCCGCCTCTAATAGCGCGCGGCACTGATCACGGTGCCGTGCACTATTAACCCTTTAGCCACGCGCTCAAAGTTAGCTCAGGGAGCTGTTCGGGATTGCCGCGGTATAATTGCGGCATCCCGAACAGCTGTAGCACAGGAGGAGGTCTTCTTATCTTCTCCTGTGCTGTGCGATCGCCGAATGAATGATTCAAGCCTGAGATCCAGGATTGAGCAATCAATCACCGAAAACACTGATTGATGCATTCCTATGGAGATGGATCAATCAGTGGTAAAGAACAGTACATGCAATGTTATATCCCCCTATAGGAGCTATAATATTGCATAAGAAAAGTGTAAAAAAATCATTAACCCTTTCAATTATCCCTTCCCCTAATAAAAGTTTGAATCACCCGGCATTTCCAAGAATAAAAAAAAACAGTGTAAATAAAAATAAACATATGTGGTATCGCCGCGTGCGGAAATGTCAGAGTTATAAAATATACCACTTTTTAACCTCTTAAGGACTCCGGGTTTTTACGTTTTTGCACTTTTGTTTTTTCCTCCTTACCTTCTAAAAATCCATATTATGGCTTATTTTTTGCGTCACCAATTCTACTTTCCAGTGACATCAGTCATTTTACCCAAAAATTCACAACGAAACGGAAAAAAAAATCATTGTGCGACAAAATCGAAGAAAAAACGCCATTTTGTAACTTTTGGGGGCTTCCGTTTCTACGCAGTGCATATTTCGGTAAAAATGACACCTTATCATTATTCTGTAGGTCCATACGGTTAAAATGATACCCTACTTATATAGATTTGATTTTGTCGCACTTCTGGAAAAAATCATAACTACATGCAGGAAAATTTATACGTTTAAAAATGTCCTCTTCTGACCCCTATAACTTTTTTATTTTTCCACGTACAGGGTGGTATGAGGGCTCATTTTTTTTGCGCCGTGATCGAAAGTTTTTAAGGGTACCATTTTTGTTTTGATCAGACTTTTTGATAACTTTTTAATGGTATAAAAAGTGACCAAAATACGCTTTTTTGGACTTTGGAATTTTTTTGCGCGTACGCCATTGACCGTGCGGTTTAATTAATGATATATTTTTATAGTTCGGACATTTAGGCACGCGGCGATACCACATATGTTTATTTTTTTTTTATTTACACTGTTTTATTTTTTTATGGGAAAAGGGGGGTGATTCAAACTTTTATTAGGGAAGGGGTTAAATGACCTTTATTACCACTTTTTTTTTGCGGTGTTATAGGTCCCATAGGGACCTATAACACTGCACACACTGATCTCCTATGCTGATCACTGGCGTGTATTAACACGCCTGTGATCAGCATTATCGGCGCTTGACTGCTCCTGCCTGGATCTCAGGCACGGAGCAATCATTCGTCGATCGGACACCGAGGAGGCAGGTAAGGGCCCTATCGGTGTCATGTAAGCTGTTCGGGACGCCGCGATTTCACCGCGGCGGTCTCGAACAGCCCGACTGACTAGCCGGGATACTTTCACTTTAGAAGCGGCGGTCAGCTTTGACCGCTGCTTCTAAAGGGTTAATACCGCACATTGCCGCGATCGGCGATGTGTGGTATTAGCTGCGGGTCCCGGCCGTTTATGAGCGCTGGGACTGACGCGATGTGATGCGGGGTCGCAGCGCGACCCCGCTTCATATCGCGGGAGCCGGCGCAGGAGGTAAATATACGTCCTGCGTCGTTAAGGGGTTAAACCGCACTTTCAATGGCGTACGTGCAAAGAAATTCCAAAGTCCAAAATAGCGTATTTTTGGTCACTTTTTATATCATGAAAAGATGAATAAAAAGCGATCAAAAAGTTCTATCAATGCAAAAATGGTACCGACAAAATCTTCAGATCACGGTGCAAAAAATGAGTCCTCATACCGCCCTGAACATGGAAAAATAAAAAAGTTATAGGGCTCAGAAAATGACAATTTTAAACGTATAAATTTTCCTGCATGTATTTATGATTTTTTTTCAGTAGTAATACAAAATCAAACCTATATAAGTAGGGTATCATTTTAACCGTATGGACCTAGAAAATAAAGAAAAGGTGTCATTTTTAACGAAAAATGTACTGCGTAGAAACGGAAGCCCCCAAAAGTTACAAAATGGCATTTTTTTTTCAATTTTGTCACACAATGATTTTTTTTCCCGTTTCGCCGTACATTTTTGGGTACAATGACTGATGTCATTACAAAGTAGAATTGGTGGCGCAAAAAATAAGCCATCATATGGATTTTTTGTTGCAAAATTGAAAGAGTTATGATTTTTTTAAAGGTAAGGAGGAAAAAACGAAAGTGCAAAAAACTAAAAACGCCTGGTCCTTAAGGGGTTAAAGAATCTCCACCATTAATGGAAGGATACTATGGCAACTTCCCTAAACTGACCAGGGAAAAATCATTGCCAGCACTACACCGCCACATAAGTCAGACAATAGCTGTATTAGTCACAAACAAACCTTTTTGCATTTATCATCAATGAGCGGTACAATGAGGACGATGAGGTTATTGTGGAAATTGAAGTGGGAAAGAGAGAGCATGAGCTCACATAGGCACATCACAGCCACCTCTGCCAGTCCTCTGTATGCTTCTAGTGATACTACTTCACTCTTTTTGGTTTTCATTTGCTTCCAATCTGTGCAACAAAAAAATTTATATTAGGCTGGGTTCACACCACGTTTTTGCAATACAGTTTTTTTTCAGGTTTTTGATAAAAAAAACTGATTCCTCAAAACCTGACTAAACTGTATCAAAACGTGTGTACAAAGTTTTATCTGTATACGGTTGAAAACTGTATACGGTTTGAAAAGTAATGTCTGGTCGCATCCGTTTTTTAAGAAAAAAAACGCATACGTTTTGAACTTTTCACTCCATTATGAATAAAGTTTCACTTGTTTGATTGAAATTCCAAGAAAAAAAACTGTGCAAAGTCAAAAACTGTATGGTAAAAACTGTATGGAACTGTACACAAATACAGTTCTGTACGGTTCCCATTGACTCCCATGTTTAAAACAAAATGTATACGGGTCAATACGGTTTTTCACCTGGACCAAAAACTACGTTTCGGTACGCAACCTTCGTCTGGGAGTCAAGGAAGGTTGCGTACTGAAACGTACATTGGAGTGGTGCTGTCCCAGTCTTTGCTAATTGCTGCTGTACTCTGGTATATCGTTATACTGATTTGTATCCCTGCAATGTTGTTTGTTTACATACACACTGCACTTTATTTGGCATGCAATATTTTTGCTCTCACTGTGAGATTTATACACGTTTTTTACATGCTGCTAAACACTTTGTGCTAATTTGTGTGCAAGATTATTGTACCATTTCTATCCCATTGTGGTGGACCCAGTAATATATACACTATATATACCCCAGCTTTTACTGCAGAGCCGGTGACACCACCTTTTAGCCTCGTTCCTCTTTGAAAAATAGCACTTTTAATCAATATTTTTTATGTACTTACATTCTACGGAATTAATAAAATGATATATGTTTTATAAGTGACTCCGTTTTCTCTTTCTTGTTATTTGCTATTTTAAGAACTGTCCAGAGTAGGAGCAAATCCTCATAGAAAACCTATCATGCTCCGGACAGTTCCTAAAATGGACAGAGGTGTCAGCAGAGAGCACTGTGGTCAGACTGAAAGGAAATTCAAAAAGAGAAGAACGTCCTGTGGCGCATATAGCGCTGAAAAGTACTGGAAGGATTAAGATTTTTAAATAGAAGTAATTTACATTTACACTCTCTGTTTAACGTTCTGGCATCACTTGATTAAACAAAATGTTTCTAGGGGAGTACCCCTTCAAAGGGGCTCTCAGTTTGATAATTTCTGTCAATATGTCTACTGGCATACGGATTAGAGATGAGCGAAGTTACAGTGATTAGATTCATCACAAACTTCTCGGCTCGGCAGTAGCTGACTTTAGCCTGGATAAACGAGTTCAGCTTTCAGGTGCTCCGGTGGGCTGGAGACTCTCTCCTAGGACTGTATCCACCTTTTCCAGCCCACCAGAGCACCTGAAAGCTGAACTAATTTATGCAGAGAAAAGTCATCAACTGCCGAGCCGAGAAGTTTGTGACGAACCGAATCACTGTAACTTCGCTCATCTCTAACACGGATGTCATATCTATATATCAGAGCAATAAGTCCACGCAACTGTTCTGTAGTAGGGGATACATGAAAGGCTCAGCAGGACTAAGCGATCCCGAAAGAATTCCCCTGCACTTTATCCCAACAAATGGCATAGAAGAAAAAGTCTACCACTGATAGAATCGCTATATTGAATTTGTCAGGACAAAGTTAAAATGGAGTATCACATATCTGAGTGCAGTGGGGTATGGCAGAGCAGGGAGCTGCTATAAAGCATTTTTCAATATTACAATGACTGTCAAGGTATGCCACACATCAGGAGTATGTTTGCCATACATTGGGTACCATACATTTTTCCTTGTGTACAGAGCCTTAAAGGGGTACTCCGCCCCTAGGCATCTTATCCCCTATCCAAAGGATAGGGGATAAGATGTCAGATTGCCGGGGTCCCTCTGCTGGGGACCTCCGGGATCTCCGCTGCGGCACCGCACTATCATTACTGCACAGAGTGAGTTTGCTCTATGCATAATAAAGGGCAATACAGGGGCCGGCCCCCCCCCCCCAATACCTGTCTATGGGAGGGGGCGTGGCAGCCTTGTATTGAGGGGGCGGGCCGTGAAGTCACGATGCTCCGGCCCCGTATCGCCCAGAGTGAACTTGCTCCGTGCAGTAATGATAGCGGGGTGCCGCAGCGGAGATCCCGGGGCTCCCCAGCAGCAGCACCCCGGTGATCGGACATCTTATCCCCTATCCTTTGGATAGGGGATGAGATGTCTAAGGGGGAGTACCCTTTTAAGCGGTGTGAACAGAGCCTAAAGCATATGCTAAGAAAATGGTTTACATACAGTAAATAACATAGTAGATAATATTACCTTTTATTGTTTGCTCCAGGTTTTCCAGATAAAACTTGTACTGACTGACCAGACCTTCTTCAAATTCTCTGATCTTCTGAGTTTCTTTCTTGACCTTTTTTTTAAGTTAAATTCAAATATAAAAGATGTAAAAACTTAATACATTCAAATGAATAAAAAGCAACTGGTGTGTTTACAAAAAAGGCAGCTACAAAACACGTATAGTTCATGAGAGATCACGAGCCATTTTTCATTGTTGGGGGGAGCATAACGGAGGACTCCAAATGATCCTATAGAACCCTATTCAAGTCTGGCAGAGGTCACTGCAGTTTAGTCATTTTCTTCCCCGACAGTAGTGAACATAGTATTATCTGGTGAATAATGTGGGAGAAAAGCACTTAACATCAGGAGGACCACTTCTCTATAAGATTGTCTACTGATGCCTAACATCTGTCATTTGTTTTCTATAAATATCTGCATATCTTCACAGCAGGAAAGGTTCCTGAATTATTTCGTAAATTTTTTTTGCTTAGGACACAAACTTCATGCAACGATACCTACTGGTGAGCCAAAAAGGCAAAATGGTTGAATGGACCCAACATCATGTCAAAAACATTTACTTTTATCATACAGTCATCCATGTGCAACCATTAGTGAACGGTAACCTTCCCTCCTCCAGTGCTGGAATATTCTTATTTTGTCAATTAGACCATTATTGTGCAATTAAATTGAAGCAGCTTGTGATACATCAACATAAAACACGGAAATGGTTTGTTGGGTACAAAGCCTGAGTTTGCCAACTTCTAATGGTAACTCCCTACTTAGTTGCTGGCCTATTGGAAACTGCTCTTAGGGTGCGTTCACACTGCGGAATCTCTGCTCGCTGAATTCCGCGAGCGGAGATTCTGCCTGGCGGCCGCCGCCAGTGGTGCTTTGGCGCTAGGGCCGCGGGGCACTGAGCCGTCACCATTGACGGCTATGTAGTGCTCGCGGAATCCACGCAAAGAATGAACATGTTCTTTCATTGCGCGGAACAATTTCAAATTCCGCAGTGTGAACTGGTCTCGCGGAGACCCATTCACACTAATGTTAAGTTCACACCGCGAAAATTCCGTAGTGTCAACGCACCCTTATTCTTGCCCTGCTATTATGTCACATCGCTTCCTATACTTTAGATGAACTTGATGGATATACCGTATTATTTTCTTCAACTGTTAAAACTGTGTCATTTTGAAGGTGAGGCGCTATCAAGAAGTAATAACCAAAACTGGTTCTAATATTAGGTTGGTCACAAAATCACAGAAAAAGGCAAATGATCTCAAAGAACACAGTACACCTAATCATGTCAGGCAGAATACAAAAGGGAGTGCTTCAATAAGCGAGGCATATGAAGGGCAGATATGTTTAATTCCATTTATTAAACATCCAGTCGTCATTCCTAGTGATGTAATTGTTGAAGATTTTTAATGCAGAATTCCACTTTCTCATTTTGATTTATTGGGGGACACAGCATTATGGGTATAGGCCCTTGGCACTAAGAGGCGACAACAGAGTAGAAAAAAAGGTTTTGGCTCTGCCCAGGCAGGCTATACCCCTCCTACCTAAGGCTGCATTCACACCACGTTTTTGCTATACAGTTCCTGTTTGCATTTTCAATTTGAAAACCATACGGTACCAGTCTTTTCCCGTACCCAAAACTGTAGCCTACCATGTTTTTTTGTCTGGGTGGAAAACCGTATATGGTTCCTTTAACATGAGAACAGTATGTGCGTACGGTACCATCCAGCTTGCACAATACAGTTTTTGAGTTTGCACATGCGCAGTGCACACCGAAAATTCCAACACCTTCTACGACTTCCTTTCTGGGAGCCGAACTTTATTCAGAATGGACTAAATAATTAAACATCATTTTTCAAACCATATACGGGTTTCAACCGTACATAGGTTAACATTTTTACACAGTTTTGATACAGTTCAGTCCGGTTTTAAGGAATCCATTTTTTCATCAAAAACCTGATACGGGAACTGTATTGCAAAAATGTGGTGTGAATGCAGCCGAACTAGGCTAAGCAGTTTGTATAAAAGCAGTAGGAAACTAAAATAATGCCCAACAGCTTGAACAGTCGGAGAAAAAGAACATAGAACAATGCAACATAAAAAAAAAACAGGTTCAGAGCAAACCAAAATAGGGTGGGAGTTATGTCCCCCAATGAATCCAATGAGAAAGGGATTTTACGGCAAGTACAAAAATAAAATTTTGTTGTGGAATGCATTGGGGGACACCCCAGAATAAGTAATGTGTAGGTGGGTGACCTGCATAGGAAGGACAGACAGAAAACATGAACATGGAGTCCTAGCACATTTAGGGTGTCAGCCCATGCTGACAAACCCCCTAACACCTGCTGAACAGGTCATGTCTGCCTCCTACAGACACTAGGCTAAAACTGGATAGCCTAGTATAGGTAGGAGAGGTATAGCCTTCCTGGGAAAAGCAAACACCTTTTTTTCTACACAGTGTTGCCTCCTAGTGGCAAGTGTCTATACACATGGTGCGGTGTCTCCATAAGAAAGACACATAAGAAATCAGCTGTACAGTACAATGCAACTTAAAAAGTCAAAATGCAATTTTCTTGCTGCAAAATAGAAATATTTATAGATTTTTAGACCATGCTATGAATTTTAAGATAAGTAATATAGACTGGGGAGATATATCAAAATCCGTGCAGAGTTGACCAGTTGCCCATAGCAACCAATCAGATTTCGTCTCATTTTTAAAAAGACCTGAAAAATGAAAGAAGCAATTTGATTGGTTGCTATGGGCAACTGCACCACTCTTCATCAACACAGGTTTTGATAAATCTCCCCCTATATTTGTGCCAGATTTTTTTTTTTTGGGGGGGGGGGGGGGGGGAATATTACTCTCTGCAATGTAATGGTGAAATCCGAATTCAACTCTGAAAATAAATCTGGACATGTCTGTAGTGGAATTTGCCTACCACATGTGAACCCATGGCCATATGGCTGGTACAGCCTGCCCTTTCTTATCCATTTTTAATAACTAAAGTGTTGGCTTACTCTAGCAGCCTTCTCTTCTTCTGTTAGGGGGCGAATCTTGTAGGAAGGGGAGATATCCTTGAATATTTCCATTAACGAAATCAGGACAAGCTTCCGGACTGTTACCGCCACTGTAGAGTCCTGTTCCATCAACATGGCACGTAGCTCCTTCAGTTTCCTAATCTATTGAGGTAAAGGCATATCATTAATGAAGAATAATGCAGCACTTGATAATAACCATATTGTACTATGTGAATTATCCATGAACCGATTTGATGGAAAGAAATTTATGTAAAAGTTTTTTACAATTTTTTTTTTTTCTATAAGGGGAAATAAATCAGAACACTCATATCTCCTACAAAAGATCCTTACAGACTCCAGTCCAGGTGGTCAGACCCCCCATATATTACACGTTCCTATCCCTTTTACCAGTCTGAGGTCTGTTTTGCTGATTCAGAGCTCAAAATTCAATTTTCTCCAGCAATTTTAACTAATATGCCCAGGCTTTGTACAGTGGTCCCTCAACATACGATGGTAATCCGTTCCAAACGAACCATCCTTTGTTGAAACCATCGTATGTTGAGGGATCCGTGCAATGTAAAGTATAGGATGCTATACTCACCTGTCCCCGCCGCTCAGGACCCATCACCGCTCGTCACCGCTGCCCTGGATGTCGCCCTCCATTGCTGTCGTCGCGTCCCCGGGGTGTCCCCGATGCTCCGGACGTCTCTGCTTCCCGAGGATCCTCGCTCTCCGTCGCCGCCATCACGTCACTACGCACGCCGCTCCTATTGGATGACGGGACGGCGTGCGCGGCGACATGATTACGACGAAGGAGAGCGCCGGCGATGCAGGGGATCCTGAAGAAGACGCTCCGGAGCCCCAAGGACAGGTAAGAGACCATCACCGGAGCACACGGGGCACCGTAAACGGCTATCCGGCAGCAGCTGAGGCAGTCTGCGCTGCCGGATTGCCGTTTATGCGATGGCCCCGACATACAAAAGCATCGTATGTTGATGCTGCCTTCAACATGCGATGGCCTCTGAGAGGCCATCGCATGTTGAAATTATTGTATGTCGGGGCCATCATAGGTCAGAGGGGGGTCACTGTATTACAATAACCATCCTCAATTCACAATCACCCCCCCCCCCACCCCAACAACGCCTCCGTTATCAGCACATAATAGGGGAGATTTATCATCAAAACCTGTCCAGAGGTAAAGTTCCTCAAAGCAACCAATCAGATCGCTTCTTTCATTTTAAACAAGACCCATGCAAAGTGAAAGAAGTGATCTGATTGGTTGCTATGGGCAACTCAGCAACTTTTCCTCTGGACATGACCACGGTGTGATAGTATAGCTCCTGGAAGAGAACTGTGCAGAGACCGGGTGTCGATACATGAAGCTACTGTAGGATAGAGGGTGGTAAGTAGAGGCTTTATTTTATTTTTATATTATGAAACATAACCTGGGTACATTAGTTTAAAAAAATAAAATAAAAACCCTGTAATGAAGTAGCCAGTTTTCATTTTTTCCTCCTCGCCTTTAAAAATTCATAACTCTTTCCACCTACATTGCCTTATGAGGGCTTGTTTTATGTGGGACCAATTGTACTTTGGAATAACATTACTCAATTTATCACAAAACCTACAGCGAAGCCCCAAAAATTATTTGGTGGACAAAATAAATAATTAAATGTTGCAAATTTTAGGTGACTTGATTCTATGTAGTGCACTATTGTTAAAATGACATGTTATCTTTATTCTGTATGTTTATAAGATTAACACTTCAGACATTTACACAAGTGGCGATAGCAAATATGTTTCTGTTCATTATTATTTTACATTATTTTACTTATTTTTATCACAAGCACTTATTTTTTGTCACAAGCAATGATCTGTGTTACTGATGCTCTGCTTCTCAAGCCTGTCAAAGCAGGCTGGCGAAGAAGATCAGACGGCACAGAGGAATGTAGGGACCCTGTGGCAGCCACGTCAGGGGATCAGGATCCCTGACCCATCGGCAACAGTATTTTACTGGATTTGGGCCCCGCAATCACTGTTGCAGGCTATTACCTGCGGCCGCCTGTTACAGAGCCGAATCACAGTGGAATTCCACTACCAATACATCCTAGGGCAGTGGTCTCTAAACCGGCGGACCTCCAGATGTTGCAAAACTACAACTCCCAGCATGCCTGGACAGCCAACGGCTGTCCGAGCATGCTGGGAGTTGTAGTTTTGCAACAGCTGGAGGTCCGCAGGTTGGAGACCACTGTCCTAGGGAGACCAGTTAAAGGGGTTTTCCCATAATCCCAACTTATCAACTATCCACAGGGTAGGTGATAATTGCCTGATGGCGGGGAGCTAACCATTGGGGGTCATGGCCTTATATGAATAGAGCAATGGTTAATTATGCACTTTGCAACTTTATTCAAACTATACGGAACTAAGATATATACAGTGCTTAAAGGGGTACTCCGGCGCTTAGACATCTTATCCCCTATCCAAAGGGCCGCTGGAGACCCCGGTGATCTTGCATGCAGCACCCCAGTTAAAATCAGTCCCCGGAGCATGTTCGCTCAGGGTCTGATTACCGGCGACCACGGGGCAGGCGGCGTGTGACGTCATGCCTCCGCCACCGTGTGGCGTCTCGATCCGCCCCTCAATGCAAGCCTATGGGAGGGGGCCGAGCGTGACGTCACACAGGGTGCTGATGCGTGCCCCCACGATCAGGCATCTTATCCCCTATCCTTTGGATAGGGGATAAGATGTCTAAGCGCCGGAGTACCCCTTTAAATATACTTGGCAGTCCCATAGCGTATGGAAGTAGCAGCAATGTGTATACTTAACCACCATAAAAAATTTGAGTACATATCTTCAGAACATATTTTTTTTTTTTATGTAAAGGAGAGTCTAAATTTTTAATTGTTATAGCTTTTGGCCATTATAAAACATGACATGACAATAATTGTATCACAGACCTTTAGTCATGTAAGGCAGAAAGAAAGGCAGACAAAACAAGGAGAATGATTTCCTGATAAGCTGGACCAGTTTACAGTCTGTTTGGAGAGGAATGCATAAGCCTCCTCTTTCTGTCCATAACTTGCCAAAAAAAGAAAAACAAATTGAGCTAAAACACTTATTAAAAACTACAAACCACACACACTGTTCTCTGGATCTGCCAGTATAGCCGAGGCCAAGGATGCAATGTGAGCTTTCTTCTCTTCCAGGGTGGCTCTCCTATGTTCAATCAGTTCCTCTGTGCTAAGTACAAGTAGAGGCTCCGCAGGCACAACTGGGAAGAGATAATATCCACTGTTAGCCAATATAACACATAAGTCATATACTCGGATACTGAACCAGGCCGGCAAAGGGTTAAATACGTTTTTTACACACACACACACACACACTGAAATGTAAAAATGCTCCCCTCCCCAAAGCTGTGGCTGTACACCACTATAGATAGTCAATGTACACAGGAAACTGCAGCCTGTATAGCTCCTATGGGGACATTGGGGATCACCTATATTTTTCAGACTTCTGGAACAGTAAATCCTCGTATTTGATATTTTGCTTGCTTCTATACTTTTTTTTTCTGTCATCGCTTTTGTGAAAAGTCAAAAGTGAAAGACAGCTAATAATTCTGGAGGAAGTAAACAACTCTATCTTTATGTTTCCTAGCAATTTACGACAAAATAGAAATTAAAACTGGATATGGAGAAGCCCCTGTCATTATAAAGGCAGCCTGGTAGAACATGTTTTCACTACTAGTCCCAATTGCAGCACCTATTCAGAATGGAATATATTTTCCAAAGATAATGCAAAAAATAGTAAGGTACACTTTTTATTTTACTGCAGATTAATATTCTATACAGATAGGAGAAGTGAACTGTTGCTATTAACAATGAAGAGGCTGCAGTGCCAACCGTGCCTTGCAAACAGCTGATCTACAAGGGTGTTGGGTGGGTCAGACCACATGCCAACCTAATATTTTATAGGCCTGTAAAAGACCAAGCAAATGTTAATTTTTTTTAAAATCTTAACATTATAAAAGTCACAACTTCTTATTTTTAAGCTACTGTATCTGTTTGGGAGCTAGATTATTGCAGGAAGATGAAAACTTATTTTTAGATAACCTTAATTAATTTTTTTGGGAAGGAATGCTAAACTATCCAGAGTAATCCATTGTTTTTGGTGTTTTATAATTTGGAAATAATACAACAAAAAACAGGTTAAGGCTGCATTCACACTTCGTTTTTACATTACGGGTGCCGGATCCGGCTAGGGGAGGGGTAAACCGGGCACTCCCCTACCCCAGCCAGACCAGCGCTGAACTCCATTTACTTTAATGAGCCCATTAAAGTAAATGGAGTTCAGCGCTGGTCCGGCTGGGGTAGGGGAGTGCCCGGTTTACCCCTCCCCCAGCCAGATCCGGCACCTATAAAGTAAAAACGAAGTGTGAATGCAGCCTAATATCGGTCAAAAAAGTAATGTACTGTTAAAGTGACCTACCTTCAGGCTCTTCAGTGTCGGTCTCCTCTTCCTCATCCTGATACTCAGTAGGGACAACTACAGAAGACAAAAAAGCTGTTATATGAAGCAAAGGCAAGGGTATTGGCCTATGTCTAGTCTTGGTAAAATTACAGGGTTAATGCAACTACAACTTCAATGTTACTCAATGTATGGGAAAAGGTACCAAGCAGCCTTGCAACACCACAAAGAACCAAACCACATAGCAAACAACTTTATTCCTCCCTTAGAGGAAAGTAGCAGTATGTTTTCAGTAACTAAACAATTTTCCCCTATCTCATAAATGAGGACGTGCAGACCAAGCTGGTACCTTTCTTACAGTCCTAAATAAAAGAATACTATGTGAGCAGTGGGTCGGTTACCTGGTTTCTCAATACTCTGGGGAATAATTCCACTTTTGTCCTTTATAGGCAGAAGATGAATAACCTCTTTCTCAGGTTCCATTTTCATATGTCTGGGCAACTTCTCATACTTATCAATCACACTGTCCCGTTTTCGTTTTGTGGAATGGACGGGTTCACTAAGAAAGGAAAATATGTTGTCTTTGAGATTAGAATGTACTTTAATGGGTTTTTACAGTGCCCTTTGCCAAAATTATCCAAGGGCCGGCAACAACAGGGCAAATTAAAGGAGGGAAAAAAACAAAACAAAAACAAAAAACCTACCCTCCTCTCGTTCTGGTCCAGTGACACTCTGAATTGACCGGCAAAAGAGTCTGTATGAGATGACTGTAAATGTTGCACAGGACACTGCAAGCAATCACTGGCTTCAGTGATCACATACAAGTGTAAGATACGGTCAGTCATTGGCTGCAGTGCCCCATTCCGGATGTCAATGGTGCACCTCTGCCAGACAGTGCATCGCAGCAACAGCACTGCCATTGCCTGCCTCAGAGAATTATTGTGAAAGTGTCCGGACAACCACCATACGGCTAGGTTTCCACAAAGGTTTCTTCTGGCGTTTTTTCTTTTTTTTTAAACTGCCCCTGCAGTCAGAAACTGATCCATAAGGAAGGAGAAGCAGAACTCTTCTTTATATTTCCTGTTACTTTTGAATACACTTCCAGCTTTGGCTCAAAAACTTTAGTAGCAGTTTTCCAAAAAACAACGGAAAAAAATAAAATCTGTGGAAACCTAGCCTAAATGGGATGGCCACTAACAGCATTAATCACCTATCCACAATGCTGCATGTCAAAATCACTGGGACAAGATCAAGCGAATGGCACCTTCCAAGTGCGGCTGGTTAATAGGGCAGCAATACACTTGCATGGCCACAACTCCATTCAATGTTATCAGACTGTGGATACGTGACTGATAGTAAAAGTAGACCAACAGAGCAAATACTATGTCTAGAGTGTAAACCTTCCCTAAAGCATCACTTACCATAAATTCTAGTTTATAGACAATAATCGTTTCATTCATAGTAAGAAGCTGCAGCTCTAGCTCAATTTCATAATTGATTCCATGGGAGCTTCCACCATACAGACAGGAGAGTTTCAGAAGCCTCCTGCATCTGTAGGTCACAGATAGTCATCACAGTATTAGTGTCATACCTGACGGAAAGGTCCCTGGTCACAAAGGATGCCCTTTGAGCCATTTCTCGCATTAGCTGTAGGTCATCTTCATCTATCATATCCAAGGGGAGAGACTCCTCTTCCAATTCCTCCTCTTCAATAACTGCAGAGACAAGCATAATGTGAGAACAATGCTCCCAAAGTAGACATTTCACTATTTTGTTTTTACTTTCAAAGACATCACCTCAACTCAACTCAGTAGGGACTTATTAGGGATATAGGTTTAACTTGATGGACTCTGGTCTTTTTTCAACCTTATGAACTATTTTACCTTTAAGACACTTTACATCCATTAAATGGGCCATCACCTTAGTTGAAAACCCTGGTTAGTATAACCATTAGGACAATAATCACATGCCCCATTGGATTATATACACACTTTTTAATGAATGGAGGTTGCTAGACTTCTCTCTAATCTACCCGAGCACAGAGGAAAGATCAGTTGTTTGCTGTATGGGAAGACAATGGTCAAGATATACTATGGCTGCTGCACCAGAACTTTAGCTCCAAATATGCCAGCATGGCAATCTCAAAACATTTATTGCACATCGAGTGCTAAAACAACTAAAAAAAAACAACTAAAAAAAAAAATAAATCGAAAAAAAAAAGAACAAACAAAAAAAATAGGTAGCTCTATAAATGCTGTGGATATGACTAAACAGGGACTGGTATGGAATGGGTAAGGTTGTGTACCCTTTACAGCCTAAAATATATGCACAGAAAAAAAGTATACTGTTCTCTGGTATAGTCAGTGAGGGGACATTTTTAAATGTTGGTGTGAGGTGGTAGAGATTTTACCCGTTTGCTAAGTGTATTTCTACACAGTTTATCAAAATTTACCAAATTATCAATTTTGCACAATTATGGAAACCAGTGAGCTGCAGAGATTGGTTCAGACACAATTGTACGTGTCCTATTAGGTGGCGTAGGTTTGCACAAAAAAAAAAATACACTTCTAAATGTAATTTGCGCAAATAATAAATACAGCTCCACTGCAAAAAGTGGTGTATGGTGTACCAAACAGTAGACAACTTTGAAAGATGTTCTACCGAAAATTGCAGGCACATTTAGAACATTAAAGTGGTGTAAAGCCAATGAGAAATGTCCTCCAATGTCTATTGACTATACTAGAGGACAGAATAACATTTTTTCTGCATTTTAATAGAAAAAATGTGATTCATCTCACAAGAGTTGTGGCCTATCAGAAAAGGGGTGTGGCCTAAAAAGTTATGCTGTGTGGCAAAATTTTCTGCACAATTTTTGCCCAAAGTAAGCCAGCAAATACTTGGTCTAAACATAGACTAGACCAGGCATAGGGAACATTCGGCACTGCAGATGTTTTGGACTACATCTACCATGATGCTCTTACAGCCAAAATGCTGACAAAGCATCATGGGAGATGTAGTCCAAAACATCTGCAGTGCCAAAGGTTGCCTATGCCTGGACTAGACAGTACACATTTAGAGTCTACAGATGCACCAGTATTGTGAAACAGCATGAACCACTGTGGTAAATCTGGCCATTTAGAAGACTGTCCCATCTACATTTGGTATTAGGAAATTCCCCCCTAAAATATAAATACATATTTAGTCATGATCCCAGTAGTACCTTGCTGCTTCTTCTTGACTCTGTCCAGGGGTTGGGCTGCTTTGGTGCTAACATCTCGCACAGCTTCACGGAGCTTCTTCTGCTCTTTCCTGTGCTTCTTTGCTGTACTCTCCTGCTTAAACTGCTTATTCTTTAACTTGTTGTCAAGTTTTAGCTTGCTGGTCTTCAAGAGCTTGCGGAAGCTTGGCGCTTGCTTTCGATGTCTTCTCTAGAAACAGACCACAAGTTACATGAGAATCACATGACCGCGACTGATCTAAGGCTGACAACATCATTACCTGTGTCATCTACAGTAAAGCAAAACAATAATAGCAGTCCTGAATCTGGTATGACCTTTTAATTCACCCACAATGGGGCTGCACTAGTGGCCAATAATCAACAAGCCCTCTAGTACAGGTGAAACTCGAAAAATTAGAATATTGTGCAAAAGTTCATTTATTTCAGTAATGCAACTTAAAAGGTGAAACCAATATATGAGAGAGACTCATTACATGCAAAGCAAGATAGTTCAAGCCGTGATTTGTCATAATTGTGATGATTATTGCTTACAGCTCATGAAAACCCCAAAGCCTGCCCCCCCCCCCCCCCCATTACTATGATTTGGGGAGCCATGTCATCTAATGGTGTTGGTCCACTGTCCAGGGTCAACGCATTCGTCTACCAGGAGATTTTGGAGCACTTCCGCAGACAAGTTGGATTACTGAAATAAATTAACTTTTGCACAATATTCAAATTTTTCGAATTTCACCTGTACATAGGTCACTTAACTGTAGTGTAAACAGATGGGGGGAATCCCCAAAATGCAAGAATTGTAAGGCATTAAAAAGGTAAGCATACTAAGACATTGTATTTCTTTTTCCGCATTAGCAGTGCTAAAGTGGGCCATCCGCAATTTAGAAAAAATTCACATCTTGCTCGTCCTGGGAAAAAAAAAAATACATAAAAAAAAAAAAACTATACTTACCTAACCCTATACTTACCTAACCCTATACTTACCTAGCTGCTGTTCAGCTCTATCTGGTCCCATGAACTTTTTTACTTCTTTCTGCTTTAAAGATGAGCACTCGTTTCAGGACCTGGCTGTGGCCAGTGATTGGCTGGGCAGGCAGGTCCTGCAACAAGCACTCATCTCAGAAGCAGACAGAAGACCGGAGGGAACAGATGGTGCCGAATAGGAGCTGCAGGAAAGCAGACTTCTTTAAAGATAAAAGCCAGGAAACAAGCCGCATTGTGCTCCGCTCCTTTGTTAGCCAGCTAAAAAGTGGAGTTGTTTTAAATGTGTATTCTGGCTCTATCTAAAGGATAGGGGATAAGATGTATGATCGTTGGGGGCCCCCGCCATTCCGTGCCGGGCGCTACCTTCGAAACAGGGAAGTGACGTCACAGCCACGCTCCTCCCTTCATGTCTATGATGCATAAAGCTGGAATACCCCTTTAAATAACAGTAACTTTAAATGGGAACTTTCACTTTAAAAAAAACTTTTGAATATTATTTGAATATTAAAGGAGAACTCCGGAATATAAAAATTGTCGCCCATAGTGCCGGTAGTAAAAAAATAAAGATGTACATACCTTCCTCCGCTCCCCCGGGGGCCTCCGGTAACCGGCTCCGGTCTCCGCCGCGGTCCTCTTCCTGGTTGCCGGTGGTCGGAGAATCATACTGCGCTCAGCCAATCACCAGCCACAGCAAATTCTGACTCGGCCGGCGATAGGCTGAGCGGCAGTGTGAAAACTCTTCAGGACACAAAATTCTTCATTACACCGGCACCTGCTGCCGGGCCGAAAACGTCACACTGCTGCTCAGCCTATCGCCGGCCGAGTCGGGACTTCACTGCAGCTGGTGATTGGCTGAGAGCAGTAAGCCTCTCCGACCACCGGCAACCAGGAAGAGGATCGCGGCGGAGGCCGGAGCCGGTTAGTAAAGGCCCCGGAGGAAGGTATGTACATCTTAATTTTTTTTACTGCCGGCAGTATGGGTGACAATTTTTAACTTTAAATATTAAAATGTATAGAGCCTGAGAAATCACCCAAAAACACCAAAAGCAAAATGAATAGTGGTGTCCTGTGATTCCCTGTATAGTAGCTGGCTGGGAACACATCACGCCTAAATTCTAATAACTGTGGGGGCCCTGGCTGTCAAAACTGAGTGCTGAACCTAAAATCAACTTGCTTGTAGGAAAAGGATGGATTCTCACCACGCTCAGGCAGTACATTGCCAGTATATGTTGAGATATTAGGTATGCAGATGTGTACTGGGACAGATCTACATACTATCCAGGGACTGTAACACAGCTAATTTCAGTCATAAACAGCACCCCATCTGTCCTCAGGTTTTTTGTGTTATTGCAGCTCAGTTCCATTGAGGTGAACGAGGCCAAGTTGTAATACTACGCACAACATGAGGAACAGTGTGATGCTGTGTTTGGAAGAAATTAGCTCCCAAATGTGGTTCCTTGGGATACAAGACCAATGCTCAGACCACGACTCGAGGCCACAATATGGACGCTAAAACACCTACATTAGAACTGCCTGAAGTCTATGCGAAGAGAGGGGGCTGGAGCTTGGCACTTACCTCTCCTCATACTATGGGCTGGAAAAGAATCCAGGAGGGGCATAATATCTTAGTGTAGTAGAAGCAAGCAGTAACCCTGTGCTTTGTCTGTACTTGATCGTAGACAGTACAGAAGAGGGGTACCCCAACACGTACGGGCATCCTTGATCTTATGATCATGCAGCCGGACAAATAACTGAAGTAGCTAATGTACATGTATATACAGTGAGCCCCTGACCTACGATGGCCCCGACATACGATCATTTCAACATACGATGGCCTCTCAGAGGCCAATGCATGTTGAAGGCAGCATCAACATACGATGCTTTTGTATGTCGGGGCCATCGCATAAACGGCTATCCGGCAGTGCAGACTGCTTCAGCTGCCACCGGATAGCTGTTTAATGTACCCCGTGTGGTCCGGTGAGTGTCACTCACCTGTCCCCTGCGCTCCGGAACGTCCTCTTCGGGATTCCCTGCGCTCTCCTTTGTCGTCATCACGTCGCCGCGCACGCAGTCCCGTCATCCAATAGGAGCATAGCATAGCAACGTGATGACGACGATGAAGAGCGACAATCCCAGGCAGCAGACAGTCCAGAGCGGCGGGGACAGCGATGGAGGGCGACAGCCAGGGCAGCGGTGATGGTCCGGAGCGGCAGGGACAGGTGAGTATAACTTCCTATACTTTTCATTGCACGGATCCCTCAACATACAAAGGTTTCAACTAACAATCGTTCATTTGGAACGAATTACCATGTTGAGGGACCACTGTACCTGAAACAACAGGTGTGTGAACAGTCCCCAAGAGAAATATCCTGTTTATTGGCTCCAATACTTCATAACTGGAGCACTACCTGATTTATCGTGCTGCTCCCCCCCCCACCCCATTAATAGTGAGATAGCTGTCAATCAGTGGTGGGGGCAGTGTTTCCAAACCAGTGTGCCTCCAGCTGTTGCAAAACTACAACTCCCAGCATGCCCGGACAGCCTCTGGCTGTCCGGGCATGCTGGGAGTTGTAGTTTTGCAACAGCTGGGGGCACACTGGTTTGGAAACACTGTACTAAGGTCACCAGAGTGGGGCACTGACCCTGAGGGACTGTAATCTCCCCCCTCCCCCTGATAACAGGAAGTAACAGACTGCATGTAACAGCCGGGCCAATACACCGGGTCAGCACCGGACTAAGAACCAGCGGAGGAAAACCACAGCCACTTACCGGCTTCATTTTGCCGACTCCCCAGCTCTGCTACACACGTGTAGACACAGGAAGTGGAGCCACACAGTGAGATTAGGTGCAGGCTAGAGAAGACCGAGCGTTCCGGAATTGTGAGAGCTCCATCTGCCGGCACCGAGCTGAACTGCAGCTCTCTATTCTGTGGTCTATAGAGGGCGATATTGTAACGACAGTGAGCTTCCTCAAACATGTCCATCATATTGTGGTAATATCCATTGCTATATAATTCATATTTACTATGCTTGAGCTATATGACTTATATTATGAACGAAGGAATGGTCATAGCAGTGTTTCTAAACCAGTGTGCCTCCAGCTGTTGCACAACTACCAGCACAAATATCCAGCATGCCTGTAGCTGTCTGGCATGCTGGAAGTTGTAGTTTTGCAACAGCTGTAGGCACACTGGGTTATAAGATATGGAGAATGGCCCAGTGGCCCATTCACACATTCAGGTTTTTATTTGTAATTAATGGATACAAAATGTGAATAGAGGTGAAAAGTGGAGAAACCTTATGCTTTGTATTTATTTATTGCAATTTAATAATAATAATAATAATAATAATGGTGCCAGAAAGTTAAACAGATTTGTAAATTACTTCTATTTAAAAATCTTAATCCTTCTAGTACTTATCAGCTGTTGTATACTACATAGGAAGTTGTGTAGTTCTTTTCTGTATGACCACAGTGCTCTCTGCTGACACCTCTGTCTGTGTCAGGAACTATCCAGAGCAGAAGCAAATCCCCATAGCAAACCTCTCCTGCTCTGGACAGTTCCTGATACAGACAGAGGCGTCAGCAGAGAGCACTGTGGGCAGACTGGGAACAACTACACAACTTCCTCTGCAGCATTCAGCAGCTGATAAGTACTTAAAGGATTAAGATTTTTTAACTCAACTACGCAGGACGTATATTTACGTCCTGCGCCGGCTCACGCGGTGACCCCGCGTCATATCGGGTCGGTCCCGGTGGCCATCAACAGCCGGGACCTGTGGCTAATACCGGACATCACCGATCGCGGTGATGCCCAGTATTAACCCTTCAGACGCCACGATCAAAGTTGACCACCGCGTCTGAAGTGAAACAGAAAGCATCCTGGCAGCTCAGTTGGGCTGTTCGGGACCACCGCGGTGAAATCGCGGCATCCCAAACAGCTTGCAGGACAGGAGGAGGATGTCTACCTGCCTCATGCGTGTCCAATCGCTGAATGACTGCTCCGTGCGTGAGATCCAGGCAGGAGCAGTCGAGTGGCGATAACACTGATCAGTACCATGTTAATGCATGGCAGTGAACAGTGTAAGAGATCAGTGTGTGCACTGTTATAGTCCCCTATGGGGGCTATAACATAGTGGGAAAAAAAGTGTTAAAGGAGAACTCCGGTATGGGTGGGAAAAAACAACTTATCCCCTATCCTAAGCATAGGGGATAAGTGTTAGATTGCGGGGGGTCCGACAGCTGGGGGCCCCTGCGATCTCCTCTACGGGGACCCGGCTCGCTCCTGCTCAATGCAGGAGCCGAGCGTTTTCGATCACAGCAGAAGCTGCGGCCGACACGCCCCCTCCATACACTTCTATGGCAGGGCTGGAGTGCTGCCTTCGGCAGGTATGTGATGTTGCACTGTGCGTTGTCCTCCTTTTGCTTTAATCTAGTCTCTTTGTACTTACCTCCCCCCTTTCATGTGACCCTCTTGGACTTGATTGTGGATAAGCAGACTTCCTTCCCTACTGACCCTGTTCTTTTTATAAGAGACTTCAATGTTGTTCCTGACCCCCGGCTCAATCGCACCAGTTCAGTGGACCCCGGTCCTCTATATTAGCTTCTTGGCGGCTGGGGTTGAGCCTTACTGACCTTTGGAGATGGAAATACCCAGATGGTTCCATCTTCTCTTACTACTCATCGGTGAATCGAACATTCTCCCGAATCGATCTCGCTTTTGCTTCGGCTGACCTACTGCCAGCGGTGAGTGAGCACAAATATCCTCATGGTTGTGGAGAATGCATCCCGGGTGGCTTCAGGCGGAAGTAATATCATCTGCCTTGGAGACTGCTCACTCCGACTACTGGGCCCATAATGCCTCCCATCCAGATGTCCTCATCCAGTGGGATGCTTACAAAGCCACAGTTAGGGGAGCATTTATGGTGGGGGTAGCGGGCAGGAGGGCATTATTGGGAGCCCGGGAGCGGGCGCTTCAGTCAGAATTAGGGGTTCTTGAGACGGCGGTGGTGAGGGACCCTACTCCGGAGGCTGAGAGGGAGTGAGCTAGGGCTCAGAGGTCACTTTTGATTGTTCAGAAAGATCGGGTTGGTTTGAAACTGGCAGCGAGGGAGGCAGCCATATTTGAATTTGGGGATAAGAATGGTAAACTTTTGGCCTACCTATCTAGGGAAAGCCGCCCTGTGGCTTCCATACCCAGTGTACGCGTGCAGGATGGGTCCCTTAGCTCTGACCCGTCAGTCATCAATGAAGTTTTCCATTCCTTCTATAGCTCCTTGTACTCCTCTACCTCTGGGGTGGCCTCTGAGACTATAATGTCCTTCCTGACAGACCTTCCCCTTGTCCCGCTGACTTCGCTCCAGTCCTCTGGCCTGGAGGAGCTGCTGACGGCTGAAGAGGTGTCCAGGGTTATTAAAGACTTACCCTCTGGGAAGACTCCGGGACTTGATGGCTTGGTGGTGGACTGGTACAGGCTGAACAAGGAGAAATTGATCCCCATCTTGCTTAAATTGTTTATGGTGGCCTGTTATAGAGTCTGGGGCCCTACCTGACTCTATGAGAGAGGCTCTGATTGTAGTATTACCTAAGCCTGGTAAGGATCCGACCCTGACGGATTCTTATCACCCCATTTCCCTCCTCAATGTGGATATCAAAATGTTATGGAAGGTCCTGGCAAACAGGCTCCGGAGGGTCATTTCCTCTGTAGTTCACCCTGACCAGACTGGGTTCATGCCTGGGAGGGTGGATGTTAATGTGAAAAGACTCCAGCTTAACATTTCCGCAGCGGAGGAGGATGGATCCCCTGGTTATGCGGTTAGTCTTGATGTTTATAAGGCCTTTGATTCAGTTGAGTGGCACTATATTTGGTGCCCGATGCGAATCCTCCGCTTCGGACCTGTTTTTCGGAAATTCGGGTTCAGTTGCTGTATGACTCCCCTAGGGCCCGAGTACGCACTAATTTGGAGATCTCAGAGTCGTTCCGGTTGGGCAGGGGCACTAGGCAGGGGTGCCCCCTATCACCCTTTCTATTTGCTTTAGCTGTCGAGCCCCTAGCTGCGGCAGTTCGCTCCTCTACCTCAATTAAGGGGATCACTAATGGGTTCCCTGACCGAGAAGATATCTTTATATGCAGAAGATACCTTAGTGTACTTGGCTGATGTTGGGGACTCCTTTTATTTGTCTGTTGGAGCGGTTTGGGGAGGTCTCGGGGCTGCCGGTTAATTGGTCTAAATCGTCCATAATGTCCTTGTCCCGTGCTGGGGTTCTGCCCTCTGTACTTCCTAATGGGTTGGGAATGGAGGTGTCTCCTAACAACTCTGACTTTATGGCCCTTAATTTAGATCCCCTACTCAATAATACACTTACTCGCTTACAGGCGTGGGACTCCTTGCCCTTGTCCTTGGCTAGTGGGGTTAACATTTTTAAGATGATCTTTCTACCCAAATTCCTCTACCTCTTTCACTTATCCCCTATTATTCCTCCGAAAGGCTTTTTTGTCAAACTTAAAGGGGTTGTGCGCTGCCCTGCCTTTAGGAGCTCCGCTCACAGCGTCCGGAAGTTCATTACTCCGAACGCTGTGTTCGCGGCCGCCCCCTCAACCAAAGACTATGGGAATGGTGCGTGACAGCGGTCGCGCCCCCTTCCCATAGACTTTCGTTGAGGGGGCGGCCGCGAACACGGAAGCCTGCACACAGCGTTCGGCGTAATGAACTTCCGGATGCTGTGAGCAGAGCTCCGAAAGGCAGGGCAGCGCACAACCCCTTTAACCGGGCCCTGAGATCCTTCTGTTGGCAGACCAAACCTCTGAGGTTGGGACAGGCTCTGCTCCAGGTGCCTAAGCAGCAGGGGGGACTAGCCGCCCCTAATATGCATAATTATTTTCTAGCTTTGCAGCTGGTGTATGCGGCCTGGTGGATCGACCTGGACCTTTCCAATGCCTTCACGGCTTTGGTGGGGGCTCTCCTGGGTTCCTATGAGACACTGACTAACACGTTGTACTGGTATGTTCCCTCTTTCTCTTTACCGACCCCTGTTAAGACGGTGCCTGCGGTCTGGTCGGTGGTTTCTGGGCGCTTCCCTCAGCCGGTTGTTTTTCCGAGAGCACCCCTGTGGGGTAATCCACATTTGGAGCACTTTCGGGAGTTGGAGGCAGCCGGCTTTTGGAACTCCCAGGGAATCAAATTTGCAATGCACCTGTTTAGAGAGGACTGTGTCTTCCCTTCCTTTGCTGAGGTTAGAGAGCGTTTTAATGTCCCTCAGGATCCCTACTTCCCTATCTTCAGCTGCGACATGCGGTCTCTGTGCAATTTGGTTCACTGGAGGTTACCCCTGTATTTAATGAATTGGAGCTGCTCCTGGGGACCACCAACCTGCGAAGCCTCTTACTCAGAGTTATGCCTTACTGCAGTCAGTGGGTTCGGACCCATTTGCTGTTGCGCAGTTGAAGTGGGTTGAGGATATTCCCAGTCTTTCAGAGGATATGTGGAGGAAGGTTGTCAAAACATATTTTTCTATAGTAGTTAGTGCTCGGGATATGGTTATTCAGTCCAGGCTTATCCTCCGTTTATATTATACTCCAGTTAGGCTACATCGGATGGGGTCTCGGGGTTGGAGATCTGTTTCAGGTGTGGGAGTGAGAGGGGCACCTTCTTACATGCGGTTTGGACTTGCTCCTGCGTTGTGCCCTTTTGGAGGGAGGTTATGACATTCTTGTCGGATCACCTAGAACTTTCCTTTGTTTTAACACCAGAGGTATGTTTGCTGGGGGTTATTAATGGGTTGGTGACGGGCTCTTACAGGCGCATTCTGGTCCGCTTCCTTTTGTTTTGTTATAGTGATGGCCTGGAAGGATGTGTCCTTAACCCCCTTTGGCCCAGTGGATAGCCCTAGTTAATAAATATGTCCCATTATATCATGCCCTTTATTGTTAATAGGAAATGCCCGAAAAAATTTGACAAGGTCTGGGTTCCATGGTTGTTGCTGGATGTCTCTACTGATCCTCCAGTTCAGGGGGGCTCTCAGTCATAGAATGTCCCAATGGGAATCGAGGAGCACCTGGGGGGGGGGTGTTGTTGTCTGGGTGGGCCTCCCTTCCCTCGATGGCTCATATTCGTTCCAGTTTTGTATTATTGTTCCTGTGGCATGACTATGTTGGGAGCGGAGGGGGAGGGTCTGCTGAATTGTTATTTGTCGGTTGTTAAAGTTGCTTGAAAACCAATAAAAATATGTTTAAAAAAAAAAATAGAGGTAATTTACAAATCTGTTTAACTTTCTGGCACTAGTTGATTTGAAAACGTTTTTTCTCTGGAGTACCCCTTTAACAGCTGCCTACACTTGGTGCTTTGAGAGATAAGCCACTTTCACATAAGCATAAATATTTTTTTTAAATCCTGTCTGTTTTTTTTAAAGTCAGAAACATGGGGCTAATGTTAAAATAAAAAAAATTATAAACACGGCCGCACATCCACAATTTGTATTTTGATCTAATTGCTTCTCAGCATAAATTAAAAAACTAACAGGTTGTTAGTATACATTTTGATCAAAAAGTACAAGCCCACTCGCCACGTCAAGGCCACCTAGTCAGAGTGGGTACCTAACCTAACACTGGTGTAGTGCCAGTTAAAGAAGAACTCCAGACAGAATTAACTTATCCCCTATCCACATGATGCAGCCTCAGTGAGGAGTCGGAAGATGCCACGCGCTCCATTCATTTCTATAGAAGAGCTGATGATGCCCGAGTGTTTACTCTGGTCTTTTCGGCACTCCATAGAAAAGAATGGAGCGCGTGCAGTCTACTACAAACGCTGCTCACTGAGAGTCAGATCCCGTTGCAGAGATCGCCGGGGGTCCCAGCTACTTATCCCCTATCCTATGGCTGGAGTTCTCCTTTAATATTTAAGGCTGTTTACATGGCTGTATAAACTATGTGCATAAACATTTTAGAAGGGCAGCATGTGCTACTTTGATCTGTTTTGTGGACAGAGTACTCCTATTGGAGTCTATAAAATGTGTATCTATCTTTATTTCAGCAATATTTCATATTTATGTTATGTTTTTTAAAGTTAAAACTAATACCTACAAATGGACCAAAGACATATCACAAGTCCTCCAAACACTGGAAAAAGGGTAGCAAATAACCATAAAAATGAAAAAGAAATCTGTCACCAATGCAGGTAGTGCAGGTGACACTGATGACAACGGTACTTACCTTGTCCTGGTCCGTGCAGTCGTTCTTCGGTAATCTTCTCCGGTATCTTCAGCTCCGGGCCCGGCTTGGTGCATGGGCGGAGCTTAGTGACATCACTGCTGCTGTTCTCTAGCAGCGGGACCCAGCAGGGAGTAATGTGATCCGGTCAGCTGACCGGATCTCTGACTCGGTGCCCGGAAGTCGGTGATGCCGGGAAGGACGGCGTGTGCGCCATAATAACGCTGCACTCATGTAAAACGGATGTTTACAACTGAGTATTATGACGTGGCTATTAATGATTGGTCTGTGGGGATACAAATAGCATAGCCTGTTGGAAAGACGCCCCCCCTCGACAAAAGTTTGGCGAAACGCCGCGTTGGGGTGGTGTCGCTCCGGTGTCCTGTGCCTGTTTTATTATCATGTATCACGATAAAAACAAGCAATCTCCAGGTAGCAGAGCGAGATCAATGGAAGCGCTGAGACCAGATAAGAAGTTATAAGGATTTATTTCCCATAATGCAACGCGTTTCACGGTCACCCGCTTCCTGAGGCATGCCTGAGGAAGCGGGTGACCGTGAAACGCGTTGCATTATGGGAAATAAATCCTTTTAACTTCTTATCTGGTCTCAGCGCTTCCATTGATCCCGCTCTGCTACCTGGAGATTGCTTGTTTTTATCGTGATTCTATTTCAGCGGGACGAAGCTGCAGAGACCCTTTGATGATACGCCCTGTTCCATTGCTGTACTTGGTTGGAGTACAACTTCATGTGGTAAGCGCAATTCACACTTAGCGTTACCAACTCACCTTTGGTGTTACACTACGGAGCGCATCCGTTTGTGCTTTTTTTATTTCAGTTTATTATCATGTATGGCTAAGTATATATTTGTGATCATGCTCCTCTGCACTATTTGCACTATAACTTTGTTTACATTTGTTTGCTGCTATGCATGTGTTGTATACTAGTCTTCCTATGTATCATGCACTTGGCACTTTATAGTGGATACCTGAGTGACACCCTTGTTTGGTTATTTCCCCCCCCCCCCCCCACCCCCTGAGTAGATATTCTCCTACTTTTAATGTAATGTGATTATTAATAAAATTGTTTACTATTTTTACAAAATTTACAAGTGACTCCCGTTTTTTCTTTCTGTGTACATATTATATTTGGGAGGTCACTAAGCACTACTAGCACATAGGGGGGCATTATGACACTTTACTAATGCTTATGCCTTATATATTTTGCTATTTCCCCCCCCCCCTTCTTTCTATCTTAAAACTCAGTATATCCCAGCAAGGAGCAGCAGAGGGGACGTCACTAAGCTCCGCCCATGCACCAAGCCAGGCCCTGAGCTGAAGCTACCGAAAAAGATTACCGAAGAACGACTGCACAGAATGGGACAAGGTAAGTATCGTTCTCATCAGTGTCACCTGCACTACCTGTCGGTACTGACAGGTTAGTGCGGGTGACACTGGTGACAGATTTCCTTTAAAAATGAAATTAGAATTCATATGAAAAATACTTTATAGCAGCAACTGATCTTTATCAATGCCATTATTGCTGCTCTAAAGTATTTTTCATATGAATTCTAAATTATTAATTATTTCTGTTTCAGTACATCAGCACTTGAACTGACGCATGTAATTTGTTCCTAGATCCTGCCATATGTACAGTGGGGCAAAAAAGTATTTAGTCAGCCACCAATTGTGCGAGTTCTTCCACTTAAAAAGATGAGAGAGGCCTGTAAAATGTCATCATAGGTATACCTCAACTATGAGAGACATAGTGAGAAACAAATCCATAAAATCACATTGTCTGATTTTTAAAGAATTTATTTGCAAATTATGGTGGAAAATAAGTATTTGGTCACCTACAAACAAGCAAGATTTCTGGCACTCACAGACCTGTAACTTCTTCTTTAAGAGTCTCCTCTGTCCTCCACGTGTTACCTGTATTAATGGCACCTGTTTGAACTTGTTATCAGTATAAAAGACATCTGTCCACAACCTCAAACAGTCACACTCCAAACTCCACTATGGTCAAGCTGTCAAAGGACACCAGAAACAAAATTGTAGACCTGGAAAGACTGAATCTGCAATAGGCAAGCAGCTTGGTGTGAACAAATCAACTGTGGGAGCAATTATTAGAAAATTGAAGACATACAAGAGCACTGATAATCTCCCTCGATCTGGTGCTCCACGCAAGATCTCACCCTGTGGTGTCAAAATGATCACAAGAATGGTGAGCAAAAATCCCAGAGCCACACGAGGGGACCTAGTGAATGACCTGCAGAGAGCTGGGACCAAAGTAACAAAAGCTACCATCAGTAACGCACTATGCCGCCAGGGACTCAAATCATACAGTGCCAGACGTGTCCCCCTGCTTAAGCCAGTACATGTCCGGGGCCGTCTGAAGTTTGCTAGAGAGCATTTGGATGATCCAGAAGAGTATTGGGAGAATGTCATATGGTCAGATGAAACCAAAGTAGAACGTTTTGGTAAAAACTCAACTCGTCATGTTTGGAGGAGAAAAAATTCTGAGTTGCATCCAAAGAACACCATACCTACTGTGAAACATGGGTGTGGAAACATCATGCTTTGGGGCTGTTTTTCTGCAAAGAGACCAGGACGACTGATCTGTGTAAAGGAAATAATGAATGGGGACATGCATCGTTAGATTTTGAGTGAAAACCTACTTCCTTCAGCAAGATGAAATGTGGCTGGGTCTTTCAGCATGACAATGATCCCAAACACACCACCCAGGCTACAAAGGAGTGGCTTTGTAAGAAGCATTCCAAGGTCCTGGAGTGGCCTAGCCAGACTCCAGATCTCAACCCCATAGAAAACCTTTGGAGGGAGCTGAAAGTCAGTGTTGCTTAGCGACAGCCTCAAAACGTCACTGCTCTAGAGGAGATCTGAATGGAGGAATGGGCCAAAATACAAGCAACAGTGTGTGAGAACCTCATGAAGACTTACAGGAATTGTTTGAAAGTATTGAGATTAACTTTTGTTATTGACCAAATACTTATTTTCCACAATCATTTGCAAATACTTTCTTAAAAAATCAGACAGTGATATTATGGATTTTCTTTTCTTACTATGTCTCTCATAATTGAGGTATACCTATGATAAAAATTACAGGCCTCTCATCTTTGTAAAATGGAGAACTTGTACAATTGGTGGCTGACTAAATACTTTTTGCCCCATTGTATGTATTTGATTTGTACAGACATCCATGTCCAGATACCACCTTTTCTCTATCTTGAATTTAGTCCCCTATGTTTTTCATGATTCAATGAATACAATTATATATAATTTTATATGGCAGTTGGAGTCTTATTTTTCATATGTACATAAAACACATTATGTTTTCCAATGTGTAATTTAATTTCCTGTCTAGAAGACACCCATCAGTATTTATTTAAAAAAAGAAAACAAGATGGAATAGTGAGGATATTATGTCAGAAATACGTCTGAATTACAGATCCATATTATGAATGTATTTCTATATGCTTATGTGAAGCTGGCCTTGAAGAGGCCTGTCTACAGGTTGTGTGTACTGCAGCTCAGTCCCATTGGCTTTAATGGAGGTGAAGGTACAATAAAGGGCATAACCTGTGGACAGGAGTGGTGCTGTTTTTGAAAAAAAAAAAGTTTTTAATTCGGAACAACAACATTAAAAATGACCTATTTTTTAAATCAAGTTTTTATGTTAACATTTTTTTTAATTTTTTTTTATATTTTCCATTTAATTATCTACATTTTCAAATAATCTTGATTTTTAATTTCACAACTAAGCTGAGACTTCCTATTTGGTCTGTAATGATGAGACTAATGGAAAGTGATCTGCACCGCATAACAGAGAAAGGTGACATCAGTAGATAGGTAAGACAATAGCAGCTCAGGTCACGGAGCATGCTTTCACACCTGTCCCATACGAAGAATAAAAATAAAGTCTGGAGATGTTCATTATGTCTATGTCCATGGAATTTGCTGTAAAGCAGATCACTCAATGCTGTTAAAAACAGCTAAGGCAAAATGGCAACCCCCATGATAATGTGTAAAAACAAAAAATAGAAACGCAGAAGAAAAAAATACATGTTTTAGTATCCAGCCTAATTAGTGAAAAAATGTACCTGTGGTCAACACACAGACAAAAAAAATTGATTGCTTTATCATCAAAGGGGTACTCTCCTGGAAAACTTTTTGGGCAGAAAGTTAAACTGATTTGTAAACTACTTCTATTTAAAAATCTTAATCCTTCCAGAACTTATCAGCTGCTGTATGTTCCACAGGAAGTTCTTTTCTTTTTGAATTTCTTTCTGTCTGACCACACAGATCACTGCTGACACCTCTGTCCATTTTAGGAACTGTCCAGAGCAGGATAGGTTTGCTATGGGGATTTGCTCCTATTCTGGATAGCTCCTGACATGGACAGAGGTGTCAGCAGAGAGCACTGTGGTCAGACAGAAAGGAAATTCAATAAGAAAAGAACTTCCTCTGGAACATACAGCAGCTGATAAGTACTGGAAGGATTAAGATTTTTTAATAGAAGTCATTTACAAATAACTTTCTGCCACCAGTTTATTAAAAAAATTATATATATATTTTTTCCTGTGGCGTACCCCTTTAAATAGCTCAAGGTGCCCCGATCACACACCCTTTTACAGTTACTTGATGTGTCCTTCTGTTCCCTAGATTTGTGGGTTAATAGTTTGTCTGCCAATTCGGGGAATAGTCAGATGGGCGTGAACTTAAAGGGGTTATCCAGGAAAAAAAATGTTTTTCATATATCAACTGGCTCCAGAAAGTTAAACAGATTTGTAAATTACTTCTATTAAAAAATATTAATCCTTTCAGTACTTATGAGCTTCTGAAGTTAAGGTTGTTCTTTTCTGTCTAAGTCCTCTCTGATGACACCTGTCTCGGGAAACACCCAGTTTAGAAGCAAATCCCCATAGCAAACCTCTTCTAAACTGGGCGTTTCCCGAGACAGGTGTCATCATAGAGGACTTAGACAGAAAAGAAGAACCTTAACTTCAGAAGCTCATAAGTACTGAAAGGATTAAGATTTTTTAATAGAAGTAATTTACAAATCTGTTTAACTTTCTGGAGCCAGTTGATATATATAAAAAAGTTTTTGCCTGGAATACCCCTTTAATTTTTTATTTTTTTTTCCAAAAATGTATCTTTCTATGGACAGGACTGTATAATCCCACCTATCACCCCATTTTTTTTTATTAAGTTTAGAGATGAGCGGATTTACAGTAAATTCGATTCGTCACGAACTTCTCGGCTTGGCAGTTGATGAATTTTCCTGCATAAATTAGTTCAGCTTTCAGGTGCTCCCGTGGGATGGAAAAGGTGGATACAGTCCTAGGAGACTCTTTCCTAGGACTGTATCCACCTTTTCCAGTCCACCAGAAAGCTGAACTAATTTATGCAGGATAAGACATCAACTGCTGAGCCGAGAAGTTCGTGACGAATCGAATTTACTGTAAATTCGCTCATCTCTAATTAAGTTCACGCCCATCTGACTGATTCCCTAAATCAAACTATAAACCCTTACACCTCAGGAGTGGAGAGGAGTATCAAGAAACTGTAAAAAGCTAGCCACAGGTCCTTTTTAAAAAGGGTAAAGAGGGTAATGATACAATTGGCTTTGTATTGTCCGGGGAATACTTGCAGTGTGCAATGTGCTCAGGCTGGGGTAAGGACATTAAACAGTGTACTCACCTGCACCAATCACCCCCACTGCCATTTCAGCAGTGCCTGGTCCGGATGTGCAGCACTTCCTGGTCTCAGATTCACCTCAGCTGCTGTCTGGGCAATTCTTTGTGCCACAAACAAGACAAGAAGGTGCTGGTCTTGGTGGACTGAAAAGTTACCAAACGTAAATATCTTTGAGTCTATATTACTGGAGACCCTGGCACAGCATTGATATATTTCTCCACTATCTGGACCTACTTGCTGACAAATGGTATATAACCACTCTCCACTGGTGGATGGATTTACCTTGTTAAAATGATTATCCAACTCAAATGGCTTTTTTTGCTGGAAAACGCCTCTACATTTGTATCAAATGGGTTTTATACATGAATATAAATGAAGAAAGACTCGGCAACTCACTGCTGCTGCACTGCGTGATGGACTTTATTCCAAAAAACACCTCATGACACGGTACATGGCTGGGGAGGGTAAAGGTACAGGCAGGGGGGTGCTCGTGGAACAACCCAATTTTGTGCCTTCCTGGTTTTATACATACTACACTGACACTCCCTTCATGGCCTCAGGACCAGGGTGGTAATACACTTTAAAGTGTACCTGTCGTCAACAAAATCTTTTTATATAATGTAGATAAAATTATTATATGTATATTTGTAATATACATTGGTTAAAAATTTTTTTATTTTGGGCGACAAAATGCTGTCTCTGCAGCTATTGCATGTGTGTCTCTGGGAGGAGTCCAAATACAGGAAGTGAGGGCAGGGCAAGCAGGACTCTGTGCAGCCTCCTGGCTTGTCAGTCATTCTCATAGCATGTCACAGAGCCCTGCTTATCCACCCTCACTTCCTGTATTTGGACTCCTCATAGAGACACACAGGCAATAGCTGCAGGGACAAAAATATACATATTTTTTAACCAATGTATATTACAAATACACCGTATTTTTCGCCGTATAAGACGCACTTTTTCTTCCCCAAAACTGGGGGGAAAAAGTCGGTGCGTCTTATACGGCAAATACACCACTATCGCGGTGGTCCCTGCGGCCATCAATGGCCAGGACCCGCAGCTAATACAGGACATCACCGATCGCGGTGATATCCTGTATTAACCCTTCAGACGTGGCGATCAAAGCTGACCGCCGCGTCTGAAGGGAAAGTGACACTAACCCGGCTGTTCAGTCGCGCTGTTCGGGACCGCCGCGATTTCACCGCGGCGGTCCCGAACAGCCACGACTGAATAGCCGGGTTAGTGCTTACAGGACACCGGGAGGGACCTTACCTGCCTCCTCGGTGTCTTCTCCATTCAGGGATCCCCTGTATGGCCGGTGCTTTCCTTCCTCGTCATCACGTCGTCGCGTATGTGCATCGGCGTGCGTAACAACGTGATGGCGGCAACGGAGAGGGAGGATACCCGGCCGGCAGCAGAGACGTTCCGGAGCGACGGGGATGCGGCGACAGCGATGGAGCGACATCCAGGGCAGCGGTGACGGTCCGGAGCGGCAGGGACACGTATTACCTACTATGCAGTGGTCTTCAATCTGCGGACCTCCAGATGTTGCAAAACTACAACTCCCAGCATGCCCGGACAGCCGTTGGCTGTCCGGGCATGCTGGGAGTTGTAGTTTTGCAACATCTGGAGGTCCGCAGGTTGAAGACCACTATTGTGTTCCAAATCTTTATTTTGCACCTATAAATTGGGTGCGTCTTATACGCCGGTGCGTCCTATAGGGCGAAAAATACGGTACATATAATGGTATTATCTACATTATATAAAACGTTTTTGTTGACGACAGGTACACTGTTATTTTTGTGTTATGTAACTGGTCTGATTAAATACCCAAGCAAGTCTATATACAAGCCTAATATGAGACTGATGCCTCAGACAAGTCGGCATACACTTTGGGGGAGATTTATCAAAACCTGTCCAATGGAAAAGTTGCTGAGTTGCCCATAGCAACCAATCAGATCGCTTCTTTCATTTTGCAGAGGCCTTGTTAAAAATGAAAGAAGCGATCTGATTGGTTGCTATGGGCAACTCAGCAACTTTTCCTCTGGGCGGGTTTTGATAAATCTCCCCCTTTGTTCTTAATACTGTGTATTGCCCCCTTGTTTGGTCTTTTTGTAATTGCGGTCTATGAGGCCCTGAATTCTTGCAGGTGGTATAGCTTGGCAAAATCAGATGACTTTTGTGGTCTTGCATGAACTTCACGTCTTTCACAAGAGTGGCTCAATGATATAAAAGGTACAGAGATTGGGATGGCCACTCCAGAACCTTCACCTTTTTCCGCTTTGACCACTGGAGGTCATTTTGGCCTTGTGCTCAGGGACATTGTTGTGCTGAATAGACTAAGGAAATCCCATGTCCAGAAGAACGCACATTGCCTGCCAGTATTTTAGGATAACATGCTGCATTCACCTTGCCAAATATTCCCTGTGCCTTTAGAGGTCCCCCTTACCCTCAAAAAACATCAGTGACAAATATCATGCTTCAAAGTAAGGATGGTGCTGATCTTTTTGGCTATAGGCCTTGTTGACCCCTCTCCAAACATAGCATTTAGAATTGTGACCATAAAGCTCTATTTTAGTATTGTCACTCGAAATTTCAATGTGCCAGAAACTGTTGTCGTTTCTTTTGTTTTTATTGGCATGTCTTTTGGGGTTTCCCTTTTCTTTGGTTTTTAACATGAAGAAGTTTTGCTTTTTAACTTTTTTACTAATTTGGGAGCTGGAATCCTCCTTTGCATTACTCAACTTCTACCGGAACTCGGCCCACTGCCTTTCTGTACTCCTGTATCTACTAAGTGATTCTAATCTTGGACATTGAGGGAGATTTATCATTGCCTTCCTGGCATTTTATTGGCTGAAATTTGGCACAAAATTTTTGCACAATTAGTTTTTGCACCAACTAATTTGCTATTTTAAAATAGACAACTTTTGCAAAAGTGTCTGTGAAATGCATTGGTTCATTCTTGACTATGCAGTTGATGAGATTTACTAACTGCTTTTTTTTTTTTTAAAAAGGCACAAAAATAATACACAAATGTAAAACACACAAAAAATAAATAAATAAAAAAAAGAGAAAAGCAAATTCATACCACCTCTGCTTTGCCTTAAAAAAAGTGACATCCTACAGCAAGAAAGTCTTTGCATCATTTGATAGATTTCAATATTTTCAAATTCCCATCATGGCTCTCACCCCTCTGGGACTAAATGCCCCAAACTATACTTTGATAAACTTTGATAAATTTGGCACACAAAACTCCAAAAAAGACACATATTGATAAATCTGCCCCATAGTTCTCATGGGTGGGGAGCTGACTTGCGTTTTCTTAAATTTTTGTTTCTATTGCTGTATTGTACTTCTTGAAACAACCATAGGGTATTTTATTTTAGTGCAGCCTGTATTATTCCTGAGGTTATCTATGGGGTTTTCTTTCTATCCTGAAAAGAGTCTTATGGCAGCTTTGGCTGAAATCTTTCTTGATCTACCAGACCTTGACTTGGTTATCCTGAATTTGTCACTTCTTCAGTAATGACAGGACCAATTGTAAATATGCTGCAAACCTGAAAAAAATATATGTATGATGAAATTGAAAAAGAAATAGCAAATTGGGGGAGGGGGGTGTTATCTTGATTCTTTAGGTCAGTACAATACAATACCATATAAAATTGCCTAGTACTGACCCCTATAACTGTCACCTATTGAGCTCTGTTGGCAGGATTATTTCTTGTGTAGTGATCTTTAATTCTTATCTGTTCCAATTTTGTATAGATCAGACTTTTTAATCGCTTTTTATTCCATTTTTTTCTGAGATGTAATGTCACCAAAGAAACGCATTTCTCAATTTTTTTGTTTATGCAATTCACCCTGCGAGATTAACCCCTTAAGGACCATTTTTCAACTTTTGTTTTTTTCCTCCTCACCTTCTAAAAATCATAACGCTTCCAATTGTCCACCTATAGACCCATATGAGGTCTTGTTTTGTGCACAATTTTACTTTGTAATTACATCAATCATTTCACCACAAAATCTACGGCAAAAACAGGAAAAAAACTAAACTATTTTGTATCCCAGAGGTGCTTAGCAGTTCTCCTGGGGGTATGCAAAAAAATCCGTAATGGTGGCTGCAGCCACTAGTCACTGTTTGCTAGTGGCAGTGGCCCATGTTGTCATGTGACAGAGCACACCACAGTCACTTTAAGAGAAGTGAGCAGTGGCTGCTGGTACCATCTCTGGAGCTCTGAAACTTTCTTTATTTTTCGCTATATGGGGATGTGTGAGGGCTCACTTTTTGTGCCATGATCTGAAGTTTTTATTGGTACTAATTTTGTTGTGATGGGGCTTTTTGATAGCTTTTTATACATTTTTTGGGGTATACAAAGTGACCAAAAATATGCAATTTTGGATTTTGCTATATATTTTTTTTTTACGTAAACGCCATTGACCGTGCGGTTTAATGAACGTTATATTTTCATAGTTCAGACATTTGTGCATGTGGCGATACCACATATGTTTATTTTTTATTATGTTTACATATTTGTTATATTGATTTGGGAAAAGGGGGGTGATTAAAACTTTTAATATGGAAAGTGTTAATGGTTTTATTTTTCATTTTTTTTTCTACTTTTATTAAACTTCCCTTAGGGGACTTTTAGGAGGAATCATTAGATTCCTCATACAGATCAATGTAATTCCATAGAACACCATTGATCTGTGTGCTCTGCGCTCGATTGATAAAGCCTGGTTCTGCCAGGCTCTATCAATTACGGAGCCGCAGAATGAGAGGTAAGCCCTCCGGCTACCTTGAGCTGTTGTGACAATGGATCTGCTGCCACTGTGCCACCAATAATGCTTAGAACAGCTGTTTAAATGCCGATGTGATAATTAATGGTTTCATGTAATAAAATCTTTGATCTCGTCACCAAACCTAGAAGTGCTGGACACCAGGAACCGAGCTCCGTGGTTCCAACGACAGGGAGGAAGATAACAGCATATTTTTTTCTGTCCCCTTCCCAGAGTGGATTTTACATTGTTTAAAGGGTAGCTCCAACCATCTTTTTTTTTTTCTTTCTGTCCCTGCCTATTGCCCATCTATCCCTAACCCCCTCCCTGCCTTTATTTATTTTTTTAACACATTATAAATGGCTTTTTGTCTGCCTGACTTCCCCAGCAGGCGCGATTTCACAGATGTCTGCTGGGCGGGGGAGGGAGGGATGGTGGGGACTTCCGCCCTTAGTTCACCTATACAGGGTGCCTCCAGCTGTTTCACCACTACATCTATTGGCTGTCAGGGCATGCTGGGAGTTGTAGTGGTGAAACAACTGGAGGCACCCTGTGGTGAAAACAATAACTTTGTTATGGCCGCGGTGCTACCCCGCAACGCCCCCCCCCCCCCCTGCAAAGCAATACATTTCATGGCAGCGGCGCTACCCCCGCAACGCCCCCCCACCCCGAAAGCAATAAATGTTATGGCCGCGGCGCTAAAATCCCCCCACCCGAAACACACATACCGGAGTGCATACTGAGGCAGCAGCGGGAGGCGGGGCCGGAGTGTGAGGTCAGCGGCAGGAGCAGCAGCAACATGGTGTGGGAGAAGTGGCCGGCATCTGAGGCCAGGGAACCAATGCAGGCAGAATTAATTCGGACAGATTGCCTGTGAGACCCCTAGTGACCAGCTTTCAAAATAAAAATAAAGGTTTTTAATAAAAAAAATAATAATTAAAGTATATTAGAAATATGTTGTAGTACATCAGTACTACAACATATAAAAAAAAGTTTATGACAGTGCCCAATTAAATCTCTAGAGTATCCCTTTAAATAAAAGGCAGTTTTTTGCCATGATCAGTCATATTTTCTAAATTGCTTGCAAAATGTCACAATATAGGGTATTCAATCTTTTGGGCACAACTGCATATGTGGTCACCAACAGTGGGGAGTGTGTGCTCTTTTCTGCTGTCATTGGAGTCATGTACATGTGTGTGAGACTCAAGGAGACAAAAGAACCTATTGGAAGACAAATGGACAAGTTTTTTGACAATTAAAGCCAAACAACACAGACTAAAATCTTTAGCTTCCAAGTTTTATTTACATAGGAATTGTTCATCTAGTGGTCTCAAATGAAGGCCAAGTTCCTTCTATGTACATGATCTATATACAGGTTTATACTTGAAAAGTAAGAAAACTGTACAATAGCCACACAAAAATTGGAAATACTTTAAATGACATAAACAAAATACATAAATTATATGTAACATTCGAGTGTACACATGTGGACTTAAGAATATAGAGCAGCAAGACAAAACTGGGGAAACGTGAGCCAGTCTAGTAAAAGTCCTCCATGGCTTCACTGCTGCCCAGGCCAGGTAATACATTGAACAATTTAAATCTGTTTCTTTTTCACAGAATAGAAATCTCTAGAAAAGGGAGAAACTACTAAATCACAAATATGCAACAGGCACACAATACGGTAGATGTCTCGTGAGACCTGAAGGTTGCCGGTTAAAAGGTGTAACTTCCACATGAAATAAACGCTAGTATTGTCATTTAAACAAATGAAATTTTCAAGTTTCCAATACAATATGAAATATATTGGGAATTGTATATATATATATATATATATATATATATATATATATATATACACACATATATATATGTAAATTATATATATATATGTATATATATATATATATATATATATATATACACACACATACATATATTCCGGTCTAGAAGTTGGTCATGGACTTCAGCTACATTTATGGTACCAAAGTTCTCTGTTTTAACTAATTCTACAAACATTTTTGGTTGGTGGCCTATGAAAAAGCCAAAAGTAGCATAGAAGGAACAGCATCCTGTCAGAATAGCTGAAAAAGCTGGTTCTGCAGGGAAGGATTAAAGGACTAGGTCAGCTGTCAGAGGAGGAAGGAGAGTAACTCTGCTCAGTGTCTGCCCCTAAGTAGCACATATTAGCAGCAGAACAAAATAAAAATTATTAAAATAAAACAGCCACTCTCCAATGACAAGTTGTAAATCCTATTTTTTTATACTGGTTTTTAATTACTTGCTGTTTAGATTTTAAACTTGAAAACAATTATAAAACAATAAAAGCAAAATACGTACAATGTTTAACTTTATTTACATTTCAACTGCGAAGTTTAGTACAGATCTATCTTTAAATGAAAACTGGTGAATTATCACCTTGCTGTTTAGGGTAGGGTCACATGTGCCGTATTCTGCTACACACTGACTTCAATGGGTCGGAAAATTCGGCATGTGTGATCCTACCCTAAAGGGAAACTGACCAATTCATCCGCAGTAAACCCAAAACACAGTTCTAAATGCAGGTAAACTGGATTAAGCCAATTAGTGCCGCTGTTCAGGAGATAGTAGTAGAATTAGGGTCCATAGCTAATATGATAATGTAGAGGTGGGAGCTGGCATACAGAGCTTCCCTGCCTCCATCCATATGCCCGCCCACCTCATAAATATCCATGAAGGACCCTTCACCCATGTGAACACTCTGTGGGGAGGCATACAGGAGCAGAGGGGATAGAGGCGGGCACGCTGGGAGTTGTAGTTTTTGCAACAGTTGGAGGCATTCTGGTTGGGAAATACTGGTCTAAATTGTATGGAGGCCAACAAGTTCCCCCGTCAACAGTAGAAGGTGGGAGAAACAACATGTTAGATTTCAATTTGCCTTATCCTTTTTATCTTTTGTGGATAAGTATTTTCCAGGATTTTTGGAAAATACTGGCACTAGCATATCCCCTGCCCTTCTAGCATAAGGAAAAATCAAAATTTAGATATCACCATTTGACCAAACCCAGCATAAATATATATATATATATATATATATATATATATATGTCAAAGTCCAAACGAACATGTTTGTTTGGACTTTGACACATATATATATATATATATATTTATGCTGGGTTTGGTCAAATGGCGATATCTAAATTTTGATTTTTCCTTATGCTAGAAGGGCATCAGGTGACAACATGGGATTTCTTGTGGTCATGGAAAGTTCCTTCAGGTCACTCCTGTCTTCTGCCTATGATGAATAGCTTTTGCCATAGTCATCTATATCCTCCCTTTTAGCTGTTTGCATGAGCTTGTTAAAAGGGGTTGTCCAGGCTGCCTAATAAAACAGGCTCCCTTATAGCTCTGGAATCAGAGCGCCCTGTCTCCTTCACGGAGCTGGCTGAGCGGTAAACGTGATGTCACAGCGCCGCTCTGACAATCACTTGCCTCAGTGGTGTCCTGGCCTGGCCAGCGATTGTCGTGCCGCACTGTCCGTTCCCGCGGCTGTAGACGTTATGCTCTGTAGCTCAGGTGAAAGTAAAGTCACCAGGCACAGACAGGGTGCCCCGAAACCACAAGGGAGTGGAAGAAGGTGAAATAAAGTGTTTGTTATTTTATTAGGCAGCCAATCAAAAGAATACGAGTGGACACCCCTTTTAAGTAAAGCTTTCATACAGCTGCTGGAGTTTCCTTTTAATCATTGAGTAGACATATAAGGCTCCATCCACATCATGTTTTTTCCTTTCCATTCAGCGTACATACTGCAGAAATGTACCCAATATACATGTTAATGTAAAGACCTGATACATGTATGGCATATAACCTAAGCAATAAAGTTATAAAAAAAAAATCAAACCATGCCGCATATTTTCCATATGTTTTTACTAAGGGCCAATTGAATAGGAAAGAGCAGCAAACGTTACCATACAGGAAAAAAAAAAACACAAATGCATACCAGCCCAAGACAGGACAAAATGACACTCTTTAGGCCTCAATCAGGTTAATGGAATGGAGATAAAAGTTTTACAGGAAGCTTTTACCGTGCATATACGGTATACTGAACATAATGAAAGAACTGAATGTGAACTGAGCCCAACATACTCCGACAGCACTGACAGATCAGATACGGAACAACTATAATAAAAATACTGTGCAGAAAAGCCAGCACAAGCTCCCCAAGAAGACTGGAGGCTGTAATCACTGCCAAAGGTGCTTCAACTAAGTACTGTGTAAAGGGTCTGAATACTTACTGTATTTTTCGCCGTATAAGACGCACTTTTTCTTCCCCAAAACTGGGGGGGAAAATTGGTGCGTCTGATACGGCGAATACACACCTATCGCGGCGGTCCCTGCGGCCATCAACGGCCGGGACCCGCGGCTAATACAGGACATCACCGATCGTGGTGATGCCCTGTATTAACCCTTCATGCGCGGCGATCAAAGCTGACCGCCGCGTTTGAAGCGAAAGTGACACTAACCCGGCTGCACAGTCGGGCTGTTCGGGACCGCCACGGTGATATTGCGGCGTCCCGAACAGCTTACAGGACACTGGGAGGGACTTTACCTGCCTCCTCGGTGTCTGCTCCGTGCCGGGATCCCCTGCATGGCCGGCGCTCTCCTTCGACGTCCCTCCTTCCAGTCATCCAATAAGAGCGGCGTGCGTAGCGACGTGATGACGGCGACGGAGAGCGTGGATCCCGGGGAAGAAGACGTCAGGAGCGTCAGGGACACCACGGGGACGCGGCGACAGCGATGGAGCGACATCCAGGGCAGCGGTGACGGTCCGGAGCGGCGGGGACACGTGAGTATTACCTCCTATACCAGTGGTCTTCAACCTGCGGACCTCCAGATGTTGCAAAACTACAACTCCCAGCATGCCCGGACAGCCAACGGCTGTCCGGGCATGCTGGGAGTTGTAGTTTTGCAACATCTGGAGGTGCGCAGGTTGAAGATCACTGTTGGGTTCAGAATCTTTTTTTTCTAGATTTTGCACCTTTAAAATTGGGTGCGTCTTATATGCCGGTGCGTCCTATAGGGCGAAAAATACGGGTAGGTCAATGCAATATTTTCGTTTTTACGTTTCAATAAATTATCAAATATTTTCTAACCTCACTTTGTTATTATGGGGTATTTAAGTGAGAATAATGGGGGAAAACGGTTTAAAATTTATATTAGCACCAGGTAGCAATATAACTGAATGAAATAGATGAAAGGGTCTAAAAACTTTCCAAACATTACCAAGAAATTTCGATAAAAATTCATCCTCCTATAAAATGCTCTCCCTATAATCTCCCACACTGCTCATTTACTGCAGGCTGCAAAGCAGAAAGGATTTCAGACAAGTCCACTCTCCCTCTAAAGAAAAATAAAATAAAAATCAGAAAGGCGAGGGAAAAAAAACAAAAACCTTAGCACATAATAGAAGAATTGCCTAGACATTCAGTATTGCACATCTTAAAACCACTATTCAGATTAAGCTCCCTCGGTTCCCCCAACAGGTAGCATTGGTATTATCACCAATATATTTGCATGGAATACAGAATGCAGCAAAGCTATAAAACCAGATTTGCTTAGTGTTATTGAGCAGTCATAGGTCATAACATTTACACTGAATATAACGGATGTCAGGATGAAAAGTAATAAGGAATGGTGGAATTCACATTTACCAATAACGGATGCCATAACCACAATGCAGATTTAGCCCCCGCAGGGCTCCTAGTCAGCATAAAAGCAGAACAATCACTCTGGGCAGAGCGGAACCAAAGCAGTATTTATCTGTGGATGACGTATCCCCCTACTTTTATATGTAAGTAAATCCTTATTATAGGATGTAACAATTTTAGCAAAGGTCGTTTCAGCCCAAAAACCTGACTTCTAGAAAAAGATTATTTTATCAGTCATGTTTATATGGCATTTATATGTCGCCAATGGTGCAACTGCATATGAAAACCATAACAGCTCTGCTCCCCAATCACATGCCAATGTTACCATGCCACCACTTTTACACTTAAAGGGGTACTCCGCCCCTAGACTTCTTATCCCCTATCCAAAGGATAGGGGATAAGATGTCTGATCGCGGGGGGTCCAGCTGCTGGGAACCCCCACGATCTCCCTGATGCATCCGGCGTTTGTTTAGAGCGTCGTGTGCAGCGCCGGAGGCTCGTGGCGTCACGGTCACGTACCCTCGTGACATCACAGCCACGCCCCCTCAATACAAGTCTATGGGAGGGGGCGTGACGGCCGTCACGCCCCCTCCCATAGACTTGCATTGAGGGGGCGTGGCTGTGACATCACGACCGGGGCGTGTCCGAGACGTCACAAGCCTCCGCCCCACATCACCAGTCATCCACAGTTTGCTCCGTGCACCGGATGTCTGAGCTGCTGCAGCTGAGATCGCGGGGGGATAAGATATCTAGGGGCGGAGTATCCCTTTAACTGCTGGGCTGATTCCTGGCATATTATAAATGATGGATGGATTTGATTCACCTGCTTAACTTATTAAAACTACAATTTTTAACTCTAAGACAACTGTGGAGAAAAAAAATAAATAAAACCATCTTATGTGAAAAAAATTATAAAAGTATTTCTTTTAGTATTTATAGAACAAAGCCGCTGCAGAGCAGGAGCACATACAACATCTTACATCTCATGACATGGGTGTAAGAAAGAGTAGGTTCACACCGAGTAATTCAAGAGGAATTTACTCGAGTAATTCCTCTTGAATTCTCCGCTACAAATTAATTCACATCTCCTCTGCCCATTGACTTTAATGTTATTTCTGCTGTCCTGTTCCCACTGCGGAAATTCTGCTAGCGGAATTCCGACGCTGCACTCCTTTGTGCTTGAAGAAAGAACATGTTCATTGTTCAAGTGGAATCCGCTAGCAGAAATCAATAGAAGTCAATGGTAAAAAAAAATTCCACCCAACATTGTTTTCACGCGAATTTGCGCGGAAATGGCTGAAAAACTCTTCACTTCTTTCTCCCCCATTTCCACGCACTTCCACGCCAATTTTGCGCGAAAATAAAATTCTTTTTTTCCGCTCGTAAATTTTTCGGCGTGAATTGCTCTTGATTTAAGAGTACCTTCTCACAGCCTCTTGAAGTTAGACGACTTAAAGACCCTAAAGAATAAAGCGACCTCTTCTGGCAGATGCCGTCTGCACACCCAGCTTGATGTGTGAGGCTGCATTCACATCATGTTCTGTGTTACCTAGTGACTCTGTTCAGGTCATTTTAAGACTGTATCAGACTTCTGGTACGGACTTAATACGGCAGACCACGATTTTCAGTCTAAGCCAAAAGTAGGATACAGTAAGAAAATGCCCCTTGGTGGCATCCAGTGACTCAGTTCGGGTCATAGAACTGAATGGGGTTCAGGTTGATCCGAGCGAGGATACGAATGCAGCCAGTTTCAGCTTTAGAAGCCAGATCTGTGTCGCGGAGACACAAAACGTGATGTGAACACAGCCTTACAATATATACAATAACAGTTAGGGCATGTGCACATGGGCAAAAACCTCACCAGTGAACAGTGCTGTGCCATGGCTTTCTCCAAGCCGCAGTCAGTAGGGGGAGGGGGACTGTCCTGCAGGTTCCACTTATTTTAAATTGGAGCTTCAGAGCGGAACTGCAAGGAAAATATGCCATGTCCAGTCATTCATTTTCAAGCAGATCACCTGAAAAAAAGTGTAACTGCAAGTCCACATCAAAAACAACCTGTGTGAACATGCCCTTAGCACGAAGACATTCATTACTAGTAACAGATAGGACTGTAACATTGTTAGCAGGTTATTTCTTCTTATATGGATAATACCTACAAAATATAGTCATCACAGACAGACAGAATGATTATGGGCCTTATTCAAAAATCCAGAAAATCTTTAGCTGGTCATACACATAAGACAGTTGGTGGCTTAAAAAGGGTACTCCGCTGCTCAGCGTTTGGAATAAACTGTTCCGAATGCTGGAACCGGGAGCTCATGACATCATAGCCCCGCCCCCTCAATGCAAGTCTATGGGAGAGGGCGTGAAAACCCATAGACTTGCATTGAGGGGGCGGGGCGTGATGTCATGAGGGTGCAGGGCTATGATGTCACGAGCTCCCGGCGCCAGTGTTCAGAACAGTATCTTCCAAACGCCGAGCAGCGGAGTACCCCTTTAACAAATATCAACACCAACTGCCCCATAAACAGGCATGTTCAGTATGGTGAGGCAAAATGGTGTCAGATATGTGTTTACAGCTTCACGGCCCGATCTTGCTACCATAGGTCTAATGAACGGCACTGACAGTATCACAGGAATCTATGATTCTTTCAGTTCAGGTCACCAGATCTGAAACGGGCTGAAACTTGAGGCTATTTGAACACAGAAATGCGGCTATTTTAGGATCATCTGCAAACGGCCTAAGACTATATTTTCCTTAAAGGGGTACTCCGCTTCTAGACATCTTATCCCCTATCCAAAGGAGTATCATGTCATCACCGCCCCGCCCCCATGTGACATCACCGCCCGCCCCCTCAATACAAGTCTATGGGAAACGGTGTGGCAGCTGCCACACCCCCTCCCATAGACTTGTATTAAGGGGGCGGAGCCATGACATGATACTCATGGCCCCTGTATCGCCCATCATCAGGCACAGAGCGAAGTTGCAGCAGATGACAGGGGGTGCTGCAGGAGAGATTGTGGGGGTCCCTGGATAGGGGATAAGATGTCCAGGGGCGGAGTATCCCTTTAAGCTCCTAATTTTCATGGGACTGCAGAGATGGGGACTGCTGAAAGGGAGTGTGTGAACTCACTGCTGTCCCAATGGCCGAATTAGGTGCATTGTACAAAAATACTAAATAAACCTTTATACATCTGTGCAAATATGAAAGTTGTTCTGGCTCCTGTGTTTTGTGCTGATGCTTGGAGATCATCACAATATTTCAGGAATATTTCCAGACTTTGTCCACAGATTCTGGACTTGGATACCAGATAAAAACAGTTCTGATGAGATGCCAAAGAATGATGTAGATCTGGAGCACAGCAATTGGATTTTTATCTTTATGACTGAAGTCTCTTACATTTTATTACTAGAACCCATAGAACCTGATTAAAATGATATTTCAGGGCGGCGTTAAATCAGTATTTCTTACTAGATTTTTGACAACAGGTTTGTGAATAAGGCTCAATATACTGAACAAAACAATCCTATAAAAAGTCCACTTGATTTTATGTAAATCTAAAGGTAATAAACCTGGTACTAAACAAGTAAAAATACATCGGTAATACAGAAAGTGATAACATTGAGCACTGCTGACATAGGCTAAGGCAGTGTTTCCCTACCAGGGCTGCAAAACTACAACTCCCAGCAGCCTTTGTCTGTCCAGGCATACTGGGAGTTGTAGTTTTGCAACAGCTGGATGCACCCTGGTTGGGAAACACTGGGCTAAGGGAACTCTCCTTGTAAAACTAAACAGTTTAACACTTTGTATGGGGACAACAAATCCCCGGCTCAGGGCCGACACCAAACGTGACCCAGCACTTCAGTTTCACCAGGAGGTTCCTAAAAAAATCAAATAATGTGCTTTCTTTCCCATTTACCAAGAAGTTGGCTGTGGAATACAGATTTATATAAAGGAAATGTGACTGTAACAGAGTTAAACAAAAACATCACCAATGAGTGACCTCATTGTCGAGGAGTCAGTGCTTGGAGTGACTGCCGGCGAGAGGAGTACATACATGAAGAACCTACTTTCCTGGGACATTTGGACCCCATCCCTTCTGTAGCCGGCTGATGTTACAGAACCTGCCATTAGGCCCACATAGAGACATGAGTTTGGTCCTCTGTAGAGTGGATCGCACATGTGTTTACTGTATCTATTGGTACCAATATGTTGGGTTCACACTGCAGGTGGTGTCGGGTAGAAGGATCTGCACGGTTACCGAAAGGGAAAACAAAAAGTGCATTTTTCTTTTTCTTAGTGTACCAAGTAAAAGTTCCAATACAAAGGTTTATTGCATTAAATATTTTGTTTGTATATTAAATAGTATCCATGTAGTTTAAAAAAAAAATAAAGTGTCCTCCAAAAAACAAACACACAGATGTGGGTTTAATTCTTAATACTGACAAGAGAAGGAGCGGTCTGCGGGGACGTTCATGTGCAATTCCCTAGGGGGGATTCTCAGGTCATACTTGTCTGTAGTGGTTCTCAATCCTGGGACACAGTGTGTACCCTCTGCTTGTTAGAGTGGTTTCGTGTAGTCAGAAAGTCATCCCATTGGTTAGGTTTTCGATGCAGGACTATTTTTGTCACCCTCTTTGTAATCCTTCATTAGTGATGTGAATACCTACAATACAGAAGTGGGAGAAATCAGACATGACCGAGATACAACATGTCATACCTGTGTGACTACAGCGGATCTAAGATGGTGAGAAGCCAAAAGTAATTGCATTAGGGTTAAGAGTAGAGATGAGCCAATTTACAGTAAATTTGATTCGTCACGAACTTCTCGGCTCGGCAGTTGATGACTTTTCCTGCATAAATTAGTTCAGCTTTCAGGTGCTCCCGTGGGCTGGAAAAGGTGGATACAGTCCTAGGAGACTCTTTCCTAGGACTGTATCCACCTTTTCCAGCCCACCGGAGCGCCTGAAAGCTGAACTCATTTATGCAGGATAAGTCATCAACTGCCGAGCCGAGAAGTTTGTGATGAATCGAATTTATTGTAAATTCGCTCATCTCTAGTTAAGATGTCCACCACAGTCCACCATTTGTTATTAAGAGAATCAACTAAAAACAATAACCTGGAATGATATACAGTGGTCCCTCAAGTTACAATATTAATTGGTTCCAGGACGGAACATTGTATGTTGAAACCATTGTATGTTGAGACCAGAACTCTATGGAAACCTGGTAATTGGTTCTGAAGCCACCAAAATGTCATCAAAAATAGGAAAAAGTGAAGACTGAAGAAAAATAAGTAAATAACTAATACAGATAAAGCAAATCCTTACATATAAAAGTAAGAAAGATCTGCTGGGAGCTGTAATCACTGTCTATGTCAGAGTTTCCAAACCAGGGTGCTTCCAGCTGTTGCAAAACTACAACTCCCAGCATGACCGGACAGCCAACGGCTGTCCGGGCATGCTGGGAGTTGTAGTTTTGCAACAGCTGGAGGCACCCTGGTTGGGAAACAATGGTTTATGTAGAGGACAGGAGCTTCTTCAGGGTCCTATACAGTACACACAGTGTCCCAAATGGAGCCACCCTTACTTGGTGTCCAAAAGGAGCAGCTAACCCTGACACAGGTAAGGAGTAGTACAGAACTTGTAGTTCCTCCCTGTACTGTAGCGGGCGCTACCAGACACCAGTCAGTGCATACACTTCAGTAATACAGGTGATTTACAAGTAAAATGCCCATTCTGATTGGTCAGTTCTTCAGGCCATTGACACATTTCACAGATCTGGACGGTCTGTACATTGTATGTTGAGTCTGGTTTTGAGTTACAATGGTCCAGAAAAGACCATTGTATGTTGAAACTATTGTATGTTGAGGCCATTGTAAGTTGAGGGATCACTGTATAGTGGTCCCTCAACATACGATGGTAATTTGTTCAAAATGAACCATTGTTACTTGAATTTGTTGAGGGATCCGTGCAATAATAATATACAAAGTTATACTCACGTGTCCCCGCCGCTCCGGACCGTCACCGCTGCCCTGGATCGTCGCTCTACACAGCTGTCATCATGTTGTTGGGCACGCCGCTCCTATTGGATGACGGGACAGCGTGCGCGACGACGTGATGACGATGAAGGAGAGTGAAGGCCATGCAGCAGAGCCTGAAGAGGACGGTCTGGAGCAGCGGGGACAGATGAGTGACACTCACCAAAGCACACGGGGCACCGTAAACGGCTATCCGGTGACAGCTGAAGCAGTCTGTGCTGCCTGATAGCCGTTTATGCGATGGTTCCGACATACAGAAGCATCATATGTTGATGCTGCCTTCAACATGCGAGGGCCTCAGAGAGGCCATCATATGATGAAATGATGGTAAGTCGGGGCCATCGTAGGTCGGGGGGTCACTGTAGTGGTTGTGTGAGCATGGGATATACTTTATGTGCTATATGAGTTACCTCATTGCACAGAAAAAGATGTTTTAGGCAAAATTGGCTACAATACATGGAGTTTGCACATTTAGGGTGCGTTCACATGTGAATTCACCCCTACCCTGTGTTCTGTAGGATTTCAGCAGGTACCTGAAGTAGAGATGAGCGAACTTAAAGTAAATTCGATTCGTCACAAACTTCTCGGCTCGGCAGTTGATGACTTATCCTGCATAAATGAGTTCAGCTTTCAGGTGCTCCGGTGGGCTGGAGACTCTCTCCTAGGACTGTATCCACCTTTTCTAGCCCACGGGAGCACCTGAAAGCTAAACTAATTTATGAAGGATAAGTTATCAACTGCCGAGCCAAGAAGTTAGTGACGAATCGAATTTACTGTAAGCTCGCTCATCTCTAACCTGAAGCTTGAATGTGAATGTGTTTGGTATTGCAGTTCTGTCCATTTAAGTAAATGAAGAGTTCAACACCCAGACACCAAACGTAAAGATTTTCTTGCTATATGACAGGGACACTTTAACCCCTAGGTGACACAGGGCATAAATACCACGCACTCACCATCTGTTACTTAATGACACCGGTGTAAATGTACGCTACGTGTGTACTTAGGGACTTTGAAGGAGGCTCAGGAGTAGAGCTTGGTTCATACCTGGTAAGTACCGTCTATCAGCAGCCAGGCATTTACTGCTATGATGGACATCGGGAATACGGCTGCTGTCCGTCATTCACCCTTTAATGGTGGCTAGCTCAGCTGCCAGCTAGCTCAGTAAACCCATTGCCTGTCCCCCACCGGAATCAGGGGGTGATTAGGTGTTGGTCTGTGATGCATTAAAATGTCCCCCCCATATCTCTGTACCGCAGGCAGGCTGTATAAGCAGAGCACTGATATTGCTGATGAGTGTTATGCAATAGCAGAGCACTGAACAGTTAAAGCAATCAAATGAGGTAACGCTTGTGTTAGTCCAATTTGTTAGTTCCAAAGTGTACAGTAAAAAATTTTTTTTTTTTAAATATATAAATAGCCCCTCCTCTTATAAAAGTTTAAATCACCCCTTTTCCCATTTCCTGAAAAAACAAAAACCAACACACATATTTAGTATCACCAACTGCGGAAATGTCTGAACTATTAAAATATATTTTTCAATGTCCCGCCACAAAGTTTTTTTTTCCATTGTGCCATACATTTTATGGTAACTGATAGGTGTCATTACAATGTACAATTGGTTGTGCCTAAAACAAGCCCCCAAGTGGGCCTGTGGATGAAAAAGTAAAAAAAAAAAAAAAAAAAAAAAAAAAAGATTGTGTTGTGTCTCTTTAAGACAAAAGGGAAAAATTTAATGTAAAATAGAAAATTGGCCAAATGGGCTGTGTCCTTTAGGGCAGTGGTCTCCAACCTGCGGACCTCCAGATGTTGCAAAACTACAACTCCCAGCATGCCCGGACAGCCAAAGGCTGTCCGGGCATGCTGGGAGTTATAGTTTTGCAACATCTGGAGGTCCACAGGTTGGAGACCACTGCTTTAGGGATTAAAGGGGTATTCCAGGAAAAAAAAACTTTTTTTTATGTATCAACTGGCTCCAGAAAGTTAAACCAATTTGTAAATTACTTCTATTAAAAAATCCTAATCCTTTCAGTACTTATGAGCTTCTGAAGTTAAGGTTGTTCTTTTCTGTCTAAGTAATCTCTGATGACACCTGTCTCGGGAAACGCCCAGTTTAGAAGAGGTTTGCTATGGGGATTTGCTTCTAAACTGGGCGTTTCCTGAGACACGTGTCATCAGAGAGCACTTAGACAGAAAAGAACAACCTTAAATTCAGAAGCTCATAAGTACTGAAAGGATTAAGATTTTTTTAATAGAAGTAATTTACAAATCTCTTTAACTTTCTGGAGCCAGTTGATATATAAAAAATAAAGTTTTTTTCCTGGAATACCCCTTTAAGGCAAATCTGATAACATAATACAGAAATGTAAGCACTGTAAAGCTTAGAGAGATATTCCTGGGTGTTGAAAGAGTAAGGTCTGGATTACATGTTACATATGGGAGCAGTTAAATATGTGTATTGTTCACATGAGGACTAGAGATGAGCGAACTTACAGTAAATTCGATTCGTCACGAACTTCTCGGCTCGGCAGTTGATGCCTTATCCTGCATAAATTAGTTCAGCTTTCCGGTGCTCCGGTGGGCTGGAAAAGGTGGATACAGTCCTAGGAGACTCTCTCCTAGGACTGTATCCACCTTTTCCAGCCCACCGAAGCACCGGAAAGCTGAACTAATTTATGCAGGAAAAGTCAGCAACCGCCAAGTCGAGAAGTTCGTGACAAATCGAATTTACTGTAAGTTCGCTCATCTCTAATGAGGACACATGTTTATACTAAGCATCCTTTGGTAGTAATGTACAGCTCCTTTAGAAAACTGATCAGTATCAAATCATAAAAAGCTCCGTAGAAGGCAAAAGAGATGATCTAAAAGAAAAAGAGCCCGGGCTTTGTGCACTAACCTGGGTCCACTTTTTATTACTGTTCTGCATTTGAATAGCTGCTATACAGCCGAAGAGCTTCTCTGGCGTAATGTCTTCAGGCAGTTTTGTGAGGAACTGTGCTATATGAATAAAGTCCATCTGTAAAAGGATATCTTCATACAGTCTCAAGATTCCCAGAGCGGTCCTGAACAAGAACTCCTCTCCGTCCCTGCAGAACACATCCCACACTCGACAGGCAAGATCAAGAGGCAGCGATTTGCTGTACAGAGTGAATATCCTGTAGACAAAAGGCACATACACACTTAAAGGGGTATTCCAGGCAAAAACATTTTTTTATATATCAACTGGCTCCGGAAAGTTAAACAGATTTGTAAATTACTTCTTTTAAAAAATCTTAATCCTTCCAATAGTTATTAGCTTCTGAAGTTTTCTGTCTAACTGCTCAATGATGATGTCACGTCCCGGGAGCTGTGCATGATGGGAAAATATCCCCATAGGAGCTGCACAGCTCCTGGGACGTGAGTCATCAGAAAGAAGTTAGACAGAAAACAGCAACTCAACTTCAGAAGCTAATAACTATTGGAAGGATTAAGACTTTTTAATAGAAGTAATTTACAAATCTGTTAACCTTTCCGGAGCCAGTTGATATATAAAAAAAAAAGTTTTGGCCTGGAATACCCCTTTAAACCACAGTATATAGATTTCAGCAGAGATAAAAAACTATTTATGATTAATGCAATGAAGTATTTGGATACTGTCAGCTCCACTATTTATATCCTAACCACCACATTTTTGTTTCCTCGGTTGATCACAATGGCAGCAAGGATTTTAGGGTTTGTAAATGCTGGTTTAGAGACGAGCTGTGTTTTTAACCCTATCACTGCTGCCTATTCTGTAATACTTGCTGTAATTTGGATAAAAGTTTTAGAGTGAGATCATATTACAGCCTTTGCTTTCACATTCCAGGAACATAGCTCCAGGCACATTATTAAGGGTGAAACATTTGTACCAGAAAACTCAGCATCTGGATTTTTGGTCATTCAGATTTCATAGTTACCGTATATACTCGAGTATAAGCAGAGTTTTTCAGCACGATTTTTTGTTCTGAAAACGCCCCCCTCGGCTTATACTCGAGTGAACTCTCCGCCTGTCTATCCCCTCTCAGTGGTCTTCAATCTGCGGACCTCCAGATGTTGCAAAACTACAACTCCCAGCGTGCCCAGACAGCCATCGGCTGTCCGGGCATACTGGGAGTTGTAGTTTTGAAACATCTGGAGGTCCGCAGGTTGAAGACCACTGCGGCCTTCGTGTTGCCTTGACGACGACGCACAGGGACGTCCGTGCGCAGCAGACGTCCCTGTGCGTCGTCGTCAAGGCAACGTCACTAGTCCGGGGCCGGAGCGGAGAAGAGGGGCCCCCCCGGTGAAGATTCACAGCCCGGAAAGACTAACCCTCCCCACCGGACGGTCCCTGCAGCACAGATGACCTGGACCAGCTCACCCTTCCTTCCCACCGAGGGGAGGGGAGTAGAAAACTAAAGGGGGGTCTGGATGATGACGAAGGCCGCAGTGGTCTTCAACCTGCGGACCTCCAGATGTTTCAAAACTACAACTCCCAGCATGCCCGGACAGCTGATGGCTGTCCGGGCATGCTGGGAGTTGTAGTTTTGCAACATCTGGAGGTCCGCAGGTTGAAGACCACTGATTGAAGGGATTGACTGGTGGTGATGATGAATGGGGGGGGAGGGTGATGATGATGACAGGGTGATGATGATGACGGGGGGGGGTGGGGTGATGATGATGATGATGGGGGTGATGATGATGACGGGGGTGATGATGATGACGGGGGGGTGGATGATGACGGGGGGGATGATGTATTTCCCGCCCTAGGCTTATAGTCGAGTCAATAACTTTTCTTGGGTTTTTGGGGTGAAATTAGGGGCCTCGGCTTATATTCAGGTCGACTTATACTCGAGTATATACGGTTGACAAAAGACACATGTTCAGCAAATTCAGCCAAGGAGGGTAAGGCTGTGCTCACATGGCAGAATTTCTGCACTGAATTCTGCATGAAAATTTTGTAGTAAATTCTGCAGAAATTAGTTGCCCATTAACTCCAATGGACTCCCTGCAGCAGAAATTCTGCTGTGTGAATGGGACAGCGGAATCCCATTGAAGTGGATTGGCTAGAAATTCGTGCAGAAATTCTGCTGTGTGAACATAGCCTAAGACCGAAGTGAAGGAGTATGGGTGGATGAAGGAAATAGGTTTGGGCAACCAAGACTTTATGAAGTTATTTGCATGTAGACCAGTGTTTCCCAACCAGGGTGTCTCCAGCTGTTTCAAAACTACAACTCCCAGCATGCCCAGACAGCCGTTGCACGGACAGCATGCTGGGAGTTGTCGTTTTGCAACAGCTGGAGGCACCCTGATTGGGAAACACTGATGTAGACAAAGACCAAAAGAAAAAGTAAGATCGTTTTAGGGCAAGTTGTGTGTAGGATAAAGTGTCTTATGTGTTTCAAATGTGGGATCAAATTTTTAGCCACAAACATGTGTGATGGTTGTAGATCCTGTTGTCCACCTTTGGAGCTTTTTCCCTTAGACTGTCTATTTATTGTGGAGACATCTGTACATTGGTCCCTCAAGTTACAATATTAATTGGTTCCAGGACAACCATTGTATGTTGAAACCATTGTATGTTGAGACCTTTACTCTATGGAAACCTGGTAATTGGTTCTGAGGCCACCAAAATATCATCCAAAAATGGGAAAAAGTGAGGATTAAAGAAAAATAAGTAGATAACTAATACAGATAAAGCAAATCCTTACATATAAAAGTAAGAAATATCTGCTGGGAACTGTAAATCACTGTCTATGTCAGTGTTTCCCAACCAGGGTGTCTCCAGTTGTTTCAAAACTACAACTCCCAGCATGTCCGGACAGCGATGGCTGTCCGGGCATGCTGGGATTTGTGGTTTTTCAACAGCTGGAGGCACCCTGTTTGGGAAACAATGGTTTATGTAGCGGACAGGAGCTTCTTCAGAATCCTTTACAGTACACACAGTGTCCCAAATGGAGCCGCCCTTACTTGGTGTCCAAAGGAGCAGCTAACCCTGGCACAGGTAAGGAGTAGTACAGAACTTGTAGTTCCTCCCTGTACTGTAGGGGGCGCTACCAGACACCAGTCAGTGCATACACTTCAGTAAAACAGGTGTTTTATCAGTAAAATGCCCATTCTGACTGGTCAGTTCCTCCAGTTGTGACACGTTTCACAGAGCTGGACTGTCTGTACATTGTATGTTGAGTCTGGTTTCAAGTTACAATGGTCCAGAAACAAACATTGTATGTTGAAACTATTGTAAGTTGAGGCCATTGTAAGTTGAGGGATCACTGTATTTATTCTCAGTGTTGGCACCCAAATTGAGTATACAGTATATATACATATATTTTATTTGTAAATTGGTACGGCAATGCAGGTAACCGTACATCTGGAGCAGCACCTTTAGTAAGTGGTACAGCACAAGACTTCCTTCCTCTTTGAATGATTTTAAAGAAGGTTTGCTATGGGGATTTTCTTCTAAACTGGGCGGTTCCCGAGACACGTGTCATCAGAGAGCATTTAGACAGAAAAAGAACAACTCAACTTCAGAAGCTCATAAGTACTGAAAGGATTACGATTTTTTTAATAGAAGTAATTTACAAATCTGTTCAACTTTCTGGAGCCAGTTGATATATTAAGAAAAGTTTTTTTCCTGGATAACCCCTTTAAATAGGACATTTTTAGTAACCTTACTATAGAGAGCTGACAAAGCAACACATATAACTTAGGGCTCATCCACATTTGTCCGGCCTCAGTCATCTTGCTTGTTAAAAAGCACCAGAGGGAAACTGATGCTAGAACTGATCCAATTCATTTGAAAGGGACAGTTCAAGATCATGCAGCATCTCAAGTCGCCTGATCGTTGGACTCTCCAGACGCCAAGCTGCGTTCCCCTGTCCAGCATCCAGAGACAATAGATGCCGGATGCTAAACAAGTGATGACAACCGATACATCTTGTGCCATTAGTTGCGTTGAGATTTAGGCTGCGTTCACCTATGCCAGACACCGGACATATGTGAACCCAGTCTTACAGGATTTACTGTAGGTAATTGTATAAAAGTACATAGTCTTGAGTGAGAAGGACTGTTTGGTGTTCATACAACATACCAGTCTATCAGGTAGAGGTCTGGTGTAAGACTGTAGGAATTGAAGTGCAGGAAAAGCTTGGGGAGATTCTCTTCAAAGAATACTTCAAACGCTGCAAAGTATTTCAGCATCTAGAAAGAAACAAGATGAAGCAGACATGATATACCCTGGAGAGAGTTGTCAAAAAACCATTGTTATGGAGCCTTATTAAGCCAAGCAATCATCGTGCTGATGTATATACATCTAGTCATCCACCTTATACTAAAAAGATCATTCCAAATGTCCCACAGTTACTGAAAATAATAATCCTGCCAACCAAACAACACACAAATAACCTCAGCTAGTGCCTAAAAAAGTTACATGGATTACCAAAGCAACTGCTCTGGGGTATCCCCCCGCCAATGATTTACAGATTACTGTCCCTTTACAATAATCTGTCCATCATTTATGAGAGAGTGATCTGGAGTGACAGCCCAATATTATGCACATTAAAGTTCTAGCTAATAAACCTGGTTTTTCCACGTACTATGGCATCACAAAATTAAGTAACCTAGTCCCTGTCAGGGTCCCTGTTTCCAATCACTGAGTAGGGACACCACTTTGGCCAGTGATTGGTTGAACGGCAAAGTCTTGTGCTGCCAACCCCAGTACCAGAAGAACTGCACGGTGGCAACCAGGCGCGGTGATAAGGGAAGCGGCCAGAAAGTAATTTTTTTTTTTTTTTTTTTTAATATGGACCCTTTCACCCTGCCGCTACTCCCCGTAGGGAACGGCCATTAAAGTCTTTTTTTTTTTTTTGGGTGACTTTAAAAGGGTACTCCGCCCCTAGACATCTTTGGATAGGGGATAAGATGTCTGATCACGGGGTTCCGCCATTGGGGACCCCCACAATCTACGCTACGGTACCCCAGCCATACAGTGCATGGAGCGAACTTCAATCCGGATGACTGGCGATGCGGGGCGGAGGCTTGTGACGTCATGGTCACGCCCTGCTCATGATGTCATGGTCACACCCTGCTCATGACGTCACAGCCACACCCCCCTCAATGCAAGTCTATGGGAGTAGGTATGACGGCCATCACGCCCCCTCCCATAGACTTGCATTGAGGGGCGTGACCATGATGTAACGAGCCTCCGGCGCTGCACCTAACGCTCTGAACGAATGCCTGGTGCAGCAGGGAGGTCACGGGTGTCCCCTTTGGATAGGGGATAAGATGTCTAGGGGATGGAGTACCCCATTAATGACCGCTCCCATGACGGAAAGCAAAGGGCAACAATGGGTCCCGGCGGATCCCATTTACAATCATGAGGGTCGCCGGGACCCGTTTTTTTAATTTTTTACAGGAAAAGCAGGAGGAGAGACATCTGTAGCAGTAATTTTTCTCCCTCTATTCTCCCCGGCTCCCCTGACGGCCGTGTCATAACGGCAGTGTGAAAGTAGCCTTAGGCAGTCTGTTCACATTTATAAACTTAAACCTTTTGTCCAGGCCACATAGAAAATTGAGACAAAAAATCCACAAAATACCATGAAAATGTAAGAGACACAATGCTATTTCAATATTTATATATTTTTTATATTGTAGATAAATGTATTATCAGCACCATTCAGATGAAAACTTATTAGCAATTAGAGAAAATATTTCCTCTATCACAGAACACTTTGTGTCCGAGTAAAAGGCTCTTTTGTTAGCGATGCCAACTAAGGAAGCCAGAAAGTTCCCTATGAAGAATGGCTCTGTGAGTATGTATCACATGACAAGATATTGGTATGGCGTACCATGCTGTGATCTACCCGGAAGAAGGCCAACTGGCATGGCTTATTGAGAAGATTAGCAAAGGCTATGAATGCATCAGCTTCTTCCAAGTTAAGAATGAGCACTGCTGCGATGAAGGACATGCCCTGGACCTACATAGAGAAAAAGAAATGAAGAGAAGAGGTTCATTAATAAACAATTATGTCATATTTCCCCAAGCTTACAGCTGTACAGTGGTTATGTAACCGCTCGATAGAAATGATGGCTGTATGCGGTAAACAGGATGCACGTGTTACCACTATACACATAATCCGCTTACTATAACACAGTTAATTGGGAACGAATATCCAACACCAATAATATCCGTACAGCAAATAAACTCCAGATTGATGGTCTGCAAGACAGCAATAAAATGTACTGGACCAAGGCATGCTGGTTATTCTGCTGCTAAATTTATTTCAACATAGTGGAGATTTTACTCAGTCTATAAGATTGGGACGGAAGCATAAACATTTACGATAGCTTCTCCAGAAAAGTTTTCATCTAAAACGGATTTAACTAAAAAGAGTATGCCAGTCCAGGGGTCAAGTCTCTTATTGGAAGCAGACTAGTACTATGGACCAGATACTGCCAGGTGGTCTCATAGGGAATGCAAAGGGTTGGACTAGCGAGCGATATTGTCATTCTGTCTAAAGCGCAGTTTTTGCGCAGTTCACAGCAATCTAATGACATTAAGCTCAGAAAAGTCTTTACATCTGTAACAACAATTGTAGCCTATGTTATCTTACTAGATGATACTGTAATATATATATTTTCTGTTGTCTTATTACTTTTCAGCTAGGAAATCTCTCATCTCTTTACCAAATGTTGATTCTCAGAGTTTGCATTCTTTATATAATGCAGTCAGAAAATAATATTAACTTTTAGTTTCCATTGTAAACAGAGGGGAGACTTATCAGGGCCTCTGCTACTAACTATTCAGAGGGGAGGTTTCTCCACTCCAGGTTGTAACAGCGAAACCAGCTATTATGGCCAAGCCCTCGCAATTTCTGCACGAGCTTATTTTAGCCCCATCATGAAAACACAGTGGGCTAGAATAAGTACCCTTACTGACCATGGTAAAAAAAAAAATATAGGTGGTCATTAAGAGGTTAAATAGCCCCTCTTTTATTAACAATGTACTCTAATTTAACCCCTTAAATGGGCACGGTCATGAAATAAAAAAATTGATATGTTCAGTGACCCCCCCCACATATCAATTGAAATTGATATGTACAGTGACCCCCCCCCCGACTTATGATGGCCCCGACATATGATCATTTCAACATATGATGGCCTCTCAGAGCCCATCGTATGTTGAAGGCAGCATCGACATATGATGCTGCTGTGTGTCGGGGCCAACGTACAAACATCTATCTGACAGCGCTGACAACTTCAGCAACTGACAGATAGTTGTATAATGTGCCCTGTGTGCCCCGTTCTGCCTCCTGTTATTCACATGCTGTCCTGCTAACTCATGCAGGCTTCCACTGTGATCTCCGTGTAAGCCCCGCCCCCTGTGCAGCTATAGCCAATAGCCTGTAGCATCTTGCTGCAGGCATCCAATGAGCTGCTGGCTGCCCTCCCCTTCCTTTCCTATAGAGCTGTAGTCGGCAGGATCGTAATGGAGGACATTCTGTCTCCCCTGAAGGTATTTAAAGAACTGTACAGTACTGTATGCGATGTCACACATCACATACAATACATATACACACTATACACCCCATACATCAATGTTTCCCTATCAGTGTGCCTCCAGCTGTTGCAAAACTATAACTCCCAGCATGCCCAGACAGTCAATGGCTGTACATGGACGCTGGGAGTTGTAGTTGTGCAACAGCTGGAGGCACCCTGGTTTGTTAAACACTCCCCATACACTCCACATACAATGGTCATCCCAGAACCAATTAGCAGTTTCCCATAGAGATATGTATTCAACATACAATGGTTCCAAGGCCCCAGAACCAATTACCATTTTTACATAGACATATGTACTCGACATATGATGGTTCTCCTGGAACCAATTAATATCATATGTTGAGGGACCACTGTACTTAAGTACTACAACATATCTCTAATATAGTTTAATTCAAAAAAGTGATTTTAAAACAGTTTTAAATCACTTTTAAATTCGGCCACTAGGGGTCGCCCTCCTAGTGGCCAAATGCATTCAGCAGTGACGTCACTAATGAATTCCAACTCGTTGAAGCCTGGCAGCGAGTCGAAATTCAATCACTGCTGTGCTCGCTCCCGCCTGTCAATCAGACTTATTGTTTATTTTTGAGTATGAATAAAAGCTAAGTGCTCTGGTACCTAAAGTGAGAAATTATACTTTAAAATATACAGCCACTTATACTGCGTGCACACTGATTGGTGACTTTTACCGTCACTTATTCAATCAGTCAGTTTTTCAGTGTGTGATGGTTGTCAGTGCAGCTGCGCCTGACACCACTCACATCCACACTGAACTGCTGTTTAGTGCCGCTATTAGTGCCAATATTATAAACTTATTGCCTCTGTTGACGTTTCGCCTGTGGACCGGGCTTTATCAAAATGACGATAGGCCTTTTTGACATGGGGATTAGTTGCTAAGCCCCTAGTCTCTTTATGAATAATTATAAGGAATATCACAGGAAAGCACAATGCAGTTATAACAGTAGATGCTCCAGGATAGTGACTTCTCACAGATCCGGAGTGAATATACGGGACACTAAAGAAGAAGCGTACAATTCAATTTGCTGGCATTCCAGGCTAGGAAATGATTGAAAGGGCTGACTGAAAGAATATTTTACATGACATGTATACACAACTCAGTATGTCACATGATTCTCTTACCTACGGCTGTGATATGCCCCAGATGGGCACACTGTGGAAAAGTAGTACGACTACTAGCATAGCATTTATGTCCTAATCTAAAGCAAAAAATTAATAAAAAATACAAAAATGTAGCCAGCACCTAAACCCAATACACGGGTGCACACTGCTGTGGCAAGTACAAAACATGTAATAAAAGAAAATGGCAGCAGCACACTTGGTCAACAAAATGGAGGCTCTTAGCGCACTTTTTGATCAAAATGTGTCCCCCCATCCACTACACGGAGGTGGCCTCATATCGGATGAGACAATAAACATTCACTCACCTCAGGCTGGGTGACATGCTGGATCCACTAACAACCCAAAACCTCCTCCTGTGAAATAGGGGATGGGATGCAAGGCTACAGAGGGAGCCACTCCCCGCAATTTGGGGAGGTTTTTGGTTGTTAGCGGATCTAGCATGTCACCCAGCCTGAGGTGAGTGAATGTATAGGGTCCCATCCGATATGAGGCCACCTCCGTGTGGTGGATACGTTATGATCAAAAAGTGCGCTAAGAGCCTCCATTTTGTTGACCAAGTGTGCTGCTGCCATTTTCTTTTTGACTAATCTAAAGCAACACTGTTTTGTTGCCAAGTTGCTGTTAAGATATAATGATTCTATCTAGAATTCAGTTTTATTCTGCACAATTGACCCCGTAAGCTGATGCAAACATTCGGAATGCGGCAGTCGGGTCCTTTCTGGGCCAGAGTAGAGCATAAACCTGGAACTACTATGTATCTTAGTTATTAATCCTATTGAGATAGATAAAATGCTAAACAGATATCTAAAACTTTGAAATGCACTTTACTTATCAAGGCAATTTTAGCCTGAAGACTGTTTTTTTTTCCTGTACAGACAGGATCAAACAAGAATACTTCAGAATCTGCTGTTTCTTTCCTACTTTTTTTTTTAACCACAGTAAGCGGAAGGGAAAAAGAAGATGATGGAAAAATACAGACACCAATACAGAATTTAAACATTTAAACTGGTTCTCCAGTCTAATAAAATTCATGGCTTATCCTCAAGATCGGCCATCAATATAGATCAGGACCCCCGCCAATCAGTTGTTTAAAGGTGCTGCGGTGCTTGTGCAAGCGCTGGAGCCTCTAATGGTTACCTCTGCTTTTCTTTGCAATCGCTGTATTATCTTTTTAGTAGCAGTGCAACATGCTGCAGTGTTGTCCCGTTCACTTGCATTACCACTACTATGAGTACAGTGAGGTGAAAACATGCAGATGTATACAGTGAAGGGGCTGCTGCACTATGGGTCCCTCGTACAACTGATCAGTGGAGGTGCCAGAAGTTTGATTCCTTACAATCTAATTTTGAGGAAAAAATGCATTTTGGGCTAAAATAACTTTTGTCTTTTTTTTTTTTATTTTTTATTTGATGTACAACCATTGTGTTTAACGCTCTTGATTCTGCCACTACTAAGTATCACTGTACATAGCAAGCTACACAGAACCATCTGACTGTACAGTCTCCAGCCCCTCTTCTGTTCTACTGAATGATCATTTAAAGGGGTACTCCGGGGAAGTTAAGAAAAATAAAAATGCCCCAAAGCCAGTACAATACCTGTTCTGTGTCCCTTGTAGTTATCCATGTGGTTTTGACAGCTCTTTTGGCCCCTGATGTCTCCCAAATATTATTTTTCCTTGCTTACAGCACAGACTACAACTCCCAGAAGTCAGTGAAGCTCTGTGTAATGGCTGCCAGCAAACTGCTTTCACTATCTGCGTGCATGCTGTGTTGTTGTCAGCAGCACACACACTACATGTCTTTTCTTTTAAACTATCCTTCCCCCAGCAATAAATCCTGCTATGCTCTGAATGTCAGCAGTCAGTGATAAGATCTACAGCAGGAAAAGAGCAGTATTATGTGCTGAGGAGACTGAGAATCTTCACTGAGCTTCTCTGCACACAGGGAGGGGAGGTGTGGCTGTGAAGCCAGAGCCCTAGACCAGACAGAAATCATCACGTGGTGTTGTCTTGAAGGGTGGGGGCTAGATCTCAGTAAGGGGTTTACACCAAGACCAGCAGGATCTGAGAATGACATCATTCTCTCACTCCCTGCACGTAAGTGACAGCTGAAAGAGGGAAACTGCTCTATATAGCTAATGAATGATATTTAGACAAATACATAGGTTGGTGAGAGGGAAAGGAGGGGCTATGGGTTTAGTTCCCTGGTGTAGCCCTTTAAGTTAAACTCAATATTGATCCCTGCCTCCTTAGTTAACTCGCCCCCTCCTACATGACTGACATACACTGATGGGAAATCTATTTCTTGTTTAATTTTATCATTTATTTGTAGGTTTTGTCTGCGCATATTTTTTTGACCTCTTATATTTATGTAGCTGAAAAAATATGCAGATGTAACTTGAAATAAAACAGCCAGAAAAGTACAGCCAACAGTTCATTTGATTTTTAGGATTAATAGAAGTAGAAGGGCATATATAATGGTGAAGCCTAAAGCTGCCAAGATGGCAAACACAGGCACACTATATAAAAAAGGCTGAGCACAATTGTAAAAAGTTTAACATACATAGCCAACATCTGGTCTGTAACACGTGTAGGCCCCCAGAACGCTGTGCAGCAAATCATGATACGGCCCCCCCTGTTGTAAAAAAGAAAATGCGGTCAATATTCCAGTTTCTTTTTTTTTTTTATGTAGAAGCATTCATTGTCGTAAGCGATCCGGATCAAAACTAGAACAAAAAGATAAATACAAAAATAAAACAGTGTTTACATCTATGTCAAAGCCTATTCAGAGCACACATAAACACATCACTGAAATATCCTTACAGGATGGGTGTGTATGTCAGCAGTTCTGTTTTCAGTGCCTAAATAAAAAGAATTTGGCACAATGGGACACAGGTTTACATGCTGATTAAGGTCAGCCATCATTGTAGCTGCGTGAGGCTGTACTCTGCTGATAACCTTACACAGTGGATTTACCTTATGTGCTTGGACAAAAATAAATCTCCTCTACCGTCCCTCAGATTAAGGGTAAAGAATAAACTGTAGGCTTGGCAGATTAAAAATAATGTTTAAGGGAATGTGTTAACCCATCTGAATGCTATGAGGTGCTGACATGGGCTGGCAGATAATGGGGCAATAATAATAATAATGGCCCAATAATGGGCCTATTAAAAAACTGTTGGAACCATAAAATAAGATTTTTATTCTGGGCTGAAGATTCAAAAAGGTGGGCCAGAGCTGCTGATGTGCCGCAGCATTGCCCACCCCCTGGCCTTACTCTCACTCTGCTTTGTACATGATTAACACTTGGCTTTCCTTAGAGCACCAAGCCCTGCACCATGCAAACAAATGATGCCCTAAAGCCTCTGCACACTACAGGGCCTGTGACCTTGTACACCTCATCATTAAGCACAGTACAGCATTTTCAGTGTTTTACTCGCACAATTTTGCACAAACCCAATTTACAACTTTTTTGTATTTTTACACCACTCTTGTGAAATTTGCTAAATGGGAGGGTGTGTGGCCTGAATGATTATAATTTCCATAAGGAACTAATGAAAATCTTCTCCATCTCTTAGTACTTCTTAATAAATTGGGCACACCCCCTTTGTCCGATCTTTACCATTTCTACATATACATATATAAAGAGTGCCTCTTCAAACATACTATTTATCCTCCCCTAATGTAACTCTACTGTACATTATAGGCTTATCTTATTACATCGATATATGGCTATTTCCTATTACCAATTAAAGGGATATTCCAGAAAAAATGTAAATTTTTTTTCTTCTAAAGAATCAGGCTCAGTGAAACATATGCAGTGAAAATACCCCAAATTTCATTCATAGTATTCTATCGGGTTGGTCTTGTCAAAGAAAACAGCCACAATGTACAATAAATGGTAGACTAAAAATCTGTCAAACAAAATCTGGGTCTGGATAAGGGGTGGTCTTTTAGAAATATTTTGTTGTACTCACCTTCCCTGCTTATCTGTTGTCATGGTGAATGTTCTAGCTTTCAGCACTTGCTTGTGTTGGTATCAGCACAAGGACCTGCTTGCTCAGCCAATAACTGGCTGAAGTTAAACACTGCTGCTGCCAGTGATTGGCTGAGTAAGCAGGTCCTTGTGCCAATACTTACACAAGGAAGTGTGGCGCAGTGGAGTCTAACATCAGTCGTAGCAGGGGGAGTATTTAGTTTAGTTTTTTTAGTTTTTTTTTATCTTAGCCAGATTAATAAAGAAATTATTATCTGAAATTACCTAAATTAAATTAAAAAAAAAAAAAAGAGGAAACTTTTACCTTTTGGAAAATATACAGTGATGGGAATGTTCGGGAGATGTCTAGTTTAATGAGCTCTAGACTGGCTTCTCTGTCCGCGACCGAAATCCCGGCATCTAAATGAAACAGAAAAACGTGTTACTGCAAATAGCCAAGAAAACACACAGGACACTTCAAGTGAGTCTAAATAAGCAATCAGAGCAGATCATTAAATGCTGGATAAATCAATAGTTACAACATCCCATACATCAGTGGCTATATCTCTAGATCTATCTTTTTTAATGTGAGATAGATCAATAGTTCCAAAGACACAACTAATTCATTCCAAGGGTAAAAGACTCAAACTGTGCAGTTGGAGCAGAGATTGATAGCTCTTTAGTCAGAATAAATATGAACACATGCCAGCGGTACTTCTAATTTCTTACGTCAAGGGTTGCCTTTTACTGACACCTTAATAAATAATCCACTTCACTAAGCACAGTACTGTGAGTTAACACTTCATTTCCAAGCCCCTTATATAGAAAAACATTAAGCATTGTAATAGACACCCTGGATGAAAGTCAGAATAATCGTATGTCATGTTTAATGTAATATCTTTCCTTCATAATCACAAGTCAGGAGGTAGATTCAAAACCTAGAATGGAATTTAACATACCGTATTTTTTGCCGTATAAGACGCACTTTTTCTTCCCCAAAACTGGGAGGAAAAGTTGGTGGGTCTTATAAGGCGAATACACACCTATCGCGGCGGTCCCTGCGGCCATCAACGGCCGGGACCCGCGGCTAATACAGGACATCACCGATCGCGGTGATGCCCTGTATTAACCCTTCAGACGCGGCGATCAAAGCTGACTGCCGCGTCTGAAGCAAAAATAACACTAACCCGGCTGTTCAGTCGGGCTGTTAGGGACCGCCGCGGTGAAATCGTGGCGTCCCGAACAGCTTACAGGACACCGGGAGGGACCTTTACCTGCCTCCTCGGTTGTCTGCTCCGTGCTGGGATTCCCTGCATGGCCGGCGCTCTCCTTCATCGTCGTCGCGCAAGCCGTCCCGCGATCCAATAGGAGCGGCGTGCGTAGCGACGTGATGACGGCGAAGGAGAGCGAGGACACCGGGCAGCAGAGATGTTCCGGAGCGACGGGGAAGCCCTGGGGACGCGGCGACAGCGATGGAGGGCGACATCCAGGGCAGCGGTGACGGGTCCGGAGCAGCGGGGACATGTGAGTATTACCTCCTATACCAGTGGTCTTCAACCTGTGGACCTCCAGATGGTGCAAAACTACAACTCCCAGCATGCCCGGACAGCCAGCGGCTGTCCAGGCATGCTGGGAGTTGTAGTTTTGCAACATCTGAAGGTCTGCAGGTTGAAGATCACTGTCCTATACTTTACATTGTATTTGGTTCAGAATCTTTATTTTCTTGATTTTTATCCTATAAAATTAGGTGCGTCTTATATGACGAAAAATACGGGTAAATGCTTCTGCCTTAAAAACTAAGGCTTAAGTCACACAGTTATTTAGGGTTTTTTAATAATCAAACCATTTAAAGTCCTATAGAGTAGCCTATAGGAAAATTGCAAAAAATTGAATAAAATAAAAAAATCACCACTGGGCAAAACTAGCCAAAATGACATTTTAATAATCACAGACAATGTATTTTTGTAAGTTTCCCATTGAATCACATTAAAAACAAAACTTACCTTCAGATTCATTTTCGGATGTTGTCTCACTGAAGCTTTTCCAGCGCTCCTTCGCTCTAGAGAGGAAGATGTCATAAAGCTCTGGAATTAGAAATAAGAGTGAGTATAAAGGAGAACCCCAACTGAATTCATGAGTAAAATAATATCCAGGAAAGCTGGATGAGCTCACCAGGTGTAATATTCAGCTCATTTCCTATAGCTAGGCTCCACACTTTGCCACGAACACTGGGTGGTAAGCCTTGCCACCAAAGGTCTCGAACTCTTCTTGTATTTCTCCTAGAAAGAAGTAAAGATAAGTGTTAAAAAATTAAGTATAAGAAAGCTTAAAGGAGTAGTTCAGTATTGAAAAACTTATCGCCTATCGTAAGGATAGGGGATAAGTTTCAGATGGCGGAGGGTCTGACCGCTGGGAGCCCGGCTCTCCAGCCAGATAGTGCGTGTCAATCACCGCACGAAGCGGCAGCTGACACGCCCCCTCAATACAGAAGTACGGCAGAAACGGAGATTGCCGAAGGCAGCGCTCCAGCTCTCCCATACATTTGTATTGAGAGGACTTGTCATCTGCCGATTCGTGCGGTGGTTGACACGCCCCCTTCCAGCGGACTGCTAGGGTACTGTACGGGAGATCGCGGGGGGGGGGGGGGGCGCGATCCCAGTGGTCGGACCCCCCTGACATCTGAAACTTATCTCCTTTAAAAAGACCATCCCAGCAAAAATTTCACTACACGTGACGAATGTATACTGTACAAATACTTAAAGGCCTCTACAAGACACATAACATTAACTTTGTTTGGAGTGTTGCTGGACTAATTCTTAAATAATAACTCACATGAAAGGCTATTTGTGTTGGGCAGAGTCTGTCATTACATTCATATGGCCCGATGTGTAAATCCTATTAGCTATCATTACAGCTCGTCATCGGCTCTGACTGCTCAATGGTGAAAACTAATTGTATATTGTTGTAAATCTCCAGGTCATATCTAAGATGATCAGAAATGTGTATGATCAGCTTATGATAAAATCAAATGTTCTTTCTACAAAATGATGAGAACCGTTCACTAGTGCCAGAGAGCCTTCTAGGAGGTTTCCATGTCCATTATCACGCACTAAACAAAAGGAGGAAATCAAAATCTAATCATTTAAAATCAGCTAACAAAATGATAAACAATGGTGACAAATCGCTTGTTAGTGGAGAATGTGGAGTGGCTATTTATGGGGCCCATGTCATGGGCTGCCAAGATGCTAACTAACCATGACATTTACATCCTTTAGACAAGGTCAGCCGCTCAGCTCAATGTTGATAAACCGGGAAAACTTACACAGCATCCCAGTTTGGCAAGATTTCAGTGTTCCAGACAACCATGGCGCTCGCAATATTTTCCTCTTGTTTAAATCTCTCCTTCATTAGCTTCTTTCTTCTTTGTGCCTCTTTAACTTCTGCAGAGAGAACACAAAGACGTTATGTTGCTGGTAGGGCTGCACGATTTGGGGAAAATGTGTGACTGTGATTATGGAAGTTAATATTGCGATTTCGACATGTGATTGCGATAAAAAACAAATAGTAAATGCCCCCATTTCATTTATCCCCTTTTTACATCCTCAATTTCATGTCAATCTCCCCATTTTACATCTGCCCATCCCCCTATTTAGTATTTGTATTTTTTTGCTTCCGCTGCACCATATTACACACGAATGCAGGGTCTGGGACCTGCCAACCAGGGAAATTCAAATACTCAGTAATAATCAGCATCACTAATTGCAGTTCGATTATTTTTGCAATAAAATGTGCACTCCTAGTCAATGGTACCATTAGGTAAGTGGCTGACAGATCCTATATACTATAGAAACCTATGGGATCATAACCTATACAGCTTCAAGAACCTGAAGCTGTATATGCAATTACATATGTCATATGCAATTACATGACATATTCTAAAAGGAATCAAGATCAAAGAAATTCAATTCGCCTTTCGTTTCATATTAGACAGGATACCAGGATTCTGTGCAAACACTCTTCATAAAGTGTGAAAGACATTTCCCAAAAATCGAATTTTCATTGTGTTGTAACATCATGTAACATGCTGTAGATTTTGTGCATGTTATTCTGCTGCAGAAAAATCCACAGAATTACACTTGTGAAACCACCCTTTTGGCTTTGGCAGAAATTTAAAGGAGAACTCCAGAATATAAATTGTCCCCCATAGTGCCGGCAGTAAAAAAAATAAAGATGTACATACCTTCCTCTGCTCCCCCGGGCCTTCGGTAACCGGCTCCGGTATTCGCCGCGATCCTCTTCCTGGTGGTCAGCGAGTCATACTGCGCTCAGCCAATCACTGGCCGCAGTAAAGTCCCGACTCGGCCAGCAATAGGCTGAGCGGCAGTGCAACGTTTTTGGCCATGGCAGCAGGTGCCGGTGTAGTGAAGAATTTTGTGTCTTGAAGCGTTCTCACACTGCCGCTCAGCCTATCGCCAGCCGAGTCGGGACTTCGCTGCGTCTGGTGATTGGCTGAGCGCAGTATGACTCGCCGACCACTAGCAACCAGGAAGAGGATCATGGCCGGAGCCGGTTACCAGAGGCCCCGGGAGAGCAAAGGAAGGTATGTAGATTTTTTTTTTTTTTTTTTACTGCCGGCAGTATGGGGGGCAATTTTTCTATTCTGGAGTTCTCCTTTAAGGCATACCCTTATATATCTAAACAGATTGTATATCTAAACTATTATATATTATATATCTAAACAGATTTTCTATAAAACTAATTCTGCACAGAAATTCACTCAATATCCTAAAGATAATGTTAATTTAGGCAAAGTACGAAGACCCTAGTCCCCCACATTTCCAGCTATTGCTTAAAGAAGCAGGTATCTGGAGTTGGGGACCAAGAATATGATCTTTTTTTATACCCTTTGACTACAACCAGCTTCTATGATGTTCTGGGTTTAGTTGCCTTTCATCCTTGGTTAACAAAAGGCATTGGGCAACGTCACAAGCCTATAATTTTATAACAATATGCTGCCATATAAAATGCATTCATTAAAAAGAACCAACGTTGCAAACGCAGTTTATTAAAACACCAGAGCAGCTGGACACTGGCACAGGACACATGTTGTCATAAATTACATTTGCAAGCAAGGTTCCATTTGGCGAGTGCGGCATTTATTTTATATTGTAACGTATATTTGGATTACTGGACTGCATTGATGCTAAGCACCACTGTGTCTGAACAGGGTTATGCGATGGGAAAGCCTGTGGTGTTGACTTCTTACACACAGATAATCAAAAAAACAATAAAATTCTCTTTATATTCAGCTTAAAAAAATTCTATACAATTACTTCTGAAGAAAATTTTTGTAGATTTCCTCAAACACTGACTCCTAAACCTCTGCAGCTCTAACACATAAAGCAGATGCGCGAGGCTTCTGTAAAATGACATTACTAAGCCAACACTAAGCAGCCGCGCGACAGCTCTATGAAGAAAGATCTTCGCTTCTGCGTGTGAGCACATCACACGTCTTTGGGACTTAGAAAGAGACTTCTAATCACAATAAATGTCTCCAGCAAGTAATAGTACCTCTGAGTGATACAGAAATTGGGAAGGTCAGAGAATATTTACAAATTTTGATTTATCCCCCTTTTTTCACTGTTCCCCATCATTGCGTTTTTATGAACTCTGTCTGCAGGACGCACTACCGCCGGGTAAGGATGATGAACTATATCGAGCAAGAAATCGCTCCCAGCAGAGCTGCTCTATGAGAAGCCACATGGGGTTTACAGGATTTATATTCGCTCCAATTGAATGTTCGTCTGTGTGCAGTAAACATTCTCTACCCAATAATGCTTTACTGATTGCCGATTTTAATTCCATCTATATTTCTCTCTTTTAATGTCTCTTTTTATACTGCGCCATGGTGCTCGCTAAGTAGCATCCAAATATATCTCAATAAAAGTGCTATATCTTGCAAGTGGAAAGTAAGTTGATGGAGCAAAGCAGACACAGGCAACCAGAGCTAAATCATGTCCTGTACACTGAACATAAGGAGTTAGTATATTAAAGGGGTATTCCGGCTTTATACATACAGTGATCCCTCAACATACAATGGCCTCAACATACAATGGTCTTTTCTGGATCATTGTAACTTGAAACCAGACTCAACATACAATGCTACAGACAGTCCAGATTTGTCAAAAGTGTAAATGGCTGGAAGAACCGACCAAACAGAATGAGCATTTTACTGGTAAAACCCCTGTATTACTGAAGTGCATGCACTGACTTCCTGTCTGGTAGCGCCTCCTACAGTACAGGGTGGTACTACATGTTCTGTATTACTCTTTACCTGTACCAGGGTTAGTTAGCTGCTCCTTTGGACCCCAGGTGGGTGCACCTCCATGTTACTTTTTTAGGACACTGTGTGTATTGTACAGGACCCTGAAGAAGCTCCTGTCCTCTACATAGACAGTGATTACAGCTCCCAGCAGATCTTTCTTACTTTTATATGTAAGGATTTGCTTTATCTGTATTAGTTATCTACTTAAATTTCTTTAATCCTCACTTTTTCTTATTTTTGGATGACATTTTGGGGCTTCAGAGCCAATTACCAGGTTTCCACAGAGTCACGGTCTCAACATGCAATGATTTCAACATACAATGGTCATCCTGGAACCGATTAATATTGTAACTTGAGGGACCACTGTATATACAGGGGATAAGATGCATGATCGCAGGAGTCCCGCCGCTGGGGACCCTCACGATCTCGGTACAGCCCCCAGCATTCTGTGCAGGGTGCTGCCTCTGAGACGGGGGACGTGACATCACACCACGGCCCCTCCATTCATGTCTATGGGAGGGGGCGTGGCAGCAGCCACGCCCCCTCCCATAGACATGAATGGAGGGGGCGTGGAGTGAAGTCACCAGGGGGCGTGGCCGTGACGTCACATCCCTGTCTCTGAGGCAGCACCCGGCACAGAATGCCAGGGGCTGCACAGAGATAGCAAGGGTCCTCAGAGGTGGAACCTCTACGATTATACATCTTATCCCCTATATCCCCTATGGATAGGGGATATCCCCCATCTTATCCCCTATGGATAGGGGATAAGATGTATAAAGCTGGAATACCCCTTTAACTATGTAGAGATATCTTGTTTTTTTTTTTATTGTTTTTTTTTTTTTATTTATTTATTTAAATTTTTTTTTTACTTCTCCATGGGAGAACCTTGATTATTTCCAAAACTTAACATGATGATCTCCATGGCTTCATGAAATGGGCAGGTTTTACCAACTACCCAAACAGTAATTAACCCTCTCTCTAATACACAGTAGTGAGTAGTGATCCATGCAACTATTTGTCCACAAGCAATGCTCCGGATGATACGGCTGAGACAACCTCATCATGAAATGAGAGAAATTACCTATTTTGCAGCAAAGTGATAAAGCAGCTCCTTTGCAGAAGGCCATTGGTCTTGAAAAACCTAGTACATTAGTGTCAGTGTAATGCATCGGATAGGTCTTGTCACAGGGGCTGGAGCCCAGAGCTTTGATTTAATTAAATACTCCCGTCTAACAGTACACACACCATTTATTAGCGTCAGTGACCTGGTGACCCTGTCGGGCTTGTTAGCTACAATTCTCCATTGATCCAGAGATAACAGAGGACGCACATGAGTCAGTAGTTTAAATAGTCAATTGCAAAATGGATGACAAAGCTATTTATATGACGGCATATTGCAGAATACAAAATTACAGCCCATAACTGCTATATCACCTTCGTATAATGAAGAACAAGTCATAAAATAAGGGTGTACAGTGAGTTGTAGCAGAGCAATTTTATTTTATTACTCTCATACAGCCTAGTATAAAATTGAGTGGTTCGGAAGATATTGGGGATGCCAGCAATAAAATGCATTAAACGACACTTTATAACCTGTGTATGGCCAGTCTTTCTATTCGTAGTCATCTTTTTTTGAACAATTACCGTATATTACAGTTTAATTGTCCGCTGAAAGGGAATCTGTCAGCTCTGTCAGCCCTTGTCGCAGGGAGATTAAGCAAATAATAACTTTAGCTTCAAAGATATATGTTTACACACTCACAAAATCACTCTTTTTGCAGCTTAAAGGGGTACTCCCGTGGAAAACTTTTTTCTTCTCAACTGGTGCCAGAAAGTTAAAGAGATTTGTAAATTACTTCTATAAAAAAATCTTAATCCTTCCAGTACTTATTAGCTGCTGAATACTACCGAGGAAATTATTTTCTTTTTGGAACACAGAGCTGTCTGCTGACATCATAACCACAGTGCTCTCTGCTGACACCGCTGTCCATTTTAAGAACTGTCCAGAATAGGAGAAAATCCCAATAGAAAACATATGCTGCTCTGGACAGTTCCTAAAATGGACAGAGATGTCAGCAGAGAGCACAGTGGTCATGATGTCAGCAGAGAGCACAGTGTTCCAAAAAGAAAAGAATTTCCTCTGTAGTATTCAGCAGCTAATAAGTACTGGAAGGATTAAGATTTTTTAATAGAAGTAATTTACAAAACTGTTTAACTTTCTGACACATTTAAAAAAAAAAAAAAAAAATAAGTTTTCCACCAGAGTACCCCTTTTAAAGGGGTATTTTGGCTATATACATCTTATCCCCTTATCCAAAGGAAAGGGGATAAGATGTATGATCACAGGGGTCCCACCGCTGGGACCCCCGAAATCTCGCTGCTGCCCCTGGTATTCTGTGCCAGGTGCTGCCTCCGAGTCTGAGACGTGACATCACAGTCACGCCCCCTCGTGACGTCATGCCTCGCCCTCTCCATTCATGTCTATCGGACGGGGCGTGACGGCCTTGGGGTGGGGAGTGGAGGAGGCATGCATTCTGCATTTCAGTGCTGCCTCTTAGATACTTGAGCTGCAAAAGAAAACTGCAAAAGCATATCCTCAAGCTAAAGGTATCTTTCGTTTAAAGGGATTTTCAGAGGTTAGAAAAACATGTCCACCTTCTTCCAGGAACAATGCCACACCTGCCCACAGGCTCTGTCTGGTATTGCAGCTCACCCTTACTTCAACGGAGCTAAACCGAAATACTGGGCACAGCCTATGGACAAGTATGGTGCTGTTCTTGGAGTAAGGCTGGCATATTTTTCTACTCCTACATAGCCCATTTATTCTAACTGCAATTTATCTGCGAGTGTCTGAAGCTCCGTACCTGGCACTGAGCTGACAGATTCCCTTTATAGTGTTTTATATAATTGTAAAGCCTTGGATGCCACGATTTAAGTGGTGTTTTAACTTATCACAGCCATGAGCTATTAGGTTTTAACTATTTAATTTACTATCTGAATTGTTTAAGTGAATAGTCAGATAGGTGGGAATTTAATCACTGAATGCTATGTCATTCCCCATACACTGCACATACAAGAAGATATCCTGCTCCTTTGTATCTCTACAAGATAGCTTATGTTGCAGCAGAAGCAAGGAGAACATTTATTGAGCAGTACAGAGCAGTGTAAGCTGTGAATCCAGCACTGTGGTGAGATACAACACTCAGTAGAGCCTTCAGCCACATCCATGTTCCTTTCTAAGGTCTCCCCCCTTTACAGATATTTATAGGCAGCATGTAACTGATCCCTCAGTGACTGGATAGGGTGGTCCCCCTGCTTTCTCAAGTTGGTATTTTAGGAGTATTTTCACAGTAAATGATGAGTTTAGGAGGGAGTGGAGGAGAAACAGGCATTTTTCTCCAGATATATTAAAAACGTCGACTGTTGGAGCCTTTCTGGAAGGAAGTGTTCTGATTTATAACTTAGGTTTATAATTTTCATCTTTCCAATAAATCTAATGTGTGTCTCTGGGGTATTATCACTGCTGATGGAGCCTGTGAGACACCTTATAGGTACTGTCAATCTCCATTTCATACGCAAACTGTTGGCTGATTAAAAATAAATCTCATCTAAAAAAATAACCTATTACAATGTTTTATATACACACACAAACGATTACTTTATGCAGTCTGTTAAAAATGCAGTTTATTTCTTTTACTAGTTGCTTCACTAAAGCCTTTCACACCATCTAAAACATCAGTGGTTTTATTTCATGTGTAACTTATTTTGTAGAAGCCCCCCAGGGACACCTATAGGCACAAGCTTACTGTACCTCTAGATAAAACTGGCACTGTAAAGTATATAACAGGCCAAAAAAGGGGTTTACTAAATCTTCATGGTTGATAAAGCATTATCACAGTATGAAGGGTATTCTAGGACTTTAAAACTGATGACCTATACTAAAGATACTAAAAGCCATCAATATATGTGATTGTTGGATGTCCAGCCTCTGGGACTTCGTATGGATTGAACATGTCAACGTTAAAATCCCACAGAAAGTCAAAAGGGTTCAAAAGGCTTTCAAAAGAAACTTATGTTCAGTAAGGAGATAAGAACTGCAGAAGTTTTTAAAATTTTTGAGTGACTAATATGACTAGGTCAGCGCTTAACTTTATGAATCAGTGTTTGCTTGACCAACAATGAACCAAGTCATTCCACAGCCCACGGAGTGAAGATGTCATGCAAGGCTAGAGTATTAAAGGCGTATTCGGGGAAAAACTTTTTTTTATTCATCAACTGGCTCCAGAAAGTTAAACAAATTTGTAAATTACTTCCATTAAAAAAAATCTTAATCCTTTCAGTACTTATGAGCTTCTGAAGTTAAGGTTGTTCTTTTCAGTCTAAGTGCTCTCTGATGACACGTGTCTCGGGAACCGCCCAGTTTAGAAGAGGTTTGCAATGCGGATTTGCTTCTAAACTGGGCGGTTCCCGAGACATGTGTCATCAGAGAGAACTTAGACAGAAAAGAACAACCTTAACTTCAGAAGCTCATAAGTACTGAAAGGATTAAGATTTTTTAATAGAAGTAATTTACAAATTTGTTTAACTTTCTGGAGCCAGTTGATATATAAAAAAAAGTTTTTTCCTGGATAACCCCTTTAACATCCATATACAAAATTATGATACCTTATTAGAACACAGACTTTATCCCCACTTCATCCAGAGCAAAACCATAGCTAAATTATCTGATCTTAAAACATTAGGTATTATACTCTGAAATACAGAGAGACTATATAGGGAAAGTTGTCTTTAGAAACACAGTGCATGAATTGCAAGTCACAAACCAGGAAGACTTCTCACCTCGTTTCTTCGCTTCCGCTACCATCTCATCATACTCCTGTCGGTGGCGCAAGGTTTCATGAACAGATTTAGCTGGAAGATTTCTGTAAAATAAAAAATGCTGCTGTCAACATTTCTTTACTGCTACTGACAGCAGTGCCATGTTAGAAGAGGTTTAACATAAAAAACAGCTATTCGATCAGTGGTAAGATGATGCTCAGCTCAACCATTTAACAACTATTTGAAATAAAGAACAGCATAAGGCTGAGTTCACATGGTGGTAATGGAGCCCAGGGTGTGCGGTGCTTTTGAGTCACTCTAAGGCCTCATTCACACTTCTAAATATCTATGTGAAGATATTCTGGGCGAGGATTCTGCCTGGAGCAGGTGCCATCCCTTTCTCTGCCGCCCACTTCCTGCGCTAATAACTCCCGATCATAGAAGATCTCAGGAGTGAGACCCAGTGTCATCAAAAACTTATTTTTTCTTTTAAAGTAGACTGAGAGCTGCCTTAATTGTCTACAACAAAATAAAGAAGAACAAGAGCAAGTAGTGTTACATAAAAAACAAAGTGCTATTACAGTAAAAAACACCAATACATACGCAGGTCGATCTTCTAAGATCAGAGCTGTGGTAGAGAGTGGTTCAATCTCAAATTTTTTACGTCTTGTGGATTGGTTTGGGGCTTTGCATGTTCTCCCAGTACGTGCTTCATATTCCTAAAAGAAAACTGTATAGTTACATAAAAGTAGAAAACACAAGTAAGGTAGGTGTATGGGGGGAAAAAAAACACAGAAAAAGAAGAAACTATATAGCACTCTAGTGAGCTTTGTGTAACATACAGACATCTCATTTACTGCTTTTAAACGGTCAGTTTAAATGGGCACTGTCAATAAACATGATTTTTAATATTTGATTCCTTATGCCAAATAAATAACTTTTGTAATTGGCTTCCATAAAAAACGTTATGTTTTAGTTTTTCTGCTGTATTCTTCTGGCTACCAGGGGCCTCCCTTTTGGCCAGAACACATTCCATCTCAGATTTTGGTCTCCTGCTTGTAATGGCAGGAGACCAAACTCAGGAAGTGTTTTTCTGAACTGAGCTTGATTGACAGCGGCACAGAGCCTCACTGAAAGCAGCTGCACAGACTAAAAGCTGCACAGAGCCTCAGTGAAAGCTGCACAGAGCCTGAGGTCATCTATTCATCACAGCGCTGCAACAATGTGAGGGCGGAAGTGGGCCCTCAGCAGGCTTCAGTTATGTCATGCCTGCTGGGAAAAGCTCACTTTCTCCTGTTGGGAGATTTGCCCTATGTGAGCAAGAAGAAAGGTAAGATACAGAGCATTTTAAAGTGCTGACATTTTTTTTTAAGGGTGGGAGGGGTGTTAACCTGAGTTAGTTTGGAAAGGTTTATATGGTGACAGGTACTCTTTAATTCCACAAGTCTGCTAAGGATTTACAAGTCTTCATATAAAAAAATAAAATAATAATAATAATAATATTATGGCATATTAATAGGAGGTGTTATAAAATTATAGATAGGTGGGTACCAACCTCTGGGACCCCCTAAGCCCCCTGCACAAAAAATAAAAAAATCCACTGATTGAGTTGCAGCCACAACCAACGGTGTTGTTTTAAAGATGCTCACGCTTTATAGACATATTATAGTTATATTGAAATAGTGAAAAGAAAAGCTGATAAAATCCCATTCAACATTTTGTTCACATTTGTATAAATGAACTGGGCTTCAGCTTTTCATGTGTAGGAGTAATTTTCTGTCATTCTAACCTACTCAGCGAATGAAAAACTGAATGTATTCTCTATGAAGGACACAATGTTCGCACTTCCTCTGAATGTGCTGTTTGGGTAAATTAGTAGTATAATTAGAGACCTGGGAAGATGACTACAATGAGTTCTCAAGGTGTTTACAGATGCTTTAGTATAACTATGAAGACTGAATAACAAAATATCAAGAAGTTTATACAAAAATTGAATGTGGGCATGGGACACCTTCTGGCTGAAAAAAAACCTTTAAGGCTATGTTCTCAAGAAACGATTAATTGCACAATCGAATCGTTGACGATAAATTAAACGATTTATTGGGAAAAACCGGCAATAGGCTTTACTTTAAAAAAAATATGTTCAGTAGGAATATAAAAACAAGTTAACAAGGTTTTTTATGATTCCCCTCACCCCTATTATTACTTGGCACAGCATTTAAAGTGAAACTCTCACCTCCATACAAGGTACGGTGGTACAGGCACCCTCAGTTAGGGCATAATGCCATCTAAGATAAGGTCCTTTTCCTTTTTTTGGCCACAGTTTGAAGTTATATTCATGATGTCTTGTAATGTCGATGAACAGTTGGAAGGGCCGGCCAACTCTCACAGCGGCACACCTCCTCCCCTTCCTAACCCGCTCCCAGCATGGAGCCCTGTACATCAATCATGCGGGAGGAGCAAATTAAGGAAAGGGACCTTCTTTTAGATCGCATTATCCTTTAACTGATGGTGCCTGCACCGCCGTACCTCATGTTCTCCACTCCCAGGCTCCTATAGACACAAGTGGTGTGAACAGGGTCACTCGTTTCAGGTGTTGCCACCTTGGTATGATTAAGGGTGGCAACATCTGAAACCTGTCCCCACCAACTTGTGTCAATGACTTTCATTATCTAACAAACAAGAATTCTGCACTGCATCTATTTCATGCTGGATTTTCGTTTCTCTACATTTGACAAGGTGCTGCCCAGCATCATATACATCGCAGAGAAAGTCACATTGGGGTAAGCTGGCTATTGCTTTGATGCTTAGAAAGTTACAGATTTTTAAAGTACTTCAATTTATAAAACTCAAGCCTCTCAGTACTTATCAACCGATGTTTACTCAGGAGAAAGTCGTGTAGTTCTATCCAGTCTGACACAATGCTCGCTGCTGCCACCTCTGTCTGTATCAGGAACTGTCCAGATCAGGAAGAGGTTGGCTTCATGAGTTTGCTCCTGCTCTGGATAGTTTATGACACAGACAAAGATGGCAGCATGGAGCGCTGTGGTCAGACTGGAGCAAGGGAGCATGTGGAGCTAAAGACACACAATTGTCCACCAACATCTGCAGGTGGGGGGGGGGGGGGAATGCTGCAGTGGGGTTGGGATTGTGACTCTCACACAAAATAGATTTCCAGGGGATTGTCATACAAATCTAAATATCAGCTAAAGCTTGTGGCCAGCTTTAAAAAATAAATAAATAAATACAGAAGGCTACTCCCTAGAACAGGCTTTGGCTGTAAGATTGGTGGGTGTCCAGAGCTCCCAGCCACCGGCTCATTAGCTAATTGAAGGGGCTGTGGTGCTCAGTAAGTGCTGCAGCCTTTTCATTATCAGAAGCCGCTCAGTACACTTTGACACTGCCTGGTACTATATACACAGCTTAGCCAAAGTCACCTGAAAAACAGTAAGCTGTGGTATTGGAGCAGTACCAGGCAAAGTCACTGCAAAATGTATAGCGCTTTGCCTGGTAAATAATAAAAAGAACTGAAAAGGTCACCCAAGCAGCAGGGCCCCTTCCATCAGCTGATCATTGGGGGTGTCAAACTTCCACCTATTTGATATAGATGGGTATAGATATAGATCAGGATAGGACAGGACATCAATATCAACAGGTTGTCCAAGTACTAAATTTTATGTCTAATAAAAGCCAGGCTGGACGGAAAAACAACAAAAAAAACAAATGCACTCCTCTGCCCTGATCCCCTGCTGCTATTTTGATGGTGTCAGGTCCTGCACTCAGGACTCCCTGGTCTGTCTTAACCCCTTCAGGACCAAGCCCATTTTGGCCTTAAGGACCAGAGCGTTTTTTGCACATCTGACCACTGTCACTTTAAACATTAATAACTCTGGAATGCTTTTAGTTATCATTCTGATTCTGAGATTGTTTTTTCGTGACATATTCTACTTTAACATGGTGGTAAATTTTTGTGGTAACTTGCATCCTTTCCTTGTGAAAAATCCTAAAATTTGATGAAAAATTTGAAAATTTTGCATTTTTCTAACTTTGAAGCTCTCTGTTTGTAAGGAAAATGTATATTACAAATAAAAAATTTTTTTATTCACATATACAATATGTCTACTTTATGTCTGCATCATAAAATTGATGAGTTTTTACTTTTGGAAGACACCAGAGGGCTTCAAAGTTCAGCAGCAATTTTCCAATTTTTCACAAAATTTTCAAACTCACTATTTTTGAGGGACCAGTTCAGGTTTGAAGTGGATTTGAAGGGTCGTCTTATTAGAAATACCCCACATAAGACCCCATTATAAAAACTGCACCCCCCAAAGTATTCAAAATGACATTCAGTCATCATTTTAACCCTTTAGGTGTTTCACAGGAATAGAAGCAAAGTGAAGGAGAAAATTCACAATCTTCATTTTTTACACTCGCATGTTCTTGTAGACCCAATTTTTAAATTTTTACAAGGGGTAAAAGGAGAAAATGTATACTTATATTTGTAGCCCAATTTCTCTCGAGTAAGCACATACCTCATATGTCTATGTAAAGTGTTCGGCGGGCGCAGTAGAGGGCTCAGAAGGGAAAGAGCGATAAGGGGATTTTGGAGAGTACGTTTTTCTGAAATGGTTTTTGGGGGCATGTTGCATTTAGGAAGCCCTTATGGTGCCAGAACAGCAAAAAACCCTCACATGGCATACCATTTTGGAAACTAGACCCCTTGAGGTACGTAACAAGGAATAAAGTGAGCCTTAATACCCCACAGGTGTTTCACGACTTTTGCATATGTAAAAAAAAATATTTTTTTTTTCACTAAAATGTGTGTTTCCCCCCAAATTTCACATTTTTCCAAGGGTCAATAGCAGGAAATACCCCCCAATATTTGTAACCCCTTCTCTTCTGAGTATGGAGGTACCCCATAAGTTGACCTGAAGTGCACTATGGGTGAACTACAATGCTCAGAAGAGAAGGAGTCATATTTGGCTTTTTGAGAGCAAATTTTGCTCGGGGGGCATGTCGCATTTAGGAAGCCCCTATGGTGCCAGAACAGCAAAAAATACCCACATGGCAAACCATTTTGGAAACTAGACCCCTTGAGGAATGTAATAAGGAATAAAGTGAGCCTTATTACCCCACAGGTGTTTCATGACTTTTGCATATGTAAAAAAAAAAAAAAAAAATTTCCACTAAAATGTGTGTTTCCCCCCTAATTTCACCTTTTTGCAAGGGTTAATAGCAGAAAATACCCCCCAAAATTTGTAACCCCATCTCTTCTGAGTATGGAGGTACCCCATAAGTTGACCTGAAGTGCACTATGGGCGAACTACAATGCTCAGAAGAGAAGGAGTCATATTTGGCTTTTTGAGAGCAAATTTTGCTCGGGGGGCATGTCGCATTTAGGAAGCCCCTAAGGTGCCAGAACAGCAAAAAAAAACCCACATGGCATACCATTTTGGAAACTAGACCCCTTGAGGAACGTAACAAGGGGTACAGTGAGCATTTGCCCCCCACTGGTGTCTGACAGATCTTTGGAACAGTGGGCTGTACAAGTTTTCATTTTCATGGACCACTGTTCCAAAGATCCGTCAGACACCTGTGGGGGGTAAATTCACACTGCACCCCTCATTACATCCCGTGAGGGGTGTAGTTTCCGAAATGGGGTCACATGTGGGGTTTTGTTTTTTTTGCGTTTGTCAAAACCGCTGTAACAATCAGCCACCCCTGTGCAAATCACCTCAAATGTACATGGTGCGCTCTCCCTTCTGGGCCTTGTTGTGCGCCCCAAGAGCACTTTGCGCTCACATATGGGGTATCTCTGTAGTCGGGAGAAATTACGTTACAAATTTTGGGGGGCTTTTTTCCCTTTTACCTCTTGTGAAAATGTAAAGTATAGGGCAACATCAGCATGTTAGTGTAAAAAATAAAAAATGTTTACACTAACATTCTGGTGTAGACCCCAACATTTCCTTTTCATGAAGGGTTAAAGAAGAAAAAGCCCCCCAAACCTTGTAACGCAATTTCTCCCGAGTACGGCGATACCCCATATGTGGCCCTAAACTGTTGCCTTGAAATACGACAGGGCTCCAAAGTGAGAGCGCCATGTGCATTTGAGGCCTAAATTAGGGATTTGCATAGGGGTGGACATAGGGGTATTCTACGCCAGTGATTCCCAAACAGGGTGCCTCCAGCTGTTGCAAAACTCCCAGCATGCCTGGACAGTCAACGGCTGTCCGACAATACTGGGAGTTGTTGTTTTTCAACAGCTGGAGGCTCTGCTTTGGAAACAGTGGTGTACCGGACGTTCTTATTGGGGGAGGGGGGCTGTGTAAGGGTATGTGTATATGTAGTGTTTTTAACTTTTTATTTTATTTTGTGTTAGTGTAGTGTAGTGTTTTTAGGGTACAGTCACATGGGCGGGGGGTTACAGCGAGTTTCCCAGCGCAAAATTTGCTGCATCTCAAGATGCGAGAAACCCACTGTAAAAGCCTCGCCATGTGAATGTACCCTGTACATTCACAGGGGGGGGGTGCACCAGCTGTTGCAAAACCACAACTCCCAGCATGCATGGTCTGTTAGTGCATGCTGGGAGTCATAGTTTTGCAACAGCTGGAGGCACACAGGTTAGGGAACACTGAGTTAGAAACAGACAATGTTTCCCAACCAGTGTGTCTCCAGTTGTTGCAAAACTACAACTCCCAGCATGCCCAGACAGCTGAAGGGCATGCTGGGAGTTGTAGTTCGGCAACATCTGAAGGGCCAGATGTTGCTGAACTAAAACTCCCAGCATGCCTGGACAGTCAGTGCATACTGGGAGTTGTAGTTTTGCAACAGCTGGAAGAGCACAGATTGGAGACCATTATACAATGGTCTCCAAACTGGGGCCCTCCAGATGTTGCAAAACTACAACTCCCAGCATGCATGGTCTTTTAGTGCATGCTGGGAGTTATAGTTTTGCAACAGCTGGAGGCACACAGGTTAGGAAACACTGAGTTAGAAACAATGTTTCCCAACCAGTGTGTCTCCAGCTGTTGCAAAACTACAACTCCCAGCATGCCCAGACAGCTGAAGGGCATGCTGGGAGTTGTAGTTCGGCAACATCTGAAGGGCCAGATGTTGCTGAACTAAAACTCCCAGCATGCCTGGACAGTCAGTGCATGCTGGGAGTTGTAGTTTTGCAACAGCTGGAAGAGCACAGATTGGAGACCATTATACAATGGTCTCCAAACTGAGGCCCTCCAGATGTTGCAAAACTACAACTCCCAGCATGCCCAGACAGCCAAAGCCTGTCTAGGCATGCTGGGAGTTGTAGTTTTCAGACTCCTAGAAGCAGCAGTGAAGATCTTCACTGCTGCCTCTGAGGACCACATACTTACCCGTCGCTGCTCGTCCACGTGGCCGGTCCCGCGCTGCTCCTCGGTCCCGCCGCTGGATCAGGTAAGTCCGCCGGTCCCCTCCTGTTCCCCCCCGTGTGCCGCAGGTCCCCGCGAGCCCCCGCAGCCTTCGTCCCCCGTTCTGCCCGACTTCCAGGGGCGGGCAGTGCGGGGGATCTGAACTTTCACCCCAGATCACTGTGATTGGTCCACAGGGACCAATCACAGTGATCGCTGACCAGGACCATCAATTGATGGTCCTGGGGGTGAAGCAGAAGTTGTCCCCTGCTGGAAACAGCGGGACTTCTGCCAGTTAACCCGTGCGATGCTGCGCATCGCCGGGTTAACTGCATGTCATTTATAAACGCCGGGATGCGCGAACGCACTGCACAACCCGGCGTTTATATATGACATTCTGCGGGAAGGGGTTAATATAAGAAAGTGCCTGCTTAGCAAATCACTAGGCAGTTATCACTGCAGCAGGAGAGAGCGGCACTTCCTTGTGTCTTTTTTTTTCTTTCTCCTAAGTAAACTTTAAAAAAAAATTCAAATGAACTGGTGCCAGAAAGTTAAACAGATTTGTAAATTACTTCTATTTAAAAATCTTACGTCTTCTAGTACTTGTCCGCTGCTGTATGCTCCAGAGGAAGTGGTGTAGCTCTGGGAAGTTCCTGACAAGAACAGAGATGGCAGCAAAGAGCACAGTGGTCAGACTGGAAAGAACTACACAACTTCCTCTGTAGTATACAGCAGTTGATAAGTACTGGAAGGCTTAAGATTTTTAAATAGAAGAAGTTTACAAATCTGTATTACTTTCTGGCACCAGTTGAAATGAATTTTTTTTTTTAACAGCTGGGACCCGCTGTACTGATGTCCGCCATTAACTCCTCCGATGCTGTGGTAAATACTGATCATGGCATCTGAATTATGCCGGGGGGAGTAAAGAATACTGATTAGATCACCTGAGGTGAAATCACCATGGTCCAATCAGTAAAAATGGCCTTCGGAACTCTACTTATCAAGGTCCCGGTTGGCTTCTGCAGTCTTCTGGTCTGCTTTCTAGCAGTAGTAGATGCCAATGGAAAGCACTGATCAGTATTTGCAGTCTACAGATTGCAATAAATAGTCCCTGTGGGCTACAAAAAATGTATAAAAAATAAAATAAAAGTTTTAAGTGAATAAGCCCCTAACCCGATAAAAAATGAAATTCCCCTCTTTTCCCATTTAAAAACATTTTTTTATATAAAAAAAGTAAAATAAATCAACATACTTGATATTGTTGCATGTGCAAACATCCAATTAAAATATTATGTTAGGTCAATATATGCAAAAGAGATATGAATGAAACCTACAGGTGACGGCACACAAAATGAGCCCTCATACAGCCCTATATATGGAAAAATAAGAAAGTTATAGGGAATAGGGCAATTTTTAAAAGACTTTTTAAAAGTAGTATGAAAGTAAAAAAAAAGTGCGTAAAAATGGGTAAAATTTTTATCGTAATGACCCACAGAACAAAGAGAAAATTTCAGTTTCATCATAAAGTGCACAGCGTAAAAAAAAACTAATCCCCACAAATGTTGCAATATTGTGTTTTTCTATTCAATTTCCCACCGTAAATTTTTTTTTTTTGGTTGTGCCTTAAATTTCATGGTGAAATGAAACGTGTCAATACAAAGTACAATGGGTTGTGCAAAAAACAAGCCACCATATGGGTCTGTAGATGGAAACATAAGATTATGCCTCTTAGAAATATGGCTACTGTGTCTTCAAGGGGTTAATGTCTGCAGTCACGCATTCCCCCTTTCCCTACTTTAAAGGGAACCTCATAATCCGTGGGAGTACTTCTAGCCAATTTTTGCAGGGTCATAGCCATAGAAATAGAGGTTAGTACCCAGTGTTATCTCAGAAACTATTGTTTGCAAGTTTGTACAGTATTTCTAACAGATTCCATTTACACAGACGCCAAGCACTGTTTCTATAGTGACATTCTGGGAATTCTGCCAAATGTATTGTTAAATATTTTCTAATATTGAGACAACATTGCAGAACAAGAACAAATCATTTCCTTATAATTATGCTGAAGCTACATGACAACTAAATGACCCCTTAAAGAGTTCATTGAAACATGTCAATACAAAGTACAATTGGTTGCGCACAGACCTTCCTCCAACTACTATCCCCAGGATTCCTTGTTTTACGGTGGGAGGTGACTTACCTGCCACCCACACATCAGTCAACCCACCCATTGCAGTACAGCTAGGCTGCCTTCCATGTGTGCTGTGCTTGAAACTACAATTCCCTGCAGCCCTGTGGAGAATGATCTCCCTCCCACCCAACGGTCGCATCATCAATTGAAGCACTGCCATGCTCCTTTTCAACATCTGACTAGTGATGTAATGTCTCGGGCTGCACTGCAACTAGTAGTGTACGTTGCTAAAAATAAACAGGGCAAAGACCACAGAAGCATTTCAAGACCAGCCATTAACCCCTTAACAACGCAGGACGTAAATGTACATCCTGGTGAGGTGGTACTTAACGCACCAGGACGTACATTTACATCCTGTAGATGAACGAGAGCATCGGATCGATGCTCGGGTGATGTGCAGTAGTTCCCGGCTGCTGATAGCAGCCAGGGACCATTCAGTAATGGCCGACATCCGCGATGACATTAACCCCTCAGATGCAGTGATCAATACAGATCACGGCATCTGCGGGAGTGAGGTCAGAAAAATGCATGATTGGATCTTCCGGGGCGATACAATCATCTGTAATGGCGGACGGAGGTCCCCTCACCTGCCTCTGTCCATCTCCCGACATCTTCTGCTCTACTCTGAGATCGAGCAGACCAGAGCAGAAGATCACAGATAACACTGATCAGTGCTATGCCCTATGCATAGCACTGAAAAGTATTAGCAATCAAGTTATTGCTATAAATAGTCTCCTATGGGGACTATTAAAGTGTAAAAATAAAAAGTAAAACAGTAAAAAATAAAAGTAAAAAATTTGAAAAATCCCCTCCCCCAATTAAAGTGTAAATTGTCCCATTTTACCCCAAAAAAGTGCAATTTTTTTCAGTAATAAACATATTTGGTATCGCCACGTGCGTAAATATCCGAGCTATTAAAAAATAATGTGAATGATCCAGTATGGTGAATGGCGTGAATGTAGAAAAAAAGTCCAAAATTGCTGCTTTTTTATAACATTTTATTAAAAAAAAAAAAAAAAAAAAAAGATAAAAATCTATTAAAGAGTTTTACAAATGCAAAAGTGGTATAAAAAAAAAGTACAGATCACAGCGCAAAAAATGAGCCCTCATACCTTCTCTTATACGGAAAAAAAAAAAAAGTTATAGGTCAGCAAAATAGAGAAACTTTTAACGCACTAATTTGGTTAAAAAGTTTGTAATTTTTTTAAGTGGTACAATAATAGAAAAGCATGTAATCATGGGTATCATTTTAATCATATTGACGCACAAAATAAAGAAAACATGTCATTTTTACTGTAAATTGTACAGCGAAGACAAAACCTTCCAAAATTGCAGTTTTCTTATCAATTTCCCCACAAAAATAGTATTTTTTGGTTGCGTCATACAATTTATGGTAAAATGAGTGATCTCATTACAAAGGAAAACTGGTTGCGCAAAAAACAAGCCCTCATACTAGTCTGTGGATGAAAATATAAGAGTTAAATAAACTTAGGGGGTTAAGCATAGGTACAGACCCTATATTATGAACTGCACAAACTTTACAGCCCCTGTAGCACAGACAAAAAAACTGAAAAAAGACCATCTTAGAACACCCCCATAAAATCTTATTGAATGAATCCGGCAGCACTAAGCTGTAGTAAATGGGATGGCGCTTAGGCTATGTTTACAAGATGGAATTTCGCACACATTCCGCTGCAGCAGACTCCCACTGATAGGATGTGCTTCTGCTGCACTGAGCACACGGCAGACTTTCCGCAGGAGATATTTCTGCCGTAGAAATTCAAATTCTGATGTCTGCAGAAAGAATAGTCATGTCTATTCTTTCTTCGGAGTGTGCACAGAAATGATTTGCTGACTATGAGACGGCGCATTTCTTAGCGGTCCTTGGTCCGGCATGTTCTGCTGGCGCTCCGCTGTCATTCCACAGTGTGAACATAGCCTTACTGTCCATAGCATGAGACTGTTGTAAGCAGAAGCCACCCGAATTTCTGAAGTGTGAACTGGGCTGTATTAACAGTCTACAGCTTGATCCTACACCCACAAATGTCTGACAGTGAGGAACTGTCTGCTGCTTCTATACACATTCCATCCTTTTGTTTCCTCCATAATCGGTGTAATTGGACATTTACCCAAAGTTTATCACAGGCTTTACTCTATCCAGAAGATCAAATGGGATTTCAATACCACAGGTTATGAAGGAGGCGTATGCTGATTTTCCTCTAAAACAATAATGGTGGATCATATTTTACTAAAACTCAGCAAGCTCTGAGCTTTTTCTCTGCCTTCCTAAAAAGTATGACTCTTGGGAAAACTTGCAAGACCCACCGAGAAGCAGGAGAACAATCAACTGCATATCTGTCAGCTGATCGCCGAGATTGTGCCGTCATAAAAACCACTGACCATTTGCATATTTTGGTATAAATGAAGGACGTGCAGTTGAAAAAACGATTGAACCGACAAAATTAATCTGTTGTATAAAAGCACCCTTAGGTTATGTTCACAGTGTTAAACTTGCGTAGTGTCCGCCCGAAAAAAAACAAGCAGACATTCTACAAATCTGCATGTTCTGATTGCGCTAAGACCGCTTGGAATTGTGCTTTCATAGTTGACAGTGCATTTCTAAGGTTCATTGTTTCTGTGAACGCCAAAAATCAGGAATTCTGTGGCAAAAACATTTATTGTGGAAATTTCACTGTAAAAAAAAAAAACATGGGTTCTGAGGGAATATTTCCACGGAATTCCGCTCAGAAATTCTGCCTTGTGAACATGGCTTTAGTGTTATTGTTTTTCTTATCAGTGGGTGTGTCCCTATTCAGATTGGCATTGATCAAACAGTAATAACTGTGCTTGGAAACATCCTACTGACAAAGGGAACTGTAATAATCCGGTAACTATTTATTCTTACATTTCCGGAAGAACAACACAGGATCAGTACAGAGGTCTAAGAGAAGATGTTCCAGAATTGATATTTTATTCAAATTTCCTAAAAAATACAGACAGGTCTGGAGAACAGTCAGGTGCTCTTTAAAGAGATAAAAACATGTGACTTAAACGGCTATGTTTGTGAATAGTAGAACAAGATAGAAGAACGCTTTATAGCATAAAACCACCAATAGGTAATCCACACAATAAGTGAGGAACTCTTACCATAGGTGGTTGTGTGGATGAGTAATAAGCCCGGTCTGCAGCCTCCCCGACCAATAGATAAATTAAGCAGGCGACTTCGTAGGATGGAGTGAGGTTCAACGGCGCTGATTGGAACAGGCACGAAAGTGATGCGTTTCACCGTGCTTGTGAGGTTTCATCAGACATGACCCAAAAGAGCTAAGGAGGAGTCTTATATACAAGGAAAAATTTACCTTTTCACATACAAAATAAAATAAAATGAACTCCTTCTAAAAATGCTAGTTCAGAAGAAGCCGATTCAACTACTAACAATACTTTATCTGGACAGATACATCCAACCCACACCACACACTACTTCCCTGCACTCCCAGGCCTCATGACCAATACTCTAAAAAGAAAAGGAAATCCTGAGGTTGTCAAGGAGGGGCATCCAAAAGATCCAACAAAACAACCAACCTCACATCCAATCTCAACATACAGACCTCCCAAAAAAACAGACTGTAAAATTATTCAATTTATCTTCGTATCTATTATCTGAAAATGAGATTGGGCTATTGGGCAAGGGATTATCATTCTGTCCCTTATCCAATCCCAATGACTTTCAGTTATTTCTGGATCTTAATCAGTATATTAGGAAACTTCCATTAAATCGCCATTTCAGTATAACCAATAGAACTTCACCTATTGATACACTTCCCAGTAGTGTCATTGATAATTCTGTTGCTGTTGGCCCTGAAACAAAACATGTTCCAGCTATTCTACCCAATTCATTCTAACCAATTCATCATAGAGGTAGCCATTTGGATACCTTCTACCATTTGGATACCTTCTAGTAGTACAGAAAGAATTCAATTGTGCGAACGGTTGAAATCTGCTATACATAAAGATAATCTCACCCCCTGCAGAGAGCGCAGTGATAAAATCACTACAAAATAATGCAAATGTTGTAATCCGCCCCGCTGATAAAGGAGGGGGGGGGGGGGGGTAATTGCCATCCTTGATAGGGAGTCCATATTATTATGAGGTGTTACCTCGGGATCCTTCAACAGATTATTTAGAATGTACAACAACCTTGTTAATGGAGTCATGGAAATGTCTCTGCTGGATCAAAGAGAACACACATTTTTAAATATTAATCACTATTCCCTCCCCATTTTTTATTTGCACAAATTACATAAAAATTTGGTTAATCCCCCAGATTGTCCGATTATTTCAGGAATTTACTCCATCACTCCACATCTGTCACATTACATTAATTTATGCCTCCAACCTTTTTACAGTTGCCATCATATTTAAAAAAAAGATAGGAAAAGACTCCATACAATTGATTCAAGAATTATGCACTTTACCCCTACCGTCATGTTTTTCTTTTTTAACTCTCAATGTGTGTTCTTTATACTCCAACATCATCATAGAATTAGGATTGGATACCATAGAATATAATCTTAGAGGAATATAACTCTTAAAGAGGAACAGTCTACATTCATTTTAGAATCTATATGGTTTATATTAGAGCACAATGTTTTTATTTTTAACAACACCATTTTTTAGACAGACCAGGGGCTGTGCTATGGGGACCCATCTCACCCACAGTTATGCAAATGTATTTATGGGGTGATTCAAGTCCCAGTACATAGCACAGTCCCAGGCAAATTTTAATAATATTTTATCCTTTAGATTAATAGACTATTTATCTGGACAGGCACTCAAAACACAAGCCGAGGATTTTGTTAGACTTTGGAATTTAAAGGAGATGTCTGGTACGGACTATTCCTATTCCATCCTGACCGGGCTGCAAAAAAAAAGAGGAAAAACTTCCACTTACCTTCCTACATTCCCTTGGAGCTCCACTACAGCTGATTGGTCGGCAGGGCTGTCTACTTCCTACTTTCCTTAGCCGGGACGTCACACGGTGCTTCAGTCTATAACCGGCCGAGGAGGGACATCGCTGCGGCCGGTGATAGGCTGAAGCGCCATGTGACGACCCTGGCTAAGAAGATGGAAGTAGACAGCCCAGCCGTTGCGGAGCACCAGTAGGAAGGTAAGTGAAAGTTTGTTATCTCTTTTTTTGCAGCCTGGGCAGGATGGAATAGGAATAGTCCGTACTGGACATCTTCTTTAAACTCCTGGGTTCTACAATTTACATTACACTTTTCACATATGTCTATAGAATTCCTTGATCTAGAGATTAATAAACATGAAGAGGGACAGATTACCACACAAACTTTTTTTAAACAAGTAGATGTAAATAGTTTCCTTAGTTTCGACAGCCCCCTTACCCTAATTGGTTAAGAAATGTTCCTTATGGACAATATGTCCACATCAGAAAGAATTGTACTATTGATGCGGACTTCAAATTCCAATCCGCTAAACACTTCCAAAACCAGGGTTAACCTAAAAAAATTTTGTCCGCAGCCTATATTTTTAGTAAAAAAAAAAAAAAAAAAATCTGATTTTCTAGCCACCAAAAATAAGAAAATTGAGTTGTGCCTAGAGAGACTAATAAATATAAAGATTTGATAGAAAGTAAAGAGCAAAGTAAAATGAGTCCACAGAATGAAGAGAATAAATTTAAACTAAACTTCATTACTGGTTACAATCATAGTGCAGTAGACATCAAAAAAATAATCAGGAAAAATTGGTTGATCCTTTTAGTTGATCCCATCTTGAAAGAAATAGTTCCAAAGACTCCCAACATACCATTCAGATGAGCAAAAAAAATAAAAAAAACTCTACTATCGCCAAGTAGACTCAAAGATACTCTATTCTCTGGAGCGGGTGTTGAATCAGTGGAGACAGGTTGTGTTCCGTGCGGTAAAAACCGCTGTCATTGTTGTGGTATGATCAAAGAGACCAGGATCAAGGAGTTTGAATCCTTCTAAAACAAAAAAAAGATTTGTAATCAGCGATAGAGTGGATTGCTGCACACAGTATGCAATCTCTCTCTGCTCCTGCAGCTGTCACGTACAACATGTGGGACGCACCGTTCAGACGGTGCGTTCCCACATGTGCAAACACCGGTCAAACATAATAATTTTTTTTATTACATAGCGTATCATGACATTTTTCCAGTATACATAAAAATGATTCTGATTCAGTGTCTAACAATTCCTGAAAAGATCATCCGAATCGATTTTAACGATTAATTAATCGTGAATCCTTCTGGATTCACTAACTGGTCACATTAGTCCCTCAGGGACTTAATAAAATGATTGAAAATGTATGCTAAATAAGATCCTGTTCGCTCAATGAAGACAGGGAAATCTACAAGACTAGGCAGAAAGAGGCCAAGCAAGTTATAATAATTTCTAAAGCACAGGCAGAACAAGAACTAGCTCAGTCTGTGAAAAAAGGGGATAAGACATTCTTCAGATATATAAATGAAAAAAGGAAATTAAAACAAGGAATAACTAAATTAAAAACAAAGGAAGGAAGGTATGTAGAAGAGAATAAGGGGCTTGCTGACTGCCTTAATGAATACTTCTGTTCAGTTTTTACAGAAGAAAAAGAAGGAAAAGGACCTTGATTAGGGAGGAAGACTAAGGAATCATTTGATGCATGTGTCTTTACAGAGGAAGAGGTTCTATGTTTGCTTTCTAAAGTGAAGACAAATAAATCACAGGGGCCTGATGGGATACACCCAAAATTATTAAAAAAGATTTTAGTGGTGAGCTAGCAAAACTGTTAACAGATTTATTTAACCAATAAATGGTAACAGGAGCCGTCCCGGAAGATTGGAAATTAGCAAGTGTTGTGCCCATTCCCAAGAAAGGTAGTAGGGAGGAATCAAGCAACTATAGGCCAGTAAGTCTGACATTAATAGTGGGGAAATTAATGGAAACCCTACTAAAGGATAGGATTGTGGAACATCTAAAATCCCATGGATTGCAAGATGAAAAACAACATGGGTTTACTTCAGGAAGATCATGTCAAACAAATCTTATTGATTTTTTTTGAGTGGGTTACTAAAATAATAGATGGCGGAGGGACAGTAGACATCGCATATCTAGATTTTAGTAAGGCTTTTGACACTGTCCCACATAGAAGACTTATCAATAAACTACAGTCATTGAGCTTGGACTCCAATAATGTTGAGTGGATTAGGCAGTGGCTGAGTAACAGACAACAGAGGGTTGTAGTCAATGGAGAATATTCAGAGCAAGGTCTTGTCACCAGTGGAGTACCTCAGGGATCTGTACTGGGACCAATATTGTTTAATATCTTCATTAGTGATATTGCAAAAGGTCTTGATGGTAAGGTGTGTCTTTTTGCTGATGACACAAAGATATGTAACAGGGTTGATGTTCCTGGAGGAATACGCCAAATGGAAAAGGATTTAGGCAAACTAGAAGAATGGTCAGAATTCTGGCAACTGAAATTTAATGTGGATTGTGCAAGATAATGCACCTGGGGCGAAAAAACCCTCAGGCAGAATATAGATTATTTGACACAGCCCTGACCTCAGTATCTGAGGAAAGTGATTTAGGAGTAATTATTTCAGAAGACTTAAGGGTAGGAAGACAATGTAATAGAGCAGCAGGAAACGCTAGCAGAATGCTTGGATGTATAGGGAGAGGTATAAGCAGTAGAAAGAGAGAAGTGCTCATGCCGCTGTACAGAACACTGGTGAGACCTCACTTGGAGTATTGTGCGCAGTACTGGAGGCCGTATCTCCAAAAGGATATATATACTCTAGAGAGAGTTGAAAGAAGAGGTACTAAACTAGTACATGGATTGCAGGATAAAATGTACCAGGAAAGGTTAAAGGACCTTAACATGTATAGCTTGGAAGAAAGAAGAGACAGAGGGGATATGATAGAGACTTTTAAATACATAAAGGGAATCAACACGGTAAACGAGGACAGCATATTTAAAAAGAAAAACTACCACAAGAGGGCATAGTTTTAAATTAGAGGGGCAAAGATTTAAAAGTAATATCAGGAAGTATTACTTTACTGAGAGAGTAGTGGATGCATGGAATAGCCTTCCTGCAGAAGTGGTCGCTGCAAATACAGTGAAGGAGTTTAAACATGCATGAGATAAGCATAAGGCTATCCTTCATATAAGATAGGGCCAGGGACTATTCATAGTATTCAGACTATTGGGCAGACTAGATGGGCCAAATGGTTCTCATCTGCCGACACATTCTATGTTTCTATGTTTGTACACGCCACAGTATTGTGATATACATGAATGGTGCGTTTCTTTATATATACAGTGGTCCCTCAAGTTACAATATTAATCGGTTCCAGGACAACCATTGTATGTTGAGACCATTGGGGAGATTTATCAAAACCTGTCCAGAGGAAAAGTTGCCCATAGCAACCAATCAGATCGCTTCATTCATTTTGCAGAGGCCTTGTTAAAAATGAAAGAAGAGAGATGATTGGTTGTTATGGGCAACTGGGAAACTTTTCCTCTGGACAGGTTTTGATAAATCTCCCCCCATAACTCTATGGAAACTTGGTAATTGGTTCTAAAGCCACAAAATGTTACCAAAAATAAGAAAAAAGTAAAGATTAGAGAAAAATAAGTAGATAACTGATGTAGATAAAGCAAGCCCTTACATATAAAAGTAATAAAGAGCTGCTTGTAGCTGTAAATCACTGTCTATGTAGAGGACAGGAGCTTCTTCAGGGTCCTGTACAGTGCAAACATTGGCCCTTATTTACTAAGAGTGTTGTGTAGGTTTCTTTGTGTGTTTTAATTCCCTACAATTTATTTTCCACAGTATTTACTAAGGTTTCCCTTTTTATTTTTTTTTTATTTTTTTTACACCTGCTCTTATCTGTCTGGTTTTCCTCAGCTCAAATCCACCACATTTTATGTGGAAACCTTTATAAATATGTTGGGTTTTTGTGAAAATGTCGGGAACACGCCCCTTTTTGGAGACCACTCCCCTTTTTCCAGGCGGCCACGCCCCTTTCCCGGGTTTTCTTAGCAAAAGGGAGAGTTAGTCGTTTCCATTACTACACAGAGCAAGTTCGCTCTGTGTGTAATGACGAGCGATACAGGGGCCGGATCATCGTTATGTCATGGCTCCGCCCCTTGTGACATCACGGCCCGCCCCCTTAATGCAAGTCTATGGCAGGAGGGCGTGATGACCGCCACACCCCCTCCCATAGACTTGTATTGAGGGGGTGGGCAGTGACGTTGCGAGGGGCGGATCCATGACGTAACAATGTTCCGGCCCCTGTATCGCCCGTCATTACGCACAGAGAGAACTCGCTCTGTGCAGTAATGATTGCGCGGTGCCGCAGCGGCGATCCCGGGGGTCCCCAGCAGCGGGACCCCGGCAATCTGACATCTTATCCCCTATCCTTTGGATAGGGGATAAGATGTCTAGGGGAGGAGTACCCCTTTAAGCTAACAATAGAGTTTACAAGTTTTTATAGCCTTTTTCCAATAGTTTACAGCTTCAGTCTTGAACTATTGACCCTCCATTCCCTTCACTTATACAAGTGTCTCTAGTCCTGCAAAAACATATTTCCTTAATCCCTTATCAGTGAGAGGCTAGGTTAACCATGGGTTCCCTGTAACAGCAGAACACAACACTATGGAAAGTATAAGTATTGCCACTCCTAATTGTGTGTTGCGTGCCATATAGTAAAGGACATGAAAAGCTTCTTCATGGTCACTTAATGTGTTCGTTTTGCGGTTACATGAGGCACTGCATGCATCGATCTTTATTCTTACAGTAGAGAAGTCATTGATTATAACTTTTTGTGAATTGGGAAATTTAAACTTGCTTTTTTTTAATTTTTTTTATTCCAATCTAAATTTAGTAGGAGTCGGTGCATTGTTTGCTGACTCCGACTCCTCCACTCCGACTCCACAGCCCTGGTTATCCTGTATGTACATATTCACACTCAGTAGACATTACCGTATTGTGATTTTTATGGTTCTCGTTTTGATCAGTTTATATACACACACATGCATTTTCACCATTGCATTGAATTTGTTATATCTATATTTATGACAATGTTGCCTCCGTGCTGGTATTTGTCCAGATAAAGATAAAGTATTGTTAGTAGTTGACCTGCTTCTTCCGAATCAGCAATTTTAGAAGAGTTAATTTTATTTTGTATGTGAAAGGGTTAATTTTACCTTGTATATTAGACTCCTCCTTAGCTCTGTTGGTCATGCCTGATGAAACCACGCAAGTGCGGTGAAATACGTTGCATTCTTACCCAATAAACCGTTCCTACCTCACCTGCTGTGCCTGTTCCGATCAGCGCCGTTGATCCCCACTCCATCCTACGAAGTTGCCTGCTTAATATTTTTGTGAATAGAGAATGCAGAGCTATAAAAACATAACATTAAAATTCCGAGCAGCCGTCTCTGCTTTATTCTGCAATGTCCTTGGAAGCAAATTGTTTATTCTTGTATAAATCACAGTTCCATTCCTCTCCTTGCTCCTGGCAACACAAAAATGATGTCCCTAGTTTATCACAATAATGCCATTACAGAGCCAGCTAAAGGTTCACAAGGTCAGGTGGTCCCTCCCTAAGATATATACAAAATGGAATGAGCTCATTCCTGCTGGATCCAAATAGGATTCATTCTCCTTGCGGTCCAGGCTTGGATTAATAAGCCCAGCTGCTGCTCAACTTGTAAAGAAAGCCATCTGATCAATGAATTAGTCAGAAGAAAGCCTGCTGTGCAGAAATAGGTAGCTTCCCAAAATATGACGCATAGGATGACATCTCAAAAGGAACATTTTAAGAAGTCTACAATTGTGCTGCATTTCACCAGTGAGAGTCCCCTATGGAATAGTATGGAGCTAACCTCTGCAGGCACATGGATCTTCTTCTGAGACAAGTGGACATCTGTATGGGGTTATCAATGTTCTAGTTGTTGGAGAATTAAGCCGTGTCCACACTGTTTTTGTTGCTTTTTAACATGGGTTTTCTGTTTTTATTAGTAAACTCCCATGTTTCTAAAAAAGTTCACCAATCAAAGAGAATGCACATTAAAACCGCAATAACAATGCTCAGTGTGAACACCTCAGTAATGATAAGCTTGTCCCCTTCTATATAAGGGGCAAATAGCCAATGTCTCCTTCTAAGCCATGTCAAGTGTTGTGCAGAGTGGTTTGAGAACTGGACATGGTTCCTTTCCTTAAAATTGCCTGTGTTGCTTTCTCATGGAGTACGATTCCTGGGCCTATTGCTCCTCCCTTCTGATTGGCAACAGCAGCAAAGAAGAAGGGGCGGCCCTCCCTTGGAGCTGCTGTAAAGCATATCTCTACATGTTGTTCACGGAGCAGCTCAGGAAATATGGCTGCCCTCATAACATATAGCTCAAAACCAGTGCAAAATAAATAAAACAAAATGACAAAGTTATATTTTATACAAACTTAACTAGAGGGATAATAGATTATACGGGCAGGGCCCCAACATTTTCATAAGTAGTAAAGTGGGTAGTATAAAAATCATCCACATGCTGCTGACTAAAACATCCACACAAGATCCCTGTAGTAAATAACCTGTGGCGCGGATCTTAAAAGTCTATTCACACGTACAGTATCCTGCGCATACAGTCTTGGCCATAAATGTTGGCACCCCTGAAATTTTTCAAGAAAATGAAGTATTTCTCACAGAAAAGGATTGCAGTAACATGTTTTGCTATATACATGTTTATTCCCTTTGAGTGTATTGGAATTAAACCAAGAAAGGGAGGAAAAAAGCTATTTGGACATAATGTCACACCAAACTCCAAAAATGGGCTGGACAAAATTATTGGCACTCTTTCAAAATTGTGGAAAAATAAGATTGTTTCAAGCATGTGATGCTCCTTTAAACTCACTGGGGCAAGTAACAGGCATGGGCAATATAAAAATCACACCTGAAAGCTGATTAACAGGAGAGAAGTTCGCTTAGTCTTTGCATTGTTTGTCTGTGTGTGCCACAGTCCGGATGGTGGATAAGCAGCCCCAAACAAGTTCCAAAGATATTCAAGATGTCCTGCAGGCTCAGGGAGAATCAGTTTCAGTACAAACTTTCCATCAACATTTAAATGAAATGAAACGCTATGGCAGGAGACCCAGGAGGACCCCACTGCTGACACAGACACATAAAAAAGCAAGACTACATTTTGCCAAAATGAACTTGAGTAAGCTAAAATAATTCTGGGAAAATGCCTTGAGGACAGATTAGATCAATATAGAGCTTTTTGGTAAAGCACATCATTCTGTTTACCGAAAACGGAATGAGGCCTACAAAAGAAAAGAACACCGTACCTACAGTGAAATATGGTGGAGGTTCAATGATGTTTTGGGGTTGTTTTGCTGCCTCTGGCACTGGGTGCCTTGATGTGTTAATGTGTGCAAGGCATCATGAAATCTGTGTCAGAAAGCTGGGTTTGTGGCCGAGATCTTGGGTCTTCCAGCAGGACAATGACCCCAAACATACATCAAAAAGCACCCAGAAATGGATGAAAAAGCGCTGAAGAGTTTTGAAGTGGCCAGCAATGAGTCCAGATCTAAATCCCATTGAACACCTGTGTAAAGATCTTAAAATTGCTGTTGGGAAAAGGCACCCTTCCAATAAGAGAGACCTGGGAGGAGTTTGCAAAGGAAGAGTGGTCCAACATTCCGGCTGAGAGGTGAAAGAAGCTTATTGATGGTTATAGGAAGCGACTGATTTCAGTTATTTTTTCCAAAGGGTGTACAACCAGATATTAAGTTAAGGGTGCCAATAATTTTGTCCAGCCCCTTTTTGGAGTTTGGTGTGACATTATAACCAATTTGCTTTTTCTCCTCCTTTTTTGGTTTAGTTCAAACACACACAAAGGGAATAAACCTGTGTATAGCAAAACATGTGTTACTGCAGTTCTTTTCTGTGAGAAATACAAATTTTATTGAAACATTTCAGGGGTGCCAACATTTACTGTATATGAAGCGCAGGATTGAAGCTTTTACATATAACAAAAATAGAGAAACATAGCCCCACATCCACCATTTGTATCTTGATCTACTTGCTTCTCAGCATACAGTAACCCCCCGACATATGATCAAATCAACATACGATGGCCTCTCGGAGGCAATCGCATGTCGATGTCAGGATCGATATGCGATGCTTTTATATGTCGGGGCCATCGCATTAACTGCTATCAGACAGCGCAAAATGCTTAAGCTGCTGTCTGATAGCAGTTTAAGCATCCCTGGCAGGTTCGCTTACCTATCCCCGCTGCTCCGGGTCCACTTCGCGATCCTCCGGCATCTTCTGCATCTTCTCCGGGGTCTGGGCCTCGCTTTCCGGCGTAGTTATTACGTCGCTGCACACGACGTCCCGGCGCAGCAACGTAATAACGTTCCCAGAAAGGGAGGCCCGGACACCGGAGAAGATGTGGAAGAAGCCGGAGGATGCTGAAAAAGACGCCAGAGCAACGGGACAGCATCGGGAGCGGTGAGGACGCTGTCCAGAGCAGTGGGGCAGGTGAGTATTAAATGCACTTTTTACATTGCACGAATCCCTCAACATACGATGGATTCGACAAATGATGGGTCGTTTGGAACGAATTACCATCGTATCAAAAAGTACAAGCCCACTCGCCACATCAAGTCAGAGTGGGTCCGTAACCTAACACTGGCGTAGCGCCGGGCGGTGACCACTGCCTCCACGACACGAAGTCCACGGGGGGGGGGGGGGGGGGGGGGGAACAACCCAGTCGCCAGGCAGCCCCACTGCTGCCCAACCAAGCCCCCGTCTCCAGGCCACACCACCCCACAGACAAAAGCATCACAGAAACAATTTCTACCACAAAGCACCACACCAGTGTGAACACCTACCATGTGCTCCCTGCCAGAGGGCTAGAAGAATGCTAGGAGGAAACCCTTATACAGTCTCCTGCTAATCGCCTGGGCAGAATGGGTGGAGCAGAGTGCTGGCTATGAAAGAGGGGAGAGACTACAAATGTGCAACAAAAATAGAGAAACAGAAACACAGCCGCACATCCACCATTTGTATTATGATCTAATTGCTTCTCAGCATAATTTCTAAATCTAACAGGTTGTTAGTATACATTTTGATCGAAAAGTGCAAGGTTAGGGACCCACTCTGACTAGGTGGCCTTGACGTGGCGAGTGGGCTTGTACTTTTTGATCAAAATGTATACTAACAACCTGTTAGTTTTTGAAATTATGCTGAGAAGCAAGTAAATCAAATGATGGATGTGCGGCTGTGTTTCTGTTTATCTATTTTGTTTCACATTTAAAGCATTTATATGCTGCAGATTCCAATTTAAACTGAATGACTGAACACAGCTATAAATCTACTAATAAAATATAATAAAATATACTGTACATGTGCATACACCCTAAATCTGCAGCAGTAATCTGCTATGGTATATGTTGGTCTAGATCTGCAGCAAAATCCACAACACTTAGAGTTCACTGCGGATTTGGATTTCCTATTGAGTTAAAGGGAACCAATCAACAGATTTTAGCATATATAATGCTTAGCAATGCTTTACCTATACTAAAATAGTTATTCCAAGGGGACGTTTGTGCCTCCAGGGATGGTGAAGATATTAAGTCATAAAGTACCCCCGCCCGGCAAGTAGTCCCCTGGGCGGTGACTTCTACTCACCAGCACCCGTTGCTCTGCTTTGCTCCGGCCCGATGGCCTGAATGACGGCTTGTGTCATCGCTCTGCTCCGTCTTCTTAGGGAGCAGAGCGATGATACGAGCTGTCATTCAAGTCGTCGGGGCAGGGCCACGGCTGGAGCAATGCCGTGCAACGCGTGCTGGTAAGTCCCTGTCCAGGGGACTACTTGCCGGGTGACCGGGGGGACTTTATAACTTAATATCTTCACCATCCCTTTGGACACAAACGTCCCCCAGGGATGGTGAGGATAATGATTTTAGCATATATAACACATTGCTAAGCGTTATATATGCTAAAATCTGCTGATTGGTTCCCTTTAAGTCAATAGGAAAATTAATAATAAAAATTGTCATGTTACACAACTACAATTTGTGCAGATTATTCTGTAGTGTGTGGATGAGGTTTTTGTTTGTTGCTCTGTACATGATGCAGCTTTATCTAACAAAAATTCTGTACAGAAAGTGTGTCTGTACCCTTACACCTCAGCACCTCACTGCATACAGTCTGGAAAACAATGCTTAATCATTCCTTTGTGAGAAGTCCAACCCCAAATCAGTTTTGCTATGTACTGCCTCCTAGTTTTTTCCTGTCTAGGCATTATTTGTGTTTGCTGACATAGTATTTCTATGTAACACACTGTGGGATATGCTCTTACACATCTACATACTTGTTATAAAGGTCATTAATCTTCCTGTCAGAAGTACAAACAAAAAAAGTGCTGTTAATGCAATGTATTAGCGGAAAACATGGAACACTATTATAATGCACACACTCAGGAAAGCTCCATATGATGCATATACCATTGTCTTGTAGCTGAAGAGGACTGGTCAGCTATCTTGTGGTCAGAAATTCTTGAATTCCTGATAAAATAATGATGGAGCAACTTACCTTAGATCATTTCTCAATTATCCCTTCTGAAATAAGGACAACTGGGTGTTACCATTCTCTTTGCCAATATGGTGTGTCCCTACAGTCTGTCAGCAGTGCTTAGGTGGCTTGTTGGATAGTTCCACATAGGGTAATTAGTCACAGCATCAGGTAGGGGTTAAAAGCATCTTTATAGGGCCAATCGCCCCATATGCCCAACAATTCTATCCCCTACAGCACACAGGCAGTCAAACAAAATGCAGTTGGAGGCGAACTGCGACAGGGGAAGGAAGTGCTGGGGCACTGTCCGATACAAAAACTTTTTATAGCTTATACATCTTGGTAAAACATTAACCTTTCTAATATATTTTATGAGAACATTTTATTTCCTTTTTTATAGAAATCATGGCTTATAAAATCATGGCTTTGTCCAAGCTGAAGATGGAAAGAATCCATTAAGTGAGGGTGGGCTAGCACTCCACCTGTCTGTTAGGACTCCTCTGTGCTCTCTCCTGTCTGATAGCACTCCTCTGTGCTCTCTCCTGTCTGTTAGGACTCCTCTGTGCTCTCTCCTGTCTGACAGGACTCCCCTGTGCTCTCTCCTGTCTGACAGGACTCCCCTGTGCTCTCTCCTGTCTGACAGGACTCCCCTGTGCTCTCTCCTGTCTGACAGGACTCCCCTGAGCTCTCTCCTGTCTGACAGGACTCCCCTGTGCTCTCTCCTGTCTGACAGGACTCCCCTGTGCTCTCTCCTGTCTGACAGGACTCCCCTGTGCTCTCTCCTGTCTGACAGGACTCCCCTGTGCTCTCTCCTGTCTGACAGGACTCCCCTGAGCTCTCTCCTGTCTGACAGGACTCCCCTGTGCTCTCTCCTGTCTGATAGGACTCCCCTGTGCTCTCTCCTGTCTGACAGGACTCCCCTGTGCTCTCTCCTGTCTGACAGGACTCCCCTGTGCGCTCTCTCCTGTCTCATAGGACTCCTCTGTGCTCTCTCCTGTCTCATAGGACTCCTCTGTGCTCTCTCCTGTCTCATAGGACTCCTCTGTGCTCTCTCCTGTCTCATAGGACTCCTCTGTGCTCTCTCCAGTCTCATAGGACTCCTCTGTGCTCTCTCCAGTCTCATAGGACTCCTCTGTGCTCTCTCCAGTCTCATAGGACTCCTCTGTGCTCTCTCCAGTCTCATAGGACTCCTCTGTGCTCTCTCCAGTCTCATAGGACTCCTCTGTGCTCTCTCCAGTCTCATAGGACTCCTCTGTGCTCTCTCCAGTCTCATAGGACTCCTCTGTGCTCTCTCCAGTCTCATAGGACTCCTCTGTGCTCTCTCCAGTCTCATAGGACTCCTCTGTGCTCTCTCCAGTCTCATAGGACTCCTCTGTGCTCTCTCCAGTCTCATAGGACTCCTCTGTGCTCTCTCCAGTCTCATAGGACTCCTCTGTGCTCTCTCCAGTCTCATAGGACTCCTCTTTGTGCTCTCTCCTGTCTCATAGGACTCCTCTTTGTGCTCTCTCGTCTCATAGGACTCCCGATAGGACTCCTCTGTGCTCTCTCCCGTCTGATATGACTCCTCTGTACTCTCTCACATCTGATAGGACTCCTCTGTTCTCTCCCCTGTCCTATCAAAGAGGAGTGCTAGCCCACCCTCATTTACTGGACTTTGTCTATGCAGGTGGTTCAGCTTGGTCAAAGCCATAATTTCTATCAAAAGGAAATAAAATTTTCTTATGAAGTATATTAGAAAGGTTAATGTTTTGCCAAGATGTAGACTCCCTGAGGAAGCGAATAGCGAAATGGCGTAGGGGTGGTCACTGTCCCAGGCATGTAAGTACAGCATATTGTTCACTCCTATTGGGACATGGGATTTATACTTGGTTGGCTGATGGTGGTTGGATGAGGCTCTATAACTATCGTTTCTGAGCTCACCTATCCTCCATCCCTATCCCATTTATCCCTTAGAGTTAATAATCTTATGTCTTAATGTTCACTGCTGTATCTTAATATATGGTTTGCTGTTACTCTAGTGGTGATGTCCGGTTTATATAACAGGCTTTATTCAGCTATATACTTGTTCGGACATTGAACCTACTTGTATCCATTAGCACCTTATATATATCTAATATTATTATCTTTTGACTTGTACTGTGACTTTTTTCTTCTAACTGCTGCTGGTCCATTTTATATTTGTATTTCTTTGTGTTTTTAACATGTGTAACAATAAAGATAGATTTTTTTAAAATTATATAGTTGTGTTCCATGCTGTGATAGGTTTACAAGATGTACAACATATAGAAAGTTTTGGAATCTGACAGTGCCCATTTAAGTTCATTGGTCTCCCCCAGAGGGCACTTGCTTGCTTGTAAAATTACTTACACTATGTGAAACCATCTGACAAGAGTCCCCTTTTTAAATGTAAGCTGTAAAGCTCTGGATGCAAATTCTTATTTTCATATACCCCTCATTATCCTTAAAAACATACATGTATGGTAACACTGCCGATTCCCTCACTGCTAAGAGAGCAATCTTGTGCCAACAATTATGTAGAATGTGATTTAAACAGTCTTTATGCACTGACAAGAAGTGTTGTCACAGGAGCAACTCAACAGTGACCAGCAACTATGACTGATCAGTGTTTATATCAAATCAAGTAAAGTTATATTTTTTTTAAAGTGAAGCTGTCAGCTGAATTTGCTGCAGACACAATTGGATAGCTGTTGGGGTATAAAAGCAAACTATCCTGGAGCGGAGGACCAAAGTAAATAAAAATAAAGATGGTCTTAAAAAATTTCTCAGTCAAGTGTCAAGGAGGTGGAGCAAAGGAGCTTAAGTGCGACAGTAAGACAGGGAAATTTATCAAATCTGGTTCAAGATTTGGCCGTTAAGTGCGCAAATGTTGTGGCGAAAGTGGTGGAATCACCATAGAACTATTCCACTTTATTCTGGTTAAATGTGGCAGAGAAGTGGCAGCCGTGCAATAATCGTGTCAAATATCGCACAGACCGTAATACAATTGTCGCACAGATTCATTACAATAGTTTTAAAGGGCAGGGTTGTCCTGCCCTGCAATAACTACTAAATCTGACCCATGCAACATTTTTTGCGACAAGTTGCACGTGATGAATCAGTGCCCACTGCACAAAGTGCTTTAAATAAGAACACTTCATGGTAATGAAATGCAAACGTTCTAAATGAAATGTCGCAGAAAATGTCACACAGGCCCAGGCTGCGACTTTTTATGTGCCAAATTTAGACGGAAAAAAAAGCAGTCTAAATGGTTTGATAAATTTCCCTCTAAGTACGGGCTAAAAGGTGAGAGTGAGTGAGGGGCACCTATGCAGTTCAGTAACAAGTATCCGCTCCAGGAAAGATACAACTTGCTTTTATATCCTAACCGCTATCCAATGGTGTCTCCAGCAAATTTAGCTGGCAGATTCCCTTTAAAGGGGTACTCCGGTGAAAACCTTTTTTCTTTTAAATCAACTGGTGGCAGAAAGTTAAACATATTTGTAAATTACTTCTATTAAAAAATCTTAATCCTTCCTGTACTTATTAGCTGCTGAATACTACAGAGGAAATTCTTTTCTTTTTGGAATGCTCTCTGATGACATCACGACCACAGTTCTCTCTGCTGACGTTATTATAATAATAATAATAATGCTTTATTTATTGTTGTCCTTAGCAGGATTTGAACCCAAGTCCCCAGCACTGCTAACCACTGAGCCACCATGCTGCCCTTAGCATAAATCTGCTATGCATGGTTGCTAAAATGGACAGAAATGTCAGCAGAGAGCACTGTGTTCGTGATGTCATCAGTGTTCCAAAAAGAAAGGAATTTCCTCTGTAGCATTCAGCAGCTAATAAGTACTGGAAGGATTAAGATTTTTTAATAGAAGTAATTTACAAATATGTTTAACTTTCTGCCACCAGTTGATTTAAAAGAAAAAGGGTTTTCACCGGAGTACCCCTTTAAAGAAAACCTATTTTCTATTTCATGCTGTCTGAACCACTTGTCAGCAAGGTGGTCCATGATGGCTTTAGCCTTGCTTAAAAGATATTTCATATCAATTAAAGGGGCACTCCCCTTTTTATGATAAACTGGTGCCAAAAAGTTAAACAGATTTGTAAGTTACTTCTATTTTAAAATCTTAATCCTTCCAGTATACTGTATGCTGCACCGGAAGTTATATAGTTCTTTTCTGTCTGACCACAGTGCTCTCTGCTGACACCTCTGTCCATGTCAGGAACTGTCCAGAGCAGGATAGGTTTTCTATGGGTATTTTTTCCTGCTCTGGACAGTCAGAGGTGTCAGCAGAGAGAACTGTGGTCAGACAGAAAAGAACTATACAACTTTATCTAGAGCATACAACAGCTGATAAGTGCTGGAAGGATTAAGATTTTCAAATAGGAGTAATTTACAAATCTGTTAAACTTTTTGGCACCAGTTTATTTTTAAAAAATTGTTTTCCACCGGAGGACCCCTTTAAGGATGACAAGGCAGACAGCATGAAAGTGATGACAAGTTCCCTTTATTATTTACTTGCTGTAATGCACAGTAGTATTTGAAATATATAAGAAGCTTGGCACTGGACACTGCATACTAACCACAAAATTGACTTGAACTATTACCAATGCTCATTTTCAGGCAAAATTCTATGCATCAAGCATTAGGAGCATCAAGAGGTAAGTCCCTGTATGCTAGGTAAGCTAAGGAAAAGCATGACACATGTTTGTTAGGATGGCTTTAATGAACTGGAAGCATAGCAGACATGAAGTGACCATTCCATGCACAACAAGACTTGACTGTCAGACAGCCCATGCATGGAGCAGACAGACACTAGGAAATGAATAGATTAAATTCCATACCCCTGTGTTTAATAGATTTGGCGTGGAGACTGAAGAGAGACTGCCAGAACTGTCATCCTAATGAGAAAAACAGAATGGAAGTCTTAGTGACACCAAACAAAGGGAAATAAAAAGTCACAAGTAAAATAGGATATTAAAGGGGTGCTCCGCCGCAAACATCTTATCCCTGCCGCTGGGGACCCCTGCAATCTCCGTGCCAGCAGTGGCGCCGTCAGAAAACACACACCCCCTCCATTCATGTCAATGGGAGGGGGCATGATGGCTAGTACATAGTCGTCACGCCTCCTCCCATAGACGTGAATGGAGGGGGTGTGTCGGCTGCATCACCAGTCATTAGGCATGAAGCAGAGTTCGCACTGTGGCACCGAATGACTGGGTGCCGTGATGGAGATTGCGGGGGTCCCCAGCGGCAGGGGATAAGATGTTTGCAGTGGAGTACTCCTTCAAATGTGTAACTGATAACATGTCTATTTCTTATACAATGTCACAATTTTAAAACTCTGAACTTTACATCCTATACTGTACCGAACCCTCAAGCCCCATAAGGGGGAGTGGAATGTTCCACATTCATCCGGGCTTTGTAGGGTCATTTTGCTCAGATTACTTTTGCTCTCTACTCATCCCTGTTCATCTTACTGATCTTTGGAATTTCCAGCATGATGTTTTAACTTTTATGTGTAATGACTAGAACATCATGTATCTTCACAAACCTCATGGGGGTTGTCAGTGCCAACATTTCCACGGTATTATAAAGCGGTGAGGCTTGCCCAATTGCTTTTTTGTAATGAGTCCTCGGTGGTTACTCCTTGAGAATGATTTAGTCCCCCAATACACAATGGCCCTGATTTACTAAGAGTGTTGTGTAGTTTTCTTTGTGGGTTTTAATTCCCTACAATTTTTTCCCCACGGTATTTACTAAGGTTTCCCGCCATTTTTATTTTAACACCTGCTCTGATCTGTCTGGTTTTCCTCAGCTGAAATCCACCACATTTTCTGTGGAAACCTTCGTAAATATGTTGGGTTTTTATGAAAATGTCGGGACAAATTCTGGAACAGACAGAATTTCTGGCGCAATGGCACAAAACAAGTCATGTTCACAATAGTAAATCAGGGCAATATCTGCTTTAATGTAAGGTAAACACCCTCTTAAATACCTACCCCCCTATTTCAGGACTTCTTACACTATACTCATTGGCGTTGTGGAGCTTGATGTGTTTTATACTAGGTATACAGTTCCCCAATTCCTCTGTAGTGCTCTATTTGGTAATCCAGACTGCCCCCTGGGCCTGCAGATTTTGGGGGGTGGCCCTAATCTTTATGGGTTTGTTCATAAATGTCAATTTCAGGACAAGTTTCGATCTCCATCTTCTGAGTGCTATGGTAGCTTTCACATTTTCTTATTTCTTTTACACTGTCAGTCCCTGAGAGGAATTCATTTTTACTTCACCTTCTTTTGACCAGAAATTGGCATTTATGTTATGCTGGCAAGTTCATAGTCCGTTGCTTCTCCCCTGGTGGCATGGTTGCTGGGAATAGTTCAGTAGGGCTAGGATTCCACTGAGGTTTTTGCACTGCCACAGTCTTTCCCTGCGTTTTGGTGTTTTTATCTCTGTGTGGAATTTGCCTTTTTTGGCCCCTTTGGCTTTTTTTTATTCCAAATTTTTTGTGTACCAAAAAAAAAAAAAAAAAAAAAAAAAAAAAAGGATGCAGTAGGGATGGAAAAAAATGTATTTAACACAATTTTTATAACATTTTAATACATATTTTTTAATAAAGTGTGTTTCACTTTTTTTTCTCTCTCTTTTTTTTAAATTTTTTTTTAGGTAGTACTACTACTCCCAGTATGGACCACACTGTTTCATGATGGGAGTAGTAGTACCTGTACTAATAGACAGATTGCCCCAGGTGTCAGTCGTGACACCCAATGCAATCGTCCATAATATAGTAGAGTTGCAGAGCGGCTCTATACAGCGCTCACATCTCTGCACTATACTCCAGCCAATGATGTGAATAGAACATCACTCATTCCTATTTTCCGCCCAGAGTGGGGATTGGCCGGATAGTTGCAGCCAATCACAGCTCTCAGAGGGAAATATGAATGAGTGATGTTCTGTTCACATAACTGGCCGGTGTGAGGTGGAAACCTGTGTTATACACACTAATATAACTCAGCCCTGGTTGGGAAACATTAGCATACACCCACATAACAGGGACTACAACTCCCAGCATATGTCATTCAGGAGTCCCTCCCCCCCCTTCACACATAGAAATCATCCACAGTCCTACATTTATTCCCCAGCCCCTGCAGTCTATAAATCTTCAGCCCCTGCATTTTGTCATCCTCTCGTTCCGTTCATCGAACACAGGCATAACAGGGGGAGGGGACATGAAGGAGACGTGTACATCCTCTCTCCCCTGCTCTGTCTTCTTTCTCCCGTGCAGACCTGCGTCCTCCAAAGGCAGAGCAGGGGGAGAGGGGAGGTACATGCCCCCCTCATCTCCCCTCTCCCTGCTCTGCCTTCGGGGGATGCCGAGGGGAGGAGCGGACGCAAGTCTGCACAGGGTGCAAATTTCCATCTCACACCAGCCAAAGTATAGTGCAGAGATGCGGAGCGCAGGAGAAAGCCGCTCCGCATCTTTGCAATAGATAAGACGATAACAGCGGATGTCAGGGGTGATACCCACTGTGATCAACAGGTACTACTACACCCAACATGGAGCACACTCTTCTCCATGCTGGGAACTGTAGTACCTGCATTAATAGACAGATCACAGCAAGTGTAACTTCTGATACATGTTGCAATCTGTCTATAAATGCAGGTACTACAGCTTCCAGCATGGCGCAGAGTGTGCTCCATGTTGGGAGCAGTAGTGCCTGCTGTTAAGTAAATAGCACAGTGGATGTCACTCCTGACACCTGCTGTGATCCTCCTGTATAATATATAGATGCGGCCGGCCGCTCTTCTATGGTCCCCTGCACTGACGTATTATATATATATATATATATATATATATATATATATACACACACACACATTCATATTTCCCACAGAGTTGTGTTTGGCTGGAACAATCTGGCCAGTCACAGCTCTCTGTGGGAAATATGAATAGGGGTGTGTATACACACACACATACATACATACATACACACACGGCAGTGCAGGGGACCATAGAAGAGCAGCCGGCCGCATCTATGAATTATACAAAACGATCGCAACGGAACCCGGGGCGATCTGTGAATTAGTACAAGTACTACTACTCCCATCATGGAACAGTGTGTTCCATGGTGGGAGTAGTAGTACTTCCGAAAAATTGTTTAAAAAAATAAATGAAATAAAATAAAATAAAAAGGTGAAAACACACACACACACACTAAATTTTTAGAATAAAAACCGCCGGCAAAAATGCAAAAGTTTAAACTAAACCAACATGGCGTTTTACTTGGCGTTTTTCACTTCCACAGGCTTCTATGGGAGGAAAACGCCACGATTTCTGCGCAAAAAACGCCAAACTAGGTTTTGTAGGGAGTTTTGGAAAATAGCTGAAAAACGCCAAGTGGATATGGAATTTTGCAGTTTACTATTGACTTGTAGCTAACATCTGGCCGCTGTGTTTTTTTGCTGAAAAAACGCTGTGCAACAAAATGCGAGATTTTTACAGTGTTTTTGCTAAAACAATCCTCAGTGGAATTCCAGCCTAAAGGGAGTTGGGGGAGTCTGACAGACCACCTTGAAAATTTTATATCAAGCATACCAAGTACCCTTTTGTTTCCTTGATATCAACCCAATCTCTCCCTCTTGTTTTTGGGAGTGTTCCGTCAGCAGCATGATGTATCATATATGATGTCATGTTGGTAGTGGCCTCTTTGTGGTCAGAAGTCAGGTTCTTATTCTTCACAGTTTCAGGTTTTACTAACTGTGTCTATTGGGTGACAAGTACTCCCATATGCCTAATATTACATTTAACTTACTCCAATAAATATTATTAGCAACTAGGACTCCTATTGCTCACGAGCGGCACTCGCCCACTCACATTTTTCAGACAGATATTAAAGGGATTATCCAGGAAAAACTTATTTTTTTTTATAGATCAACTGGCTCCAGAAAGTTAAACAGATTTGTAAATTACTTCTATTAAAAAAATCTTAAAGGGGTAGTCCAGTGGTGAACAACTTATCCCCTATCCTAAGGATAGGGGATACGTTTGAGATCGCGGGGGGTCCGACCGCTGGGGCCCCCTGCGATCTCCTGTACGGAGCCCCGACAGCCCGCGGGAAGGGGGCGTGTCAACCTCCGCATGAAGCACAATACAACTCTATGGCAGAGCCGAAGCGCTGCCTTCGGCAATCTCCAGCTCTGCCATAGCGATGTATTGAGGGGGCGTGTCGGCCGCCGCTTCGTGCAGAGGTCGACACCCGCTATCTGGCCGGAGAGCCTGGCCCCCGTACAGAGAGATCGCAGGGGGCCCCAGCGGTCGGACCCCCCGAGATCTCAAACTTATCCCCTATCCTTAGGATAGGGGATAAGTTTTTCACCACTGGACTACCCCTTTAATCCTTTCAGTACTTATGAGCTTCTGAAGTTAAGGTTGTTCTTTTCTGTCTAAATGCTCTCTGATGACACGTGTCTCGGGAACTGCCCAGTTCAGAAGAGGTTTGCTATGGGGATTTTCTTCTAAACTGGGCGGTTCCTGAGACACGTGTCATCAGAGAGCACTTAGACAGAAAAGAACAACCTTAACTTAAGAAGCTAATAAGTACTGAAAGGATTAAGATTTTTTAATAGAAGTAATTTACAAATCTGTTTAACTTTCTGGAGCCAGTTGATAAAAAAAAAAGGTTTTCCTGGAATAACTCTTTAATAGTCTTATGCTGAATAAGAAAATAGCAGCGATCAGGAATGACAAATAATCAAGTATTTCATAATGTTTGGCATCCTTGGCTATCTTCATCCCGTGCTACCAATGTTGCATAGTAGATTTCTTTAAAATTCTGATTGTTTGCTTTTTTACATCTTCTATTTAGGGGTTATATTTTCTATCTGTGATTTCCCTTTTTAAGTATCTGGTATTGGTCTGCTTGACCCTCTTTTTGAAATGCCCTGGTCATGTAAAAATGTTTTTGCTCTGTATTGATTTTTTCCTCGCCTCAATTCTAACGATTACTTTTTTGGGGGGGATGGGGGGGGGATTTGGTCACATGGTATCTACAAAAATCTAAGAATGATACAGATAAGTTAAAGGGGTACCCCACTGGAAAACATTATTATTATTATTATTTTAAACAACTGGTGCCAGAAAGTTAAACAGATTGGTAATTTACTTCTATTTAAAAATCTTAATCTTTCCAGTACTTCTCAGCTGCTGTATGAGCCACAGGAAGTCCTTTTCTTTTTGAATTTCCTTTCTGTCTGACTACAGTGCTCTCTGCCAACACCTTAGCAAACCTATCCTGCTTCGGACAGTTCCTAAAATGGACAGAGGTGCCAGCAGAGAGCATTGTGGTCAGACAGAAAGGAAATTCAAAAAGAAAATAACTTCCTGTGGATCATATAGCAGCTAATAAGTACTGGAAAGATTAAGATTTTTAACTAGAAGTAATTTACAAATCTGTTTAACTTTCTGGCACCAGTTGATTAACAAAAAAAAAAAAAAAAAAAAAAAAAAAAAGTTTTCTAGTGGAGTACCCCTTTAAGAATAAATGCCCAGGCAAAGTCTTCATCTAACTCTAAGCCAGCTGTATTCTGCTCATACATTTTTGCTCATCTAATTTAGACACTCAGAAATAGAAGGACTTCATAAAAAAGCTAGAAGCATCTGTCTCTTTGAAGAACTTTATAGGGACCAACCCTGGGATATTTGAGATGCCCTTCCCGTTCTTAGAACACATTCCAAAACTCCCAGTCATTTCCTTACCGGCTCATGCATGTAGTGAAAGCCCTATCACACTTATATAGAAATATTTTCTACAATATGGAAATATGTATAGTGACTGCAATCAGGCAAACCCTGAATCAACATACACTAGTACAGTGTTTCCCAAACAGGGTGCCTCCAGCTGTGGCAAAACTACATCTCCCAGCATGCCCGGACATGCAGGGAGTTGTAGTTTTGCCACAGCTGGAGGCCCCCTGGTTAGGAACTCTGTACTAGTAGAAGCAGCACTGAAGCTGTCCAATAGAGGAGAAGAATATTGTAGGATATAAGGAAGACCTTCTAATTCTATGTCCCTATTATAGACATTAGCCCCATCATAAGAATGACAGCCGTCTCTATAACCCGCATTCAGGTCTAGATGGGATTGTTCAAATACATTACTATTTGGGCGGGCACGGCTGAATTCTACCCACTGGAAGACATTCTAAGCTATTACTGCATGTTTACTACAAGGAAATAGACATGTAAATCACTAACTTATTTCCTAATATATACATATACACATATATATATATATATATATATATATATATATATATATATATATATATATATATATATATATATTTTATACTTTACTACACCCCCGAAAAATATAAAATGCATGCCAATAAACTAAACCTTGTGCATGCCACCCATTTTTTCAGTATAGTGCTCTGGACCGAATGTTTACCATTAGTATCATGGTGTTGTTAAAGGGGTTATCCAGGAATAGAAAAACAGAGCTAATTTCTTTCAAAAAACGCTCCCTGTCTGTCTCCAGGTTGGGTGTGGTATTACAACTTGGCTCCATTCACTTTAATGGAACTGAGCTGCAGGACCATACCCAACCTGGAGACAGACTGGGAGCGTTTAAAAAAAAAAAAAAAAATAGAAATTAGCTCTGTTTTTCTATTCCTGGATAACCCTTTTAAAGGGTTTATCCGGGAAAAAACTTTTTTTATACCATATCAACTGGCTCCAGAAAGTTAAACAGATTTGTAAATTACTTCTATTAAAAAATCTTAATCCTTTTAGTACTTATGAGCTGCTGAAATTGAGTTGTTCTTTTCTGCCTAAGTGCTCTCTGATGAGACGTGTATGGGGAACTGCCCAGTTTAGAAGCAAATCCCCATAGCAAACCTCAGTTCCCGAGACAAGCAGAGATGTCAGCAGAGAGCACTGTTGCCAGACAGAAAACAACTCAACTTCAGCAGCTGATAATTAGTGAAAGGATTAAGATTTTTTAATAGAAGTAATTTACAAATCTGTTTAACTTTCTGGAGCCAGGTGATAAAAAAAAATAAAAAAAAATAAAAATAAAAGGTTTTTCCTGGAATACCCCTTTAAACCCTAAATTCAGTGGTGATAAATTACTTATCAGGGGCTGATGCTATGTTTTCGTGATATAAACTCCAAACTCCTCCTAGCATAGATACTAAAAGGGAACATTCTTACTGCTACATACAGCACAAGAGAGGCTTAGTGTATGCATTCTAAAGATTGAAGGGACCCTAAGGCTATGTTCACACGGTTATTTGTGTTCGGAATGTCTGGCTGGAAAATAGGTGCTGGCATTCCGCACATTTGAATGTTTGGCGGGAGCTGGGAACACTAGGAAATGCGCTGCCTCATAGACGGCAATGCATTTCCGAGCGGAATCAACAGAAGAATAGACATGACTATTCTTTTTCCAGACGCCTGAATCGGGATTTCCGCGGCAGAAATTTCGCCATGCATACAGAGTACCATTGAAATGGATGGGAGACACATTTAAGACGTATTTAAGAATGGAATATTCCCGTTGAATTCCGTCGAGTAAGGTCCATGCACGCAACGAAAATTCGCATAGAATTATTCAGGGCAGAATTTACTTGCAGCAGTATTCGCCAGAATCGGGCGTGGACATTAAAGGGGTACTCTGGTGGAAAAAATGTTTTTCAAAACAACTGGTGCCATAAAGCTAAAAACAGATTTGTAAATTACTGTCAAAAAAATATGAATCCTCCCAGTGCTTATTAGCTGCTGTATGCTCCACAGTAAGTTCAGTCTGACCACAGTGCTCTCTGCTGACACCTCTGCCCATGTCAGGAACTGTCCAGAGCAGGAGAGGTTTTCTATGGTGATTTTCTTGTACTCTGGACAGTTCCTGACATGGATAAAGGTGTTAGCAGAGAGCACTGTGGTCAGACTGAAAAGAAAAACTGAACTTCCTCTGGAGCATACAGCAGCTGATAAGTACTCGAAGGATTAAGATTTGTTAATAGAAGTAATTTACAAATCTGTAACTTTCTGGCACCAGTTAATCTGAAAACATTTTTTTCCACTGGAGTACCCCTTTAAACACTCTCCCACTGAATGCAGTGTAGTTGCACGGGTTCCACTGAAAGAACAAACATGTTCAATCTTTTGGCAGAATCCAGATCTACCTCTAATCTTCCACTACAGAACTTCTGAAATGTGCACAGATCAGCAGAATCCTATTAAAAACTATAGGGAGGCTGCTGCAAGGGGAATTTAATTTCCATAGTGTGCATGGGTCCTAAAATGGTAGTCCAGGATTAGGAAGACAGAGCTGATTTCTTCAAAACACAGCACCACATCTGTCTTTGTGTGCTATTGGGGCTAGGTTCCATTGAAGTGAATGGAGTCAAGTTGTAATGCCACACACAACCTGGGGACAGGTGTGGTGCTGTTTTTGGAAGAAATTAGCTCTTTTTTTAGTGCTGGATAACCCCTTTAAATGTACAAATATCCCAGCAATTCCAACCTTATTCTCATTTGTCAGATATTAGACTTAAAGGGGTACTCCGGCACTAAGACATCTTATCCCCTATCCAAAGGATAGGGGATAAGATGCCTGATTGCGGGAGTCCTGCCGCTGGGGACCCCCATAATCTTGCACACAGCACCCCGTTAGAATCAGTCCCTGGAGCACGTTCGCTCCGGGTCTGATTACTGGCGATCACGAAGGCCGGAGCATTGTGACATCACGGCCCCGCCCCCTGAATGCAAGCCTATGTGAGGGGGCGTGACAGCTGTTGATGTTAAAAAGAGAAGACGACAATGGGCGCAATTTGTTGTCATACAGAATACTAATAAATCCAATAGGAAAGTAGGAATAATTGTCACAAATCCATGAAATGACAGCTCCCACAGGTGAATTTGCTATTTAGGATCATTTGACTGTTCTGCAAACTGAAAAATGGTTCCTATAGATACAGCCAACAAGTTGGTCCTATTTGACTTTTTTTGAACTTATTTGCAGACATGGTCTTAAGCTCATAGGGGGTATATCTAAACACTTTATAATCCTGTTGAAGAAGTTTCTACTTTTCTTGGCTTATATAGTGCAGCATAGGCGATTATTAAATAATCTAGGGGTTCTTGTGAATGCCTCACGGGCTGGGGTCAGCGTACATTATATGCAGCTCTTATTCCGATCTCCCATCTGTCCCGTATGACTGGTGACTGCAGCCGTCACGCCCTTTCCCATAGACATGAATGGAGGGGGACATGGTGTGAGGTCCCAAAAACAGAAGCTCCAAGCTCACCGCTGCTGGCCCGGAAATCGCGGGGGGCCCCTGTGATCAGACATCTTATCCCCTATCCAAAGCATAGAGGATAAGTTTTTTTTCCCGGCAGAGTAACCCTTTAAAAAGGTCTTTCGGAAAATGAAATCTAATTAGTTGCTATGGGCAACTGCATCACTTCTCCTACATAGGTTTAGATAAATCTCCCCCCACTGTGTTATAACTGTGTATTTTCTAATTTGTGCATTTTCAGTAAAATAGTGCAATTTTCCTAAGATTTCAGGAAAATCACAGCCAAAAAAAAGTGTGAACACAGCCTTAGGGGAGGTGTAAATTACTGTATATCCTGATTCCATAGAGCAGCGTTTTCTAAACAGTCTGTTGTAAAGCTACAACTCCCAGCATGCCCAGACAGCCTAAAGCTGGAGACACAATGTTTGGAAAACGGTGCCACAGAGATAGAAACAGCAGCAGTATACAGATGGAGCTAAGACGGGAGGTGTTTTTGAGCAGCCAGAAGAGATCTGATTGGTAAGGATGTAATCCTGTAGTTCACAGGAAGGTAGCTGACCCAGGACTGACAAGTAGCTTTGACACATTAAAGGAGAAGTCCCGTAAAAGAAAACTTATCCCCTTTAGGCAGAATGGGGGAAAATTTTAGATTGCAGGGGGGTCCAACTGCCGGTGCCCCCTGTGATCTCCTGTATGGAGCGCCGGCTCTCCTCTACAGTGGTGTGTCACGACCTCTGCGCCACTACGCCCCCTCCATATAGCTCTATGAGAGAACCGAAGATAGCCAAACCGCTCTCCAATAGAGCTATATGGTGGAGGTGTGGCGGCCGTGACCCGCCACTGTGGAGGAGAGCTGGGGCTCCATTCAGGAGAACGTGGGGGGGGGCCCGTGGTCGGACCCCCCACAATCCAAAACTTATCCCCTATCCTGCGGACAGTGATACGTTTTTTTTTCCCACAAGATTTCTCCTTTGAACCCTGAGATATTCCGTGGGTCAGGCTGGTGAACACATGACGGTAACAGTAATGAAATGTATGAATGCAGCTGCGCTGAAATATAACAGTTGGCTCTGTACGACTAGTGATGGCGAGTGTGCATGATATGGGCAGAAAAATCTTACAAAAGAAACAAAAAATGAAATCACAAGTACAAAGAATTTTGCTGAAAAAAAGTGTAGACAAGAGAAGCTCATCTCTCTAAACCTTTACAAAGCATCCATTAACACACAAGCATATGCTTACTGTAGTCTAGAAATTCATTTGAGCAATTCTAAGATCCTTTATGGCATATCCCAGTGCTGATGACCGAATCGTCTAGACACATTTAGGGTGCGTTCCCACAGGGCATATACGCAGCGTATTTGACGCTGCACAAAATTTATGGCAGCAGCGGGAAATACGCTGCGTATTCCTCACTCTCTATACACACAGGGCTTTCCGGCGGCGGACCTATGTGTGCAGTGAGTTTTGGGGGCGGAGCCGCGCGTCACAGACACGCTGGCACACGGCCCCGCCTCCAAAACTCACTACACGCATAGGGCTGCCGCCGGAAAGCCCTGTGTGTATAGAGAGTGAGGAATACGCAGCGTATTTCCCGCTGCTGCCATACATTTTGCGCAGCGTCAAATACGCTGCGTATACGCCCTGTGGGAATGCACCCTTAGACATAAAATATGAGATGTGGAAAGTGTGTGCAATTGTAATATTTACCAATAAGAGTTCGCTCACCTGCTGAATGATTTTACAGTCTTTCGGAGCATTCTCTCTAGGAGGAACTTTACCAAACAGTTTCCAGCCGGGAGCGCTCGCTGCTGGTGATTTCAGGTCCTTTGATCTTTTAGAAAAGAAGTTCCTGGACGGAGAGAAAAGAAACATGGATCTTACAGGCCTGTTTTAGTCATCAAGTTACATGAGCTCAATGAATGGACGCAACTATTCTGACACTTTCCCGGAGCGCAAATACAGATTTTACCCATTTTGTAGAAACTGTCAGGATACTTTCTATAACTGATTTTACAGTGGTCATAATAGAGTCTGTATAACTGATAAAATATATATTAGGATCATCTCAATATGCCTCTCCTATATGACAACTTCTTAGCTAATACCTGGGTGTGTAAGTGAAAGAGTGCATTCACACACACCCCGCGATCTGGCATATTTTATTAGTAAATAGCAAGTAAATAGCCAGCTCACCAAAAACGTGCCGCCCTCAAGCCTTGTACGGACCTGTGTCCAATATGTCACAAGAATCCACAGATCTAACATCTGCTAAGGGCCAAAATGTATTCTATAATCAACAGTATAGAAACAATGGGGGGTATTTACCAAAGGATTTAGTTTTTTTTTTTTCACGTAACTTTGGCGCAATACTTTGGCGCAGTGTCTTTTTGTGCCAAAGTTTGGCGCATCTTCTCCACTGTCATGTTTACACCTTTCTCAAAATCACATGGTCCTGTGTGTGATTTTAAACTTTAGTCAGTAATTCATCATTTGCGCCAATCGATCTTTGGAGCAATTTTGGCGCAAATCCCTGCCAAGAAATTTTGCACATGGAAAACAAACTTACCGTATTTTTCGTCCTATAGGACGCACCGGGGTATAAGACGCACCCAATTTATAGGTGCAAAATCTAAAAAAAAAATAAAGATTTTGAACCTAATAGTGGTCTTCAACCTGCGGACCTCCAGATGTTGAAAAACTACAACTCCCAGCATGCCCGGACAGCCGTTGGCTGTTCGGGCATGCTGGGAGTTGTAGTTTTGCAACATCTGGAGGTCCGCAGATTGAAGACCACTGCATAGGAGGTAATACTCACGTGTCCCCGGCCGCTCCGGACCAGTCACCGCTGCCCTGGATGTCGCTCCATCGCTGTCGCCGTCGCTCCGGAACGTCTCTGCTGCCGGCCGGGTATCCTCGCTCCCCGTCGCCGCCATCACGTCGTTACGCACGCCGACGCACGTACGCAACGACGTGATGACAAGGAAGGAGAGCGCCGGCCATACAGGGGATGCCTGAACAGAGAAGACACCGAAGAGGCAGGTAAGGTCCCTCCCGGTGTCCTGTAAGAACTAACCCGGCTATTCAGTCGGGCTGTTCGGGACCGGCGCGGTGAAATCGCGGCGGTCCCGAACAGCCCGACTGAACAGCCAAGTTAGTGTCACTTTCCCTTCAGACGCGGCGGTCAGCTTTGATCGCCGCGTCTGAAGGGTTAATACAGGGCATCACCACGATCGGTGATGTCCTGTATTAGCCGCGGGTCCCGGACGTTGATGGCCGCAGGGACCGCCGCGATAGGGGTGTATTCGCGGTCTAAGACACACCGACTTTTCCCCCCCAGTTTTGGGTAAGAAAAAGTGCGTCTTATACGGCGAAAAATACAGTAGCAAAGTCAGAAAATGTAAAGACGTCAAAATACATTAAAACATTTTTTTTGTGAAAGCAGCGACGCCTCCAGGGCTGCTCAATACTATCCTGCGACATAGTTGTCTCTGAGGAACCTTCACCCTCCGTTGAGTCAGCATTGGACATGGCCACACAGGTTCAGAAAAGGTAAGCACTAAAGCAGTGGTCTCCAACCTGAGGACCTCCAGATGTTGCAAAACTACAACTCCCGGCATGCCCGGACAGCCAACCGCTGTCCGGGCATGCTGGGAATTGTAGTTTTGCAACATCTGGAGGGCCGCAGGTTGAAGAACACTGCACTAAAGTAACAAAAAAAACAAAAAAAAAAATACAAAAAAAACACTACCCAAGTTGAAAATTAAATCCATTTCACATGGTGGCTATAAACCCCACAAAAGAAAATAACTCATGTCGCTTGCTGATATACTGCAGGAGGGACTCCGAAATGGCTGCTCTACAGGGTAAAATACGCGTCCTCTGTGGCGGTAAGTTCTGTGTAAAAGGCGCTGTGAACAGCTGATTTCAACATTTGAGCCAAAATTACTAACAACTTGCAACAAATGATAAATTTGGTGCATGTCCACGAAAACCAAAGTGAAAAAAAAAAAAGAGTAAAAAGAAACTGTCAATAGGCAAAATTGATAAATACCCCCCCCCCCAATACGTAGCATATACACGTGAGGTTTTAAATCAGCTTCTAGTGCATCACTCCTCCTTCAAGGCCAAAGTGCGTGAACCACTAGAAACCCATTGTCTTCGGAAAAGACCTTACGTGAGTTTGCCCTATATTTCAATTCAGTGGAATAAAAGGTGTAGTTAGTCCTAAGCAAACACTGGATCGGTGAATACTTCACAAAACAAAAAAAGAAATTGACCAACTAATATACAGGTCTATAGCATGAATAAAAAAAGAAAAAATAGAGAGGAGGCACCTGACATAAAATACCCTAAATGCACAACGTATGTAACAACGCAAGTCCAAGGAAAACACCATCAAAATAATAAGCTAGCAATGTGTGGTGGTGCAAGGGACAAAAAAGCAATCCTCTGTGAGGCCGGAAGAAGTGCACTTGCACCAAACTACCGGTTGCAGCCTCTGAGCTTACCGTAATACTCCCCTATGTCCAAGCCGGTCTACATGCGCTGCAGTACAGATATGAGGCGAGTTGCAGGATCATCTTTCTTTATTCTTTAATTTACCGGTCTGGTGCCCTGTCCATAGGTCAGACTTTATGCCCCATTTATATCAATGGAGCAGGAGTGGATGTTGGATACAAAGTTACTATCTTCTTGCATCTATTTTTTCCTATTTGGCCCTAATTTATGAGCCAATTTTGACTTTTTTAATAAACTACGTCAAAAAGGCTGAACATGGGAGCACATACTAAGTGGTGTTGGACAGCTGGATAAACCCTAAAAGGATGTGCAACCATCCTCAATAATTAAGAATTTCTTATGAGGACAAAAGATATAGGGGTGAAACCATACTCATGCCGCAGCCAATATTGCAGCTGGTCGCTCATGTGGCTTCGCGCTTACTTTACAATATCTTGTACTGTGATTTTTTTTATTCCTGGTTGAGCTGCTCATTGATTATTTATTCATTGATCGTACTGGATCAGCAAACCATATTCTCATCATGAGGATAAACACTTGGCTGCATCTGGCCAACTGTGAGACAGCAGCTGCTATCCTTCAGCCTGCATGAGGATCTTCAGCTGAAACTCATCCTGGAAATCACTTGAAGGACTGTTCCCTATGAAGACCAAGTGTTAGGAGTGTTTCTTCTGCCTTCATATCACTACACATCTCTGCTTACTGCAAATATATATTTAAATGTGCGGGGGAATTCTTAGTAGTACAAAGTGCTCTGGTATGGGGGGAATCAGGAGGAGGTTTCTCTGAGGATCAGTTCGGGGATGCAGTCATACATATTCAGAATGTCCCGTGTCCCCATCTGTGAGGAGATCTCGGCGCTGTCAATACTGGAGGAACACCGAGTGATGCCTCATCTGAATTTCGAGAAACGAGATCTTCATTAACAAGTTCTGGGTCACACTTTGCACTTCTTCCAAGAAATAGGTCATCAACATGATGTTTTTACTTTTCCTCCTTGCTGGAGAGCGGTATGTGTTTTCTTCCCAAATCCTTGTGATCTACCACAGCTATTTCCTCTTCTCTTTTTCCTCCATAAAGTCTGAGTGAAACCATGTGTCAAAACATCACCATGCCATAAAGAATCTATGCAGCACTGGAGACCTGAGCTACATGTTTTTTTGGTTAATATCTGGCTTTTATCTTGTCAGATCATTTGACTTGTTCAGAATTTGAAGCTAAATTAGAGCTCGTTCACACACATATATATGGACCTCCAACGTAATGGCCCTAAGAGTGGAGTGGAGTTTTGGGAATTTTTCCCCAACAGATATTTTCCCACGGTATTTACTAAGGTTTCCCTACATTTTGCTTTTCTTTTACACATGCTCTGATCTGTAGGGTTTTCCTCAGCTCAAATCCACCACATTTTCTGTGGAAACTTTAGTAAATATGTCGAGATTTTCCCGGCGGCTACACCCCCTTTTTGGGTTTCCTTAGTAAAATAGAGAGCTTTTAAAATTTTGGGTGCAAATTCTGGCGCAGACACAATCTGTGGTGCAATGCTCCAAATTCTGGCACACAACCTGACAAAACAGGTCGGGTTTACAATAGTAAATCAGGGTCAATATATAAACTGAAGGGAAAGAGATGGCAAAACTAATTCAATCGTTTTCCAGCTTGTGTCCACAATGTTACCTAGTTTGTGTTGGAAATCTTTAGCAGTCGGGCAAGAAACCGTTGCATGCGATTCTATCTAGGTATGGATGACAGACAAGTAACATAACTATCAGTAATGTCCAGCTCACCCCAAAAAAGGAGTGAGCAGACCCAAATGTTATATGTCCTATGCAGTAGTAATGTAGCTTTCTCAATCACCTTGCGTGTTTGCTTTAACTCTAACAGCATGGCTTACAGGAAAGAATAAGGCCAACTACACCTTGGAGAACATGTCAAAAGAGAACAAATCTTTCAATCTTATAGGATACAAATAAGGCTTATGACTACATCGGGGCATTTCCCATACGTATACCCATATATTGCTTTTAAGTCATTACACATATACATTGGGAAATATCTAGTCACTAGTTGGCCATGTTCAGGCCAATAAAGGTAATGGGACCTGTGCATATCTGTGCACCTATATAGTGAAATCCAATTTTGACAAGTTGCTGACATACTGTATATTTGAAATGTATCTATACAGTGAAAAGAAAGAGCTACGTAAACAGTCGGGCTACAACCTTTCTACAACTCCCATTAAAGGGGTACTCCTGTGGAAAACTTTTTTTTTTTTTTTTTAAATCAACTGGTGCTAGAAAGTTAAACAGATTTGTAAATCACTTCTATTAAAAAATCTTAATCCTTCCAGTACTTTTTAGGGGCTGTATACTAAAAGAGAAATCCAAAAAAGAAATGCATTTCCTCTGATGTCATGAGCACAGTGCTCTCTGCTGACCTCTGCTGTCCATTTTAGGAACTGTCCAGAGCAGAAGAAAATCTCCATAGCAAACATATGCTGCTCTGGACAATTTCTAAAACGGACAGCAGAGAGGACTGTTTTCATGACATCAGAGGAAATGCATTTCTTTTTTGGATTTATGGATTTTGGATTTATCTTTAGTATACAGCCCCTAAAAAGTACTGGAAGGATTAAGATTTTTTAATAGAAGTAATTTACAAATCTGTTTAACTTTCTGGCACCAGTTGATTTAAAAGTTTTCCACAGGAGTACCCCTTTAAAGTCAAAAGAGGTTACAGAAAATGCGTAACTTCCCCGCTTCGCTGCTTTTAACCAGGTGGGAAAACCTCTTTTAAAAGTGGTAGTGATGAGCCTAATGATTACCTGAGAGAGGAAAGTGAGAACACTGAGTGACCAGGAGGAGCCCAATAATAACTAATAGGGATGACAGGAAGTTTGGGGAAAAAAAACTGGAGCAAGAACTGGAGAACAATCTTCTGTTCAGATTTGGCTGCAGGTTCACCATAGATGGTGAAGAAAATGACACTTGTTATAGAATCTCTTTTGGTTTGCTGTTCTAAAAATAAATGTTAAAAGTGTAACTCTAAACACAAAAACACCATGGAAAGAGTTTCCATGCGAGATTAACAATAGCCGTACTGTATTGCCCTATGCTCATCCTCAAGCGTGTAAGAAACAATGTAACATCGCTGAATACCCGCACTCTCTCCCGCACCTATCTGGAGGGACAAGGACACTATAGTAGGAGAGACCAATTTCAGTATAAGTTAGTTTCCAGGCCTCTTTTGATAATGTTGCTGTCACTTTTGGATCAAAGAGTTAAACAGTCAGGATAAGAAGTTAGAGATACAGGAGGTGCCCAGGGCACCTACTACTTATTCTATGGCACCAGAAAAAGAACATTTCTGTGAAATTCTACAGAGCCGTTCACACTGCAGGAGACAAATGGTAAAGCTCACAGCGCAAATCTTATTCAACTACCTCAGCCCCTCATCTTAAAGGTAGGAAGAAAAGCAACAATTGGGGAGCCGGAAGACCACACAGGGGGGACTGAGGTAGGTGAATAAGTATTGTGTGGCTGAGAATCACTGCCTAGACAAGCCCAGGAAGAAAAATGACAAGTGAGGACCCCGGGGGACCAAGGTAAGTGAATATACTCCCACCTCCCCATAGTAGCTTCAGCAACATGTACAGTGATCCCTCAACATACAATAGTTTCAACATACAATGGTCTTCTTCTGGACCATTGTAACTTGAAACCAGACTCAACAAACAATGCTACGGACAATCCACATCTGTGAAACATGCCAATGGCCTCAACATACAATAGTTTCACACATACAATGGTTTTTTCTGGACCTTTATAACTAAACTCAACATACAATGCTTCAGACAGTCCAGATCTGCAAAACGTGTCAATGGCCGGAACTGACCAATCAGAATGGGCATTTAATTGGTAAAACCCCTGTATTACTGAAGTGCATGCACAATATGGCTGTCTGGTAGCGCCTCCTACAGTACAGGGAGGTATTACATGTTCTGTACAACTGTGCCACAGTTAGCTGCTCCTATGGACACCAAGTAAGGGCGACTCCATTACTTTTTTTTTTTTTTTTAGGACACTGTGTGCACTGTACAGGACCCTGAAAAAGCTCCTGTCCTCTACATAGACAGTGATTTACAGCTCCCAGCAGCTCTTTTTTACTTTTATATATAAAGGACTTATTTTATATTAGTTATCTACTTATTTTTCTTTAATCCTCACTTTTACCTATTTTTTGATGACATTTTGGGGGTTTCAGAACCAATTACCAGGTTTCCATAGAGTTATGGTCTCAACATACAATGGTTGTCCTGGAACCAATCAATATTGTAACTTGAGGGACCACTGTATATAATAAAAAAAAATAATGCATATTTCTGGGATACCCCTTTAAGATCTACTATTGTGGATTATTTGCAGGCCATTGACTTCCCCATTGTCATGAATGAAGTTAATCGTCAGGATGCGGATTTCAAAATCTGTACCGCAGGTCTATTTCCATGCAGTGTGACAAAAATGTCTTAAAATCTCATTCACACAATTTATACTGTAAAATACAGAAGATTAAACAGCGTCTGTCGTATGTAAAGGAACCCTTATTATGAACACTGGGGAGATATATTAAACTGGCTTACTTGACTTTTAGGCACCTTCACGCATCGCCCGATAAGGAAATGTGGCTTGGCAAAATGTAGGCATGCCTCTATTAATTTGTAGTAAATAAAGAAAAAAGGTGTCCTGCACTCACCGCTTCTATCCAGGTAATCCTGCTCCCATCTCGGGTCACGACTCGAACACGGAGGACATGGGTTGTGGAGCGCTCAGAGGCGACTGCCGGCGGTTTCACGCATAGGAATGCGCTTCATCCGGATCTGGTGACCCGATCACCCGGAAAATAGGGCTGATCGGAGTTGTCAGCAACAACCCCGATCAGCCTAAAGGATTGGAGTGAGATCGCAAAGCTGCGATCTACTCCTATCCCCTGCCATTACTCAGAACGGAGTTCTGACCAATGGCAGCGCAGGACAGGGGGTTGCCATGGCAACCCCCCGTTCTGCCCGCCCCTGGATGTCGAGGGGCTCTGGGAAGAAGATGGAGGCCGTACCTGCAGTAGAAGATGCCTGGGGACCTGGGATCTTCGCTGGAGCCTGCAGGATCCCGATCAGGTAGGGAATCGACAGTGGGGGGTGGGGGGAATTGAAAGTGAAAGTAAATCGATCTTTACTGTGGCAACCACTAGGGGGGCCAAACTGCAACATCTGGAGGGTCACAGTTTGGAGATCAATGTTACAGTGGTGCCCAAACAGTAGCCCTCCAGATGTTGCCAAACTACAACTCTCAGCATGCCTCGACTGCCCAGGCATGCTGGGAGTTGTAGTTCTGTAACATCTGTCCCTTCAGATTTAGCAATTTTCATGACATTTTTGAAAATTGCTGCTCTACTTTGAAGCCCTCTAATTTTTTCAAAAAGCAAAAATATGTCCATTTTATGATGCCAACATAAAGTGGACATATTGTGTTTGTGAAGAAAAATAAAATTTATTTGGAATATCCATTTTCCTTACAATTAGAGAGCTTCAAAGTTAGAAAAATGCAAAATTTTCAAAATTTTCATGAAATTTTGGGATTTTCACCAAAAAAGGATGCAATTAACGCCAAAAAATTTACCACCAAAATAAAGTAGAATATGTCACGAAAAAACAATCTCAGAAATCTATAGAATCAGAATATTCTGTAAAAGCGTTTTCGCATTATTAATTTGTAAAGTGACGGTGGTCATAATTGCGAAAAAGGGCTCAGTCCTTAAGGTGAAAAAGGGCTGCGTCCTTGAGGGGTTAAGTGTTCCTTTTATATTTTTGAGCAGTGTATCTCAAGAAGGGGGCCCCAAGTGAAAATCCAAGGATGCTTTGGTTGTTCTGTAAATCTATGTGCAATATGAATCCCTTTGCACACATCATATCCAGACACAGCTCAAGATGTCCTGCCAGCATAACCATCTGTACAAATAAGAAAAAGGAGATGTCCTGCAGAATCATCTTTAATGAATGAGGCCGGTCAGGAGGAAATGACATCTGAAAAGAAAATGGACAACTTCACCACAGAGGTTGCACTGCACATTTATGGAAACATGTGCAAAAAAGCCAATAGTGGGACAAACAGTGATTCGGGCAATGTATCCCAACCAGGGTGACTCCTGCTGTTGCAAAATACAACTTTCAGCATGACCAGACAGGCTTTGGCTGCAAGGGCATGGTGTGTGTTGTGGTTTTGCAACAGCTGTAGGCACTGTTTGGGAAATTGTTTAGGGGCGGAGTACCCCTTTAAGAGCAAAGCAACATCTTTTGGTTGCATTAGAGACCATCTTAATAGTCAGCTGGGGTCCTAAGGGATGCATGTCCCATAGCCACTGTTTAGCAGAGTACTGACTGTGCTGCAGGTTTGAGTTATACATTAACATGTATAAAGTGTCCTCCTTAATGGTAAAAATCTGTCATGTAAGTCAAAACATAAATAAGGGGCTACCTAAAATAACACTAGTGAATCCCCTGTATATGTATGTTTATATGAAGCAAATATCCAGCCAGACCTTAGTATGGTGAACAGTGATAATGGAATAGGTTCTGTAACCCTACACATCATATACACCCATTTACACAAGCCTAGCATTGCCTTCTCTGTCCACTCTTCTCTTTACCCCTATCGAAATATTTTTTTGGGCTACATGTGTCAACGATTTGACAATCTCTGAGAACAGTTAACACATTTGGACGAGAAATTGCCCATGTTCACACGGCGTAAAATCCAGATTTTGGTGTCCGCAGAAACAATGAATCGGTTTTTGCTGAATCAGCTCATTAATGCACAGCCCTCTATGGAAGTGGTGCATTTCCGAGCAGTACTAGTGCTGGCAGAACATGCAAATGTGCGGAATGTCCGCCAGTGTTTTCCTGGCAGACATCATGCAAATTTTCCGCTTTGTGAACATAGCCTAAGGCTATGTTCACACAGAAGAATTTCAGAGTAAGATTACACGGAAATATTCCGCTCGGAACTTCTGCTGCAGCATTGAGAGTCCCATTAGTTCTGTGGCAGAAACATCTGCCCCTGAAATCACGATTTCTGTGGCTTCTGCTTGTAAATGTATTGCCGCCTATGAACACAGCGCATTTCCGAGCAGTCCTGGAGTCTCTAGAACATGCAAATTTGCAGAATGTCCATTCATGTTTCCCAGGTGGACATTCCGCTGTGTCCCAGCAAACCACAGGGTCTTATGACTATTAACAGACTGCATCCTGGGGATCATAGGATTTAAGTTTGGACTAGGGCTGGGCGGTATACTGGTTCATACTGAGTACCGAAATTTTTGTGCTGCACGATATGAATTTTAACCCATACTGCAATACCGGTTTGGCTCCTCCCCCTCAGGAATGAATTATCAGCCGCAGCGCTGCGCTGTCCACACATTGGTGAACTACTCACATGTCACCCGCGAGCGCTGCTCTGCTTCTCCCCCCAATTAATTATTAGCTCAGCGCTGCGCTGTCCCCATCGGGGTACTACTCACATGTCACCCGCAAGCGCTGCCCTCCTCGTCCTCCTGTTTGTTGCGGCTGCCAGCGCTGATACTCTATACCAGTGGTCTTCAACCTCCAGATGTTGCAATACTACAACTCCCAGCATGCCCGGACAGCCGTTGGCTGTCCGGGCATGCTGGGAATTGTAGTTTTGCAACATCTGGAGGTCCTCAGATTGCAAACCACTGCTCTATACTGTATCCCTATGCGCGGGCTGCAAAAGGTAAATAAAAATAAAACTTTAACTCACCTTCCCCGTCTGTCCTGATCTGCTTCCCTGGGAATGGAACGTCGGAGAGCCGTCAGCCTATCACTGGCCGCAGCGATGCTCCACCTCGGCCGGTGATAGGTTGAGCCCACTGTCATGTAAGAAGCCGGCTTCTTACATGACAGTGGGCTCAGCCTATCACTGGCCAAGGCGGAACATCGCTGCGGCCTTCTGATAGGCAGACGGCTGTCCGATGTTTACGTCCCCAGAGTAAGGTAGACGTCCGAACATGCGTTTGTTTTATTGCAGGCCGGGCATAGGGATACAGAATAGGGATACTGCACAGTATAGAGAGTGTCAGCGCCGGTGGGCGCAATAAACAGGAGGACAAGGAGAGCAGCGCTTGTGGGTGATGCGAGTAGTACCCGATGGGGCCAGTGCAGCGCTGGGCTAATAATTTTTTTTGGGGGGATACCGTGATATACCGTGGAACCGCCATAAGTTACAAAAATACTGCGATACACATATTTGGCCATACCGCTCAGCCCTAGTTTGGACTGGGATTTGTGGAAGTAATACCCACACAGATATCTAGCCTTATTAAACAGAGGGCATATCTCAGCCATTTATCAACAATTGTTAATAATTCTGAAACCAACTGTGGATTTAACCAGACCCTGTAAGGACCCATAAAGGCTAGGAACTCCGAGATTACATTGGCATAGTCATTACCTGGCACCAGGGTGAACCACATAAATTAGACTGTTTCACTAAAAAGCACAAGTTAACTAAACCTAATGTACTATGTGGAGAAACAAATAGTAATTGTGGTCATATACAAAAGCATGAATACCGCAACACAGATTATCTGGAACAAAAAAAAACCCAAGGAAGTAAAGGATCAAGAGAAATCTCCAATATATAATATAATATAAAAGTAAATTGGAACACGTAATATGTTTATTGTAAAACCTGCTGTTCTTTTCATTCTACAATGTTCCCTTCACCCGGCAGACAATCTGTCTCCTAAAGTGCTTACTCCTGTGTTTACTGGATTTAAGTAGATTTTCATTCACCCAGGCTGGATATGCACACTCTCTACTTAAAAGAATTACAGTATTTACAACATAACATAAAAAGTGCCCATACTGTATACGGTGCAAACTCTGCCATACTGTGCCGGAGCACTTCCCAATGCTGTCACCTACTACAGAGTGGTCTTCATACTACTCCATCTTGGGCATCAAGGGCAAAAACTAGAAGCCACTTAAAGGGGTACTCCACCCCTAAACATCTTATCCCCTATCCAAAGGATAGGGGATAAGATATCTGATCGCGTGGGTCCCCCGCAATATAGCACGCAGCACCCCTACCATAGACTTGCATTGAGGGGGCGAGGCGTGAAGTCACACGGGGGCGGAGTCGAGATGTCACGATCTTCCGTCCCTGCACCCTCCAGCACTTCCAGAGCAGTAACAGGTGGGTGCTCCGTGCTATATTGCGGGGGTCCCCAGCGATCAGACATCTTATCCCCTATCCTTTGGATAGGGGATAAGATGTCTAGGGGTGGAGTTCCCCTTTAAATAACTGCTGGTCAAATAAATTGTGGTCTCAGTTTAAATATAAAGACCCTTAGGCAATGTTAACATTCTGCATGAATTTATAGCCAATGCACTATTGGTATTTCATTATGCCATTTGCACAGCAGAATTTCTTCTGCAGGAATTCCATTGAAGTGAATGGGTAATTTCTGCAGAATTCACTGCAGAATTTTCATGCAGAAATTCTGCTGTGTGAACATAGCCTAAGTGAAATTCCGCTGCAGCAGGGTCTCGTTGAATTCAACAGGATTCTGCTGCTCTGTGCACATGGCGGAATTTCCGTGCCAGATGTCTTCGATTTCAGCGTCGGCACAAAGAATGAACACGTTCGTTCTTTGTGTGGAGACTGCACGGAATGCATAGCAGTCTAGGATACGGCGCACTTCTGTGTGGTCCTAACGCCACAGATTATGCCAGCGCCCGCGCACTCAGGAATGTTCGCATGGAGATTCTCCGTGCAGACATTCCAACATGTGAAAATAGCCTTACGCTCCACTACAGCAGAAAATGTGCTTGTCTTAGCTAATATCAAGTGGGTCCAGTAGGAAGGAGATGTATAAGATTTATCTGCCCTATTGCATTACAATCCACTTCTTACTAAAAAGCACATTTCCTGCAATAAGAAAAAAGGAAAATCTGCAGTATATCTGCATGTAAACTTGCAGCAACAAAATTCACAGAAAGAAATGCAAATTTGACACTGAGGCTATAATTTCACATACGTAAATAAAAAAAGATCTATGGGGGAATTTATTATTTGGCACAAGTGAAAAATTGGCAAAAACTGCAAGTAATTGCTTAACTTTTGCAAGATTCAGCTGTGCACATAAATAAGGTGGTTACAGTGGGGCAAAAAAGTATTTAGTCAGCCACCAATTGTGCAAGTTCTCCCACTTAAAAAGATGAGAGGTCTGTAATTTTCATCATAGGTATATCTCAACTATGAGAGACATAATGAGATAAGAAAATCCATAAAATCACATTGTCTGATTTTTAAAGAATTTATTGGCAAATTATGGTGGAAAATAGGTATTTGGCCAATAACAAGTTCACTTCAATACTTTGTTATATACCCTTTGTTGCCAATGACAGAGGTCAAACATTTTCTGTAAGTCTTCACAAGGTTTTCACACACTGTTGCTGATATTTTGGCCCATTCCTCCATGCAGATCTCCTCTAGAGCAGTGATGTTTTTTGCTGCTGTCGCTGGGCAACACGGTCTTTCAACTCCCTCCAAAGGTTTTCTATGGGGTTGAGTTCTGGAGACTGGCTAGGCCACTCCAGGACCTTGAAAAGCTTCTTACAAAGCCACTCCTTCATTGCCCGGGTGGTGTGTTTGGGATCATTGTCATGCTGAAAGACCCAGCCATGTTTTATCTTCAATGCCCTTGATGATGGAAGGAGGTTTTCACTCAAAATCTCACAATACATTGCCCCATTCATTCTTTCCTTTACAGTCGTTCTGGTCCCTTAGCAGAAAAACAGCCCCAAAGCATGATGTTTCCACCCCCATGCTTCACAATAGGTATGGTATTCTTTGGATGCAGCTCAGCATTCTTTCTCCTCCAAACAGGACAAGTTGAGTTTTTACCAAAAAGTTCTACTTTGGTTATATCTGACCATATGACATTCTTCCAATACTTTTCTGGATCATCCAAATGTTCTCTATCAAACTTCAGACGGGCCCGGACATGTACTGGCTTAAGCAGGGGGACACGTCTGGCACTGCATGATTTGAGTCCCTGGTGGCATAGTGTGTTTCTGATGGTAGCCTTTGTTACTCTGGTCCCAGCTCTCTGTGGGTCATTCACTAGGTCCACCCGTGTGGTTCTAGGATTTTTGCTCACAATTCTTGTGATCATTTTGACACCACGGGGTGAGATCTTGCATGGAGCCCCAGATCGAGTGGTCTTGTATGTCTTCCATTTTCTAACAATTGCTCCCACAGTTGATTTCTTCACATCAAACTGCTTGCCTATTGCAGATTCAGTCTTCCCAGACTGGTGCAGGTCTACAATTTTGTTTCTGGTGTCCTTTGAAAGGCTCTTTGGTCTTGGCCATAGTGGAGTTTGGAGGGTGACTGTTTGAGGTTGTGGACAGGTGTCTTTTATACTGATAACAAGTTCAAACAGGTGCCATTAATACAGGTAACGAGTGGAGGACAGAGGAGACTCTTGAAGAAGTTACAGGTCTGTGAGAGCCAGAAATCTTACTTGTTTGTAGGTGACCAAATACTTATTTTCCACCATCATTTGCAAAAAAAATTCTTTAAAAATCAGACAATGTGATATTATGGATTTTTTTCCCCATTATGTCTCTCATAGTTCAGGTATACCTATGAAAATTACAGGCCGCTCATCTTTTTAAGTGGGAGAACTTGCACAATTGGTGGCTGACTAAATACTTTTTTGCCCCACTGTATCTGTTTTGCACCATGCTCGTTGAATGGGCATGGCTTCGCCCGACAGGGACGTAGTCATCCCAGCTTGCCAAATTCATAGCATGCTTGCTAACAAGTGTAACCTGCAGTTAAAATTTCTGCCAGCTCTTCAGGGAGGGTGCACAGGCAATCTCCAATGTGCAGGTATTTATGTAGAGGTGTGCGCATCTACATAAATCTATTGGGCCTGTATGATGGTGGTGGATTCAATTCGATCAGCCGGAGAGATGCCAGTCAGAATAAATTCTGCCCACTTCTATAACTTTTGCCTTGGATTTTGCCAAGGACTTGCAGCATATTCCACAACAGTGGAGAGTTTGCCTTTCCCACTTAAGAAGTAACTCTGCAGCAGGTCCTCAAAAGATAGAGACATGCTATGGATTTAAAATCTGCATTGTAGGTCAATATTTATTAAGATGTCCTGATTTATCAATATTTCATTTCCAATGTGGTTACTGTAATTCACTGTTTTCAACACACAAATCCGCAGCGAAGGTGACACGTGAAAGCACCCTTTAGGGTAGGGTCATACATACCATATTTTGCTGCATATTTTCTGCAGCTGACTTTAATGGGTAAGAAAATACGCACGCAGCAGCAGATATGCAGCAAAATATGGAATGTGTGACCCTACTGTTACAGCTTGTACGGTTAGCTGTCTGAAGAAATGCTCCTAAAATTTTGCAACCATTTGAAGGTTGTGCACCAATGCATTAAAAAAATAAAAAATAAAAATAAATTAACCAGCTTTACAAGAGGCAATGCTGTTTAGTAGATGTAGGTCTTTATATAGGTTCGGACCACAAACAAAACCAGTGTGCAGTTTTTTTTGTGGAAATATACCTTTACCATCTTTCTACCCTCAAGTAGAAGGAGCAAATAGAAGGGATTAAGGCTGTGTTCACAACTGCAGTAAGAATATTGGGGGGACATTTATCATTGTCTTTAGAACCTTTTTTTGTGTTATATTTGGGGCATGAAACGGTCGCTCAAATGACTTTTGGCTGTAAGCAAATGATCTTGCAAAACTCCAGTTCTCACTTCCAAAACGCAGGCCAGACCTGGCTTACAAAACTGCCTTAGGAGAGCACTTTTTGAAAAGTCACACAAAAAACACAATAGCAATTTTTTTTTTTACACAGAAGTCGAAAAGAGAACGAATCATGTAAAATGGTGTTCTTAAAGGGGTACTCTGGGGAAAACCATTCTTCTTTTAAATCAACTGGCTCCGGAAAGTTAAAACATATTTGTAAATTACTTCTATTAAAAAAAATCTTAATCCTTCCTCTACTTATTAGCTGCTGAATACTACAGAGGAAATTATTTTCTTTTTGGAATGCTCTCTCATGACATCACGAGCACAGTGCTCTCTGCTGATGTTATTATAATAATAAGTCTTTATTTATTTATTGTTGTCCTTAGTGGGATTTGAACCCAAGGCCCCAGCACTGCAAGGCCGCAGTGCTAACCACTAAGCCACCACGCTGCCCTTAGCATACATCTGCTATGCATCTGCTATGCACAGTTGCGAAAATGGACAGATGTCAGCAGAGAGCACTGTGCTCGTAATGTCATCAGTGTTCCAAAAATAAAGAAATTTCCTCTGTAGCATTCAGCAGCTAATAAGTACTGGAAGGATTAAGATTTTTTAATAGAAGTAATTTACAAATATGTTTAACTTTCTGGCACCAGTTGATTTAAAAGAAAAAAGGTTTTCACCGGAGTACCCCTTTAAGGGATTTATTATTTTTCTTACATGCCCAAATATGATAAATTTGTCGCACATAAGCAAAAATAAAAAAAAAGGACTTCAAAACACACTTTCTAAAGACAAAAATGATAAATTCCCCCCCAGGGCTTTCTGTCACAGGGGTACAAAAACAATTCAAGCTGTGACAGATCCATCACACCACTGACTTATAATGGAATCTAGCGGGTTCTGTGGTTTTGATGCATGCACTAGTCTTCCCATCTGCGACGAAGGCTCTAAAGCAGATTTGAGCATAGGCTGATGGTACAGAACAGGTTAAACACATGGTTAAGAGAAAAGGTGGGTGGCTGCACATTAAGATAATAAATGTCCAAACTGTACCGAGGTTCTGAATGCACTGCACACGTAGTGCCGATAATTAAATAGGATAAAAAAGGGGTATTCAGACCTCAAGGAACAGCTGGTGGAATGATTTACAATAAGATATAATATATTATATAATATAAGGCTGGAGATGCCGCAGGTATTACAATATACGGTAGTTTTATTCATAGAACAATACAATAAAATGCTGTACCCTGAGCAGGGCCCTTGCTACAGGGTCAGAGACTTATAAATTTAAAATAAATATAAAATGTTATAAATATACATTCTGATGAGATGCATGAGAATTCTGCCAATGTCTTTGTACAATGTTCAGAGCTTTGGTAGCGGTGCTGCAGGGTTATGATGTGTCTGTAATGTCAGATCCTAGTATTGTAGAAATGGAATGCAGGAGAAATTGTAATTGCAGTCTATACGCAGGGTGGCACGGGTATGCGCCCGGCCTGCTGGATGAAAAGTACCTGCGATCCTGGAGTGATGCGCAAATTATTGCGGTAGGAGGTGGTGGAACTTGCCTGTCTGCCGGGTGAGACGTGGTCTGATTTCTGGATGGCACAGAGCGGCGTCCGGCTCGGTGGAGATACGTCCAGGCTGTGGATAAAATATAAGTGCTCCCGGCAGCGGTGTCCTCGTGCAGTTGGTGCCATTCAAGCGCACACTCTATGGTGGTACACTAAGCAGGGGACTGCAGCGCCTGAAAGCAGGTGCACATAGGATGATAATAAGGTTATTGACGTTGGAACATCATGCAGGATGATCTGTGAAGGCCAGACACGTTTCGGGGAGTTCCAAAATACACGTTAAGTTTTCGTGCTACTTTTCCGTTCGTTCCCTACCACTTCCCTGTACCATCCATTCTCATTTACATTTCACATCCTGTATTTCTATTTTTTATTTTATTCTACTACTATATTCTATTTTATCCTATTAATTTTTTTAAGTATTCTTTTCAGTATTTTTTTCAATATGTATGTATTCTAATGATATACTTTCTGCTACTTTTATTTCGTATCATATACATATAGTTAATGCATCCTCATTTACATTGTTACATAACCTCCAAAAGGTCTCACTACTGGTACACAGAGACTAAGCTGGTTATACAATCATCATTATTATTATTATTTCTACTATTATTTTATTCTTATTATTTCAAGGAGTCAATGCACTGACAATGTTGTGACCCCTATATATTTTTATACATTATTTTATATTTTTTATACACTATTTCATCTACCAAGTTAAACATACATCACTGAGACCAGAGAGTGCAAACTCCCAATCTCAATTAGCAGAATCCGGACCATGGATTCCCATCACCAGAATTCACATGCCAATTAGGTGGGCATCTTCTAGAAGACCACCCTGGCTACAGTCCGTTATCTTCAGCCATTGATAAAGGGGGAACTCCCTGAAACGCGTCTGGCCTTTACAGATCGTCCTGCATGATCTGCCACTGTTAATCTTATCATCCTATGTGCAACTACTTTCAGGCGCTGCAGTCCCCTGCTTAGTGTACCACCATAGAGTGTGCGCTTGAACGTCACCAACTGCACGAGGACACCGCTGCCGGGAGCACTTTTATTTCATCCACAGCCTGGACGTATCTCCACCGAGCCGTACGCCACTCCGTGCAATCCAGAAATCAGACCACGTCTCACCCGGCAGACTGGCAAGTTCCACCACCTCCTTCCGCAATAATTTGCGCATCACTCCAGGATCGCAGGTACTTTTCATCCAGCAGGCCGGGCGCATACCCGTGCCACCCTGCGTATAGACTGCAATTACAATTTCTCCTGCATTCCATTTCTACAATACTAGGATCTGACATTACAGACACATCATAACCCTGCAGCACCGCTACCAATGCTCTGAACATTGTACAAAGACATTGGCAGAATTCTCATGCATCTCATCAGAATGTATATTTACAACATTTTATATTTATTTTAAATTTATTAAATTTATAAGTCTCTGACCCTGTAGCAAGGGCCCTGCTCAGTGTACAGGGTTTTATTGTACTGTTCTATCAATAAACCTATATTGTAATACCAGCGGCATCTCCAGCCATATATTATATATCTTATTTTATTGTAAATCATCCCACTAACTGTTCCTTGAGGTCTGAATACACATTTTTTATTCACAAAACACATGGTTAGTCTGAAATCTGGTGTTTCCCAACCAGAGTGCCTCCAGCTGTTTCAAAACTTACACTTCCAGCCTGCCTGAACAGGCTGAGAGTTGTAGCTTTGAAACAGCTGGAGGCGCCCTGGTTGGGACACTCTGCTGTAATTTAAAGGCTATTCTCACTACTATGACGGAGGATTTCAGAATACATAGTTTATACAGTGACTCCCCGACCTACGATGGCCCCGACATACGATAATTTCAACATGCGATGGCCTCTCAGAGTTGAAGGCAGCATCAACATACGATGCTTTTGTATGGCGGGGCCATCGCATAAACGGCTATCCGGCAGCGCAGACTACTTCAGCTGTCACCGGATAGCAGTTTACGGTGCCCCGTGTGGTCCGCTGACGATCACTTACTTGTCCTCGGGGCTCCGGAGCGTCATCTTCGGGATCCCCTGCATCGTCGTCATCACGTCGCTGCGCACGCCATCCCGTCATCCAATAGGAGCGGCGTGCGTAGCGACATGATGGCGGCGACTGAGAGCGAGGATGCCGGGGAAGCAGACGCCTTGCCGGAGCGTCGGGGAAACCCCGGGGACGCAGCGACAGCGACGGAAGGAAACATCCAGGGCAGCGGTGACAAGCGGTGACGGTCCAGAGCGGCGGGGACAGGCGAGTACAACTTTCTATACCAGTGGTCTTCAACCTGCGGACCTCCAGATGTTGCAAAACTACAACACCCAGCATGCCCGGACAGCCGTTGGCTGTCCGGGCATGCTGGGTGATGTAGTTTTGCAACATCTGGAGGTCCGCAGGTTGAAGACCACTGTCCTATACCTTACATTGCACGGAACCCTCAACATACAATGGTTTCAACAAATGATGGTCCGTTTGGAATGGATTACCATCGTATGTTGAGGGACCACTGTATAAGGAAAGAAAAGTCAGCATACTAGTACTATTACTGTACATGTGAATAGAGCCTTAATCAGTATTTTGGATACAAGAAATATAAAAAAAAAAAAAACGCAAATATTTACTTAAAAAAAATCTGAGATACAGTTATAAAGTATATCTAAGGAATAAAATACATAGGGACCACCATGCCAGCTCCACACTTCAGTGTAAACGTCGGGATATGCGGTCACATATGTCTCTTATCTCTTCTATGGTCTTGGCATTTCTATGCTAGTAAAGGGATAGGCGTAAACCAGCAATCCAGCACAAAGACTGTTTACAGGCAATAAAGAGATACAAGCGCTGCACGAAATGTTTCAATGCAAATAGACAAACAATGTGTCGGCCAGACTTGGTAGGGATCATTTCTTTGGGAAGGGAGTTTCTTTTTATCAGTTTAATCATCTCTGAAGGATTGGAGGTTTGCGAATTACTGGAGATCCCTTTCCTGTTAGAAACAATAGACAAAATCATACAGAATAACACATATGAGGATTCACTTACAGATCACAAGCTTCTTTTATACCAGAAAGGTTTTGCACTCAAATCATTTTCAGGGTGAGGCCACAAGTTGTACAATCATTCCGCCAGAGATCTGTACGTGCTACACTGCAGTGTATGGGGGTGCACCATTTCCCCAACAGGATGAGCATATTATGGATTTGGAAGCCCAACACAAAACCCTTTGTCCATGTTGGAAATTTCTGTATGTGTGGAGAGAGGTTTCTAAACCGTACCCACATTTATTATACTATAAACTGCTGGTGATCTGTGGTGCGGAATCTGCCACATGTGAACGCACCCTTAATAGGCTGGGTTCACACTACGGTTTGTAACTACGGTTCCCGTATACGGCTGGGAGGAGGGGTGGGCGGGGCTTAATCGCGGCGCCCGCACTCAGCTGTATTTAATGTATGTCTATGAGCAGACATTATGAGCTCCGGTCGGCTCATAGACCTACATTAAATACAGTTCCCCTATACAGCCGAGTGCGGGCGTCGCGATTAAGCCCCGCCCACCCCTCCTCCCAGCCGTATACGGGAACCGTAGTTACAAACCGTAGTGTGAACCCAGCCTTACCCTAACTGTAACAGGTCAGCCCCAACTTTGCTGTCATTCTTCATAGCAGATGTAGTAGATGCCCCCAAACTGAAGCATGTAAAAAAAAAAAAAAAAAAAACGTCAATTTACAGCTTCCGAGTTAAATTTTCTTCTGGATAAGTGTCTGATCACGGGGGTCTTACAAGATTTCTGCCTCCAGCTATTGTGACACACTTGCAGGGTTTTGTTTTGTTTTTTAGGTTTATATGTGATGTGCTTTAACCCCTTAAGGACCCGGGGTTTCTCCATTTTTGCATTTTCGTTTTTTCCTCCTTACCTTTAAAAAAAATCATAACTCTCAATTTTGCACCTAAAATTCCATATGATGGCTTACTTTTTGCACCACCAATTCTACTTTGTAATGACATTAGTCATTTTACCAAAAATCTACGGCAAAACGTAAAAAAAATCATTGTGAGACAAAAAAAAATGTTAAAAGCGCCATTTTGTAACTTTTGGGGGCTTCCGTTTCTACACAGTACATTTTTCGGTAAAAATGACAACTTATCTTTTATCTGTAGGTCCAAACGATTAAAATGATACCCTACTTATATAGGTTGGATATTGTCGGCCTTCTGGAAAAAATCATAACTACATGCAGGAAAATTAATACGTTTAAAATTGTCATCTTCTGACCCCTATAACTTTTTTATTTTTCCACGTATGGGGCGGTATGAGGGCTCATTTTTTGCACCATGATCTGAAGTTTTTAGAGGTACCATTTTTGTATTGATCGGACTTTCTGATCGCTTTTTATTCATTTTTTCATGATATAAAAAGTGACCAAAAATACACTATTTTGGACTTTGGAATTTTTTTGCGCGTACGCCATTAACCATGCGGTTTAATTAATTATATATTTTTATAATTCGGATATTTCCGCATGCGGCGATACCATATTGTTTATTTTTATTTACACAGTTTTTTTTTTTTTTATGGGAAAAGGGGGGTGTTTCAAGCTTTTATTAGGGAAGGGGTTAAATGATCTTTATTCACTTTTTTGCACTTTTTTTTGCAGTGTTATAGGGACCTATAACACTGCATACACTGATCTTTTACATTGTTCAATGCTTTCTCATAGGAAACCAGTGATCAATGATTCTGCCGCTTGACTGCTCATGTCTGGATCTCAGGCACTGAGCAGTCATTCGGCGATCGGACAGTAAGGAGGCAGGTAGGGGCCCTCCGGCTGTCCTGTAAGCTGTTCGGGATGCTGCAATTTTGCCACGGCGATCCCGAACAGCCCCCTGAGCTAACCGGCAACGTATTCGTTTCACTTTAGACGTGGCGATCAACTTTGAATGCCACGTCTAAAGGGTTAATAACACGCGGCACCACTATTAGCCATGGGTCCCACCCGTTGTTAGAGGCCGGGCCGGACCCACCGTGGTCCCGCTTTATAGAACGGGAGCAGACTCATGACGTACAGGTACGTCATGGGTCCTTAACAGGTTAAAGTTTTACTCCATCCCTAGAAATCTAAGATAAGATGTCTAATCGCGAGGGTCCCAGTCACTCCCCCCTCCCAAGCGTTCGTGTCCAAAACGCTGTGGTGCCGACCCGAAGATGGGATAGGGATAAGATGTCTAGGGGCAAAATACCCCTTTAACTCAACGAGACTTGTGTAAAACAGCTGGTTTAGCTGTTGTATGCTTCACGTCCACTTCATTAAAAGGGGTACTCTGAGGAACTAAACCCATAGCCCATCCTTTCTCTCTCACCAACCTATGTATTCGTCTAAATATCATTTATAAGCTATATACAGCAGTTTTCCTCTTTCAGCTGCCCTTACAGGCAAGAAATGAATTCTCAAATCCACCTTGTCTTGGTGTAAACTAGGGATCGACCGATATCGGTTTTTTTAGGGCCGATACCGATAATCGGTGCAGGTTAGGGCCGATAGCCGATAACTTATACCGATATTCCGGTATAAGTTATCGGCTATTTAACCCCCTGCGACACCGCTGCAGATCATTGATTTAAAGTGGGCGCTTTAAATCAATGATCTGCTGTGGCTTTTGCGGGGCCATAGACCGCCGCCGCCACCACCCGCTTCTCTCCCCTACCTGTCAGGGTGGTCCGGGCCATCCATCCATCGTTCCTGTAGTGTCCGGGGGCGTTCCGGGTGGAGGGTGGTCCGGTCAGGGCTGTCCTTCTCCGGCGGTCATCTTCTCCACTCCGGGCAGGCTCCGGCCTAGTACGCTGCATAGACGTCGCTGCGCAGTGACGCCCGTGCGCAGCGACGCACCTGACGTCACGGCGCAGCGGCGTCTATGCAGCGTACTAGGCCGGAGCCTGCCCGGAGTGGAGAAGAAGACCGTGGGAGAAGAAGGACAGCCCGGACCGGACCACCCTTCACCCGAAACGCCCCCGGACACTACATGAAGGAAGGATGGCCTGGACCACCCCCATTACGGGTAAGTTTAATTTTTTTATTGACTCGGAGGGTGGGGGAGGGGCCCGATCGGTATAGCGGTATGGTAAAAAATCCATACCGGTATACCGCCTAGCATCACGGTGGGGGGGCGAGACGTGGGTCGGGGGTGCGGTGCGGCGGGTCGAGGGGGTGGCGGTCGCGGTGCGGTGGGGGATTATCGGCTTATCGGCAAGATAATTGCCGATACCGATAATGCCTAAAATCGTGATTATCGGCCGATAATATCGGCCATACCGATAATCGGTCGATCCCTAGTGTAAACCCCTCACTGAGACTAGCCCCCACCCTCCAGGACAACTCCACCTGATTTCTGTTTGGTCTAGAGCTGACTACGCAACGCAAAATCCGAATTATAAGCCCGCCAAGTTAGAATGTGGCCTCCAGACCCGAAAAAGAGTTCATAGAGGGTTAGTTAGGTCTTTAGGATGATACATCTAATAAAAATATCAGTCACAGAAAAGTTTAATTCTCTGGGACACAAACATAACCACAAATTTCCACAAACTGGCCAAGAAGTCGATGCTGGAAATTTCCATCTACGCAAAGAGAAAACGGTGGAAACAGGACACAACTTTCTCTGGTCTGGTTAACCTCAGTGTTATTTTCCAGCCATAATCTGTTTTCCAATGTCTGTCAAGTACAAAGCAAAGTCACAGCGTGACACTGTAAATAAAATCAGATAGGAAAACTTTAAACCTACAAGGTAACACAAGGGAATATACAAAAACAGCTCACACTGTATTTCATCGTCTTCATCCTCCCAAATACATTTTTTGTTACTTGTAATAAAATCATACTTCTTGCCATAAAAGATATAAAAGTATGTTGAAAAGTGTTTCTTAAAAGAAGGTACTTGAACTATAATATTTATTTTTACAGAAACAGCAGTAGCGTTGTCTATAAGCTTTGCCTAGTCTTCTTTCACTTAAATTGCAGTGAGTTGCAGTACCACCCGCAGCCCCCTGATAAAAGGTGGAGCTGTGTGTGTAAAGGGCCCAGAAGGGTAATGGAGGGGCCACATGGGATGTGCCCCTCCATGACTGAGTTGTAAGCTTTATTATTAAGAAGAGAGAGATGGTGTTAAGGGTTTAAAGGATGTTTTACTCACTGTGGTGCGGAGTTATTTTACAGGACAGTTGCTGGGCAGAATTGGACCCGCTTGCGATTGGCTGCTGGAGATTCGGCGGGAAAGAAGAAGCCGATATAAACCTGGTCTTCCTGGTTGGTGGACCAGTCTTCAAGAATCCATAATTGCATGCACTATTTCTCCCGCCATAAAATAACGTCTGTTACGTTATTAATAACGGCTATGGCGGGTTAAAACGGGTAATTTAAAAATCCCATAGACTATAATGGGATTTTGTAATGGCCGTTTAAGGTCCGTTTTTAATGGTTTTGTTAACAAGTCATTATAACGGATCTTTAAAACAAAAGCATTCTATAGCGTGAAAGCGCCTTATCTCATGTGTTTATTTAGTTAAGTATTTAGGTTACTTTTGGGAAGTGGGGGGTTCTCTATCCCATGATGATGGCCGAGGGTTGGGGGGGGGGGGTGGGGGTGGAGTTTTCCACATCTGAACAAGTACTTTAAAAAGTTGTATAAATACCCAGAATACTCCTGTAATGTCACCAACACCTAACCGTTGTCCAAAGTCATGGATCTAATTCATGTCTAATATGCTTGTCCAGACCTGCCCAGATGATGTTCTACTTGCCCTTTCTTGTACAAAACTCTGGATCTGTTTCAGCTACATGTGACCAGGGCAGGTCTACTGCCCGCAGATGTACACAAAAGACATTCAGTTGTCTATACACTGACAGCAAGCAGACGTCTTGTAAACCATGGGTAGAAAGCTGCAGACCATCTGTTTAGTATATCTGGCATAATACTTCTTGGCACATGTATGTAAAATCAGATGACACAGTTCATGTCTGCTGGAAGGGCCTTGGCGCTCTGTATACTGTATCCATATGATTACCTCATGAATAATCTATGTAATACCAGTAAACAAGACAATCCACCTGATGTGACTACACTGATATTTCCTACTATGGGGATAACATTCAACGTAGCAGAAGTCCTGCACATACAAGGAAGGATGGCTGCTGGTCCCCAAGTTCCTCATAGCAATAGATCCCACCTCCTTTCATGTTTCAGAAAATCATTTCCAAATAAAAACCCAGACCTGACCATTGAATTAGTGGCTGTTCCAGTGAGTATTGCTGTAGATCTCATTGTGACTGCGTCATTTTTGGCCAGACTATTAGGAAACCCATAAACCTAAAGAGTTATGGGGCAGGGATTCTGTGTACAATCAGCAATATAACAACATGGTCGTGTACTGGGGGGCAGGGATTCTGTGTACAATCAGCAATATAACAACATGGTCGTGTACTGGGGGGCAGGGATTCTGTGTACAATCAGCAATATGACAACATGGTCGTGTACTGTCCCATTGACTGCAATGCAGTGCGCAATGAATTCCAACATAAGAAAAACCATTAATTTTTTCGTCAGAGCCCAGAATTTGGAGTTTCGGCAGGGAACATTCTGCAGTGTGTACAGTGCAGCAGAATATCACTGAAAACAATGGGAGGCTGCCGCATCAGAATAACACTCAGAAATTCTGTAGCAGGAATGGCCCCTAATAGCTCCAACAGAGTAAAGAGAGGCACGAGAACCAACTAGCTTCTCAGTCATCAGATCTCTTATCACAACCACTGGTTTGGTTAGCAGCCTTAAAAAAAAAATAAAAAAAAATAAAAAGGCAATAGATGGCCTTTCCTGGCACAGCTTAAGAGAAACAAAAGCACTGAATGTTAGGCACTGATAGAGAGCATTTGTCAGCAAGACATCTGTGAGCAGACATATTCACATTTCCTTACGTCTACCTCTCTGAACAAACCATGAATGACAGTGGATGGTACAGACAGAACAAGATTGTCTTCCTAGATAACCAGAAAACTACACACAGCACTGGATGAATCCCACAAGCGAGGTCTCCATATGGTTAGAAATGGGGTATGTGCCCCAATTCACCAGCCTTTTCCTCCTACAATTTTCTGAAACCTTCATCAAAGATGTACTATCCGTAGAATACGGTATAAATGTCTGATCACATCTGACCTCTGGGACCCCCCACGATCTTCAGAACGTGATCAATCTCTCCCTGTGCATGGAGCGTCATGTTGGCACCCACTCAATGTATTCTTTATGGAGGCACCAAAGATACACTTGCGCTGTTATTTTGTATCTACGATGCTCCCATACACCAGTGTTTCTCTAGTGTGGTCCTCCAGTCCCCACCCAACAGGTCGTGTTTTTTTGGATTTCCTTAGTCTTTCACAGGTGATGTAATTATGGTCAGTACATCTGGCATCACCAGTTATATCACCTGTGAAGGACTAAGGGAATCCTGAAAACATGACCTGTTGGGGGGACTGGAGGACCGCGCTTGAGAAACACTGCCATACACAATCAGACATTTATACCCTATTCTACAAATAGGGGATACGTTTTAAAGTAGTGGAGCTCCCCTTTAAGCATCCTAGAAAATCTCTTCTCAAACATGCCATGAAGTCTTGCATCCAAGGCTCAACTCATGTTGCTTTTCTTTCTTGTTTCTCTTCTCCTCACTTCCTCTCTATCTTGCTTCCACATGCTTGTAGCGGACACCCTTTGGGTGCTTTAGTGTTTAGTGCAACAATAGTGTTTCTGTTTTAACCTACAAGTTGTTTCTGCCCAGTGACATTTAGGTCTATGTGCTTAACATTGATATTTCTGAATGAAGATTTTTTTTTTTTTTTTTTTTTTTTTTTTTTAACTCTACGCCTCTTTTTTATACCCTCATATATTTTGTATTTGGCCTTTACAATGGTTGGTTTGAGGACTGTTATTGTGACTCTTACCTGCCGATGGTTTGATCGTTAAAGGGGTAGAATTTTTTTTATTTATTTTTTTTTTTTAAATCAACTGGTGCCAGAAAGTTAAAACAGATTTGTAAAAATCAAACCTATATAAGTAGGGTATCATTTTAACTGTATGGACCTACAGAATAATGATAAGGTGTCATTTTTACCGAAAAATGCACTGCGTAGAAACGGAAGCCCCTAAAATTTACAAAATGGCATTTTTTGTTCAATTCTTCAATTTCGCTGTGGATTTTTGGGTACAATGACTAATGTCACTGCAAAGTAGAATTGGTGGCGCAAAAAATAAGCTATAATATGGATTTTTAGGTGGCGAATTGAAAGGGTATGATTTTTAAAAGTGAAGGAAGAAAAAACGAAAATGCAAAAACTGAAAAAACTGAAAAACGCTATGTCCTTAAGGGGTTAAATAAAGGACTAAATGTTATATAGTTTGAACACCATGTTAAACAATATTTATCATTAGAAAAGAACACATTCATTACTCTTTTCTGGGGGGGGGGGGGGGAATTTAAAATAAAAAATTTTCAAAATTTTTCCCCTTGGTCGTCCCATTTCTAGTCATGTGTCATTCAAAAACCTTAAACTTGAAAAAAGCATGGCATCTAAAGAGCTTTTATGAAGCTTTATGAGCACTGCTGGTCCTAGAGGTTGTACACTGGGACTTACTCTACTAGATTGATTTCTGAATCAACCAAAGGATTATGTACCAATTTAAAAAAATAAAAATGTGTCCGTCCCAATATAAAAATATAAATAATAAGTAGCATGCTCACCAAGAAGCATTACAGCCTTGTATAGAGGGGCCTGAAGTGGAGTGCTCCCCCAGGACACCATGTGCCACCATCCAGCATCCTGCACACAGTTCTATACGAGGAAACTGGACAATCATAAAGAATTAATCCAATCTCCTTTACATCTCACACATAATGTAGTTAATAGATCTGTCAGGATCAGCTAAGAAAACACAGGATTCTCCAGAAATGATACAACCCCTCAGAAAAAAGATGTAGAATATAAATGGGAATTCCTATTTCCTAGCATTGCACATCTGGCAGATGCAATAAAATACAGCGGCAGAATAGAAAAAAATGCCCTGAGTAACATTATTCTGAAGAGTTCAGGCCTAGCCAAGTACGAGCACAAGGATAATTCAACCAAAACCACTTCTGCAGCTGTTGCTTAAACAGGTACTCCGCCCCTAGCATCTTATCCCCTCTCCAAAAGGATAGGGGATAGGATGTCAGATCGCGGGGGTCCCGCCACTGGGGACCCCCGGGATCTCCGCTGCAGCACCCCGCTATCGTTACTGCACAGAGCAAACTCTCTCTGTGCGTAATGACCGGCGATACAGGGGCCGGAGTATCGTGCCTTTACGGCTCCGCCCCCTCGTGACGTCACTGCACGTCCCCCGCAATACAAGTCTATGTTAGGGGGCGTGGCAGCGTGGAGCCGTAAAGTCACGATGCTCCGGCCCCTGTATCGCCGGTCATTACGCACAGAGCGAGTTTGCTCTGTGCAGTAACGATAGTGGGGTGCTGCAGTGGAGATCCCGGGGGTCCCCAGCGGCAGGACCCCCGCGATCTGACATCTTATCCCCTATCCTTTTGGAGAGGGGATAAGATGCTAGGGGCGGAGTACCCCTTTAGAGGTGTACTTCGGTGGAAAACTTCTATTAAAAAATCTTAATCCTTCCAGTACTTATTAGCTGCTGGATACTACAGAATAATTATTTTCTTTTTGGAACACAGTGCTCTCTGCTGACTTCATGAGCACAGTGCTCTCTGCTGACATCTCTGTCCATTTTAAGAACTGTCCAGAGTAGGAGAAAATCCCCATAACAAATGTGCTACTCTGGAGAGTTCCTAAAATAGACAGAGATGTCAGCAGAGAGCACTGTGCTTGTGATGTCAGCAGAGAGCTCTGTGTTCCAAAAAGAAAAGAATTTCCTCTGTATTATTCAGCATCTAATAAGTACTGGAAGGATTAAGATTTTTTTAATAAAAGTAATTTACAAATCTGTTTAACTTTCTGGCACCAGTTGATTTAGGAAAAAAAAAAAAAAAAAAAGTTTTCCACCAGAGTACCCCTTTAAAGTTATAAAGAAAATGTCTTCCCCAGAGTTCAACAGACTGGGCTAGAAAAAGTGAGTAATAACCCTGATGTCAATAGAACTCCATATGCACTGTATATGGATAGAAAAGGCCAAGGAGAACTCATGTGGGAACTCACCCTAAACAATGAACAGCCTAGAGTAAACATAAAGGGATTGTCCAGGGTTAAAAAAATATAGCTGCTTTCTTCCAGAATACAAGGTCACACTTGTCCTCAGTATATGTACGGTAATCCAGCTCAGTTCCACTAAAGTGAATAATTATAATAATCCTTTGGATAGGGAATAAGATCTCTGGGACCCCCGCGATCTCCGTGCCAGCCGTGGTCATGATGTCATGACCACACACACCCGCTCTGTTCACTTCTATGGCTCATCAAGCTCCCTCCAATAGACATAAATGGAGGGGGCTTGGCGTGACATCACAACTATGGCCCGGACCCATCGTTCTGAACATGAATGTTCAGGATGCTGGGGTGCTAGCCGGGAGATCAGACATCTTGTCCCCTATCCTTTGGAGGTAGTTGAGGTAATCCTTCGGGAACATGATTAAAATAAGGGTGTGTCTGGTGCGCTGCTCTAGGACCAGAATATTATTCACTGACCACACTCAGACAGCAGGATCTCATTTAATCCTCTATTGCACTGTTTCCCAACCATGGTGCCTCCAGATGTTGCAAAACTACAACTCCCAGCATGCCCGGACAGCCTTTGGCTGTCCGGGCATGCTGGGAGTTGTAGTTTTGCAACACTTGGAGGCACCCTGATTTGGAAACACTGCTCTATTGTCCATTTGTTCTCACTGTTGCATTCCAAGAGTCATAACTTCTTTCCATGAATGTAACCATTTAAAAAAAATTCCAGGTCTGTGCCAATACAGCGTTTTTTTTTGTTTTTTTTAGCACAATAAAAACATTTAAAAAAGGTGTACTCCACTGGAAATCTTTTTTTTTATTTTTTTTTTTATCAACTGGTGCCAGAAAGTTAAACAGATTTGTAAATGACTTCTATTTAAAAATCTTAATCCTTCCAGTACTTATCAGCTTCTGTATGCTCCACAGGAAGTTCTTTTCTTTTTGAATTTCCTTTCTGTCTGACCACAGTGCTCTCTGCTGACACCTCTGTTAATTTTAGGAACTGTCCAGAGCAGTATGGGTTTGCTTGTACTCTGGACAGTTCCTAAAATGGACAGAGGTGTCAGCAGAGAGCACTGTGGTCAGACAGAAAGGAAATTCAAATAGAAAAGAACTTCCTGTGGCGAATACAACAGCTGATAAGTATTAGAAGGATACATTTTTTTAAATAGAAGTGATTTACAAATCTGTTTAACTTTCTGGCACCAGTTGATTAGGAAAAAAAAAAAAGTTTTCCAGTGGATTAGCCCTTTAATTGAAAAAAAAAAACCTATTTTTTTGGAGAGGTTTATGGGGGATGCTCTTGATTGCAAAGGCACAGACTCTCTACCTGTACAATTGCCATGACTTACGTGTCCTGTATGCAAGTCATAATACTGTAAGTCGGAATACCAGTAGTATCCTCATATGATAGCCTGCGGTCCCTGTTTATCAACGTGCCCGCTTGTACTCTCCGAAAATGTGTAGCAGTTTAAAGGGGTATTCCGGGCAAAAACATTTTATCCCCTATCCAAAGGATAGGGGATAAGGTGTCTGATCGTGGGGGGCCCGCTGCTGAGACCCCCCAGTGATCTCCCTGCAGCACCCGCATTGCACTGCGTCTCTAGTTTCGGAAACATCCAGGTTTCCGGGACTGGGGACGTGACGTCACGCCCCCTCCATTCATGTCTATGGGAGGGGGTGTGACTGCCGTCATGCCCCTTCCCATAGACATGAATGGAGGGGGCGTGGCGTCTCCTCCCCAGTCCCAGTAACCTGGAGGTTTCCGAAACTGGAGATTCAGCACCTGCATAGAATGCAGGTGCTGCAGGGAGATCACTGGGGGGGTCTCAGCAGCGGGCCCCCCACGATCAGACACCTTATCCCTTATCCTCTGGATAGTGGATAAAATGTTTTTGCCTGGAATACCCCTTTAAAAGCCATTATCTGCACAGCCCGATTGAGCATTGGCTACTTACCTCCTGTGATTTATCCATAACGTATGTGTAGCTAGGGTTAATACACACCCACCTGTACTGTATCCGGGCCCCTGCACATCTTACACACTGACAGACTGGCCCCGAGCTAAGGACTTCAGTCTGAGCTACAGAACACAATAGATTCTCCTATTAGCTGGACAACTTGGTCCTCATGTAGCTATGCCCATTTCAATATTCTCCAAGTCTATGCCCAGCCACACAAAGGAAAGTACACCAGCTGGTACATGCCTAGCCCTAGTTTGTAGTCAGGACGTACTTACTTTTACATATCATCGCCAGGGTGGAGAATCTACGGAGGACTCAAGGAACCAGGGAGTCATGTCGACACCTGCAGTTTCACCCCATTGAGAAAGAGTTAATTGTGAAGGTGAAACATTGCATGTATCCCTATATGATGGGTGAATAAACACTTGGCTTTTTTATTATTACTTCTGGAGTGGGGTCTTCCATTGCGAGTTTGCAGTGTCACCCCAATGTTTTTATAGATAATATAAAACATTAAAAGAAAAAGTTACATAGCAGATGACAATCCCTATGCACTCAGGCTATGTTAGTTATGAATAATCCTGACATTATTTAAAGGATTTGTCCCATGAAAGGCATGTATGACTGCTGGGGATATGCACTGGGGAGTATGAATAGAGCGGTGGTCCCACATAACTGAATACAGCTGAGGCATTACTCCCGTAGATATGACAGAAGCGTCAGGGTACATGCAGTCATGTAGTGTAGTATTAACTGTGGGCTTGGGGTCCTTGTTCTAGTGACTAGAGGGGGTCGCATCAATCCTGTGGATGAATTAGGTTTTTCAGGGTTAAAGGGGTACTCCACCCCTAGACATCTTATCCTCTATCCTGCCATGCATGTTGCCAACCTACCAGCTCCTACCCCAACGTACGTTTCACGTTGTGCTTCGTCAGGGGGCGTTACACGCCCCCTGACGAAGCACAACGAGAAACGTACGTTGGGGTAGGAGCTGGTAGGTTGGCAACATGCATGGCAGGATGTCTTATAGAGTTTCAGTAGTTTTTTGTGCAATCTATGCTGCTTTTATGAGACTTTTCTACTTTACTCACTATGCATATCTATCTATTTGTACTGTCATACTGGGTATATACCAGTTATTATTGTAAATGATATGCCCGCTGAGAGCACTCCTGAATTTTGTCTGTGCCCTGTATTCCATGTACTTGTGCCTACTCTACCATCTCCACTTCTCTGTACTTGTCATATCAGTGCCTGTATTTTTATGTTTTTTTTTTTTTAATGTTTGTCTTGCAATTTGATATATGTTTAATACATTTCATATTTTTATACTATGGGTTCTTTTTTTGTTGGTGTATATCTTGTAAGTGAACCTATTGTGATCTGATTACTATATTAGTTCTTTTTGGTGGCCTAAGTTAATAAGTCAACTTGGTCTGTTGGGACCCACTGTACAAAGGATCCGTCACAATATTCTGCCTTCCATTATGATTGGAAGCCACAAGGCAGAAGTGACCAGATAGGCATTGGAAACATGGCCACATCATAGACCCATACTGTACAAATAGCGTAAGTAGTATGGATTCTCACAGATTCAGCTCCAGCTTGTAGCATGGTAGACTATTATGGCCAGAGCGGTGATGTCCAATGCTTGCTAGACTCTGACCTTAGGGTGCATGCACACCACGTTTTGTTATACAGTTCCCGAATACGGTTTCAAGTTAAAAACCGTATGGAACTGTATAGAAAACCGTATGCATTGACTTAACATGGTAAACTGTATGTCAAACGCATCATCCAGTTTAGTCCGTTTTGCATCTCATACGGTTTTGTCCAGTTTTTTTTTACCCGAACCCAAAACTGTAGTCTACCACGTTTCTTGGTCCGGGTGAAAAACTGTATTAAACCGTATACGTTTTTATTTGTATTTTTTATTTATTTATTTTTTTACATGGGAGTCAATGGGAACCGTACAGAACTGTATGTGCGTACGGTTCCATCAGGTTTTCACCATACGGTTTTTGACTTTGCACAGTTTTTTTTTTCTTGGAATTTCAATCAAACAAGTGAAACTTTATTCAAAAATGTAGTGAAAAAGTAAAAAATGTATATGTTTTTTTCTTACAAAACTGATGCAACCTGACATTTTTCAAACGGTATACGGTTTCCAACCGTATATGGGTTAAAATTTGTACACACTTACAGCGTATAGTTTAGTCCGGTTTTGAGGAATCCGTTTTTCATCAAAAACCTGATACAGGAACTGTATTGCAAAAACGTGGTGTGCATGCACCGCATAATAAAGATATCCATGGATAGATTATGAATCTCAGGAGATCCAAAAACATGACACTTGCCCAACATGACTGCAGAAGCCCCAGCAATGTCCAGCATGCCCCAGCTAAGAGGTGACCTGCTGCTGGCTATATCAGGGACACCCAAGTCCTAGGGAACACTTAAGCAGTAAACAGACTTCAAAAGGCTCGATCAGGCTCAGCCGCACAAATCTTCACTGCATTGTTTGTGCAGCCCCAGGGTACAAGAGCTTTTAGGCTGGTGTCACACAGAATTTTGGGAAAAGACATATTTTAAAGGCTATTTTCCTATTATATTCTTTTGCAGAAAAACACTCTGGCCGGATGTTAACTAGAAATCAATAGGGACATAGAAACAGCACAACAAAAAAGGTTTCTCCCTGCACTCAGGCCAAGAATACTTTTTTTTTTTTTTGGTCTGGAAAAACTGCACTCTCATTTAGCACTCCCAAGATGCAGTTTTGTGTTTTTTGTTTTTTTCTTTTTACAAAAATAGTGGTTTATAGTCTTAGCTTATTTCCTCTGCAGCAATTTTGGGAAACAGCCACTAAGCCCAAAACCTCAGAAAAACGTCAAAAAAAAAAAAGTCAAATGAGTTTGGCGTTTCATAAATCCCTACTGACTTTAAGCTAATATCTGGCCGCAGCGTTTTTTTCACAAAAAACTAAAATAAAAATAAGTGTAAAGCTAGCCTTCGGGTGTTCGTTAAGCCAGTCTGGAAGGAACATGACTGGGAGCCTGTGTCCCCTCATGACTGGATGGCAGTCACGGCCAGCGCTATGTACAGTTCTTTAGCGCGAAGTGGCATAGAGCAGAGGAGAATAATGTCAGAGCGCTGTCCTCCTCACGTGTCCAGTTCTGGACCTGCTCCATAAGGCCCCTGGGATCTCATAGGTTCATTTATGTGGCCATTATGGTGACACATTACATACAAAGGGAATGAATGTGCCGAAACCCAATACTCATCTTCTCTGATAGGTTCCGATGAGCAAGAGTTCAGAGTCCTCCATACACAGGTCGGCCGTTCACTGAACATTCATCTAATGCGTATGGTCGGCTTTATTCCGATTAATATGGTGGAAATGAGTCACCAAGGTAAGATTACAGTGATCACAGCGCTGCGCCTACTCTATTACATCACCTCAAGATATGCTCCGAAGACCTGACGGTACATGGTGTGTAATCCTTACAATCTCTCCTAGTGACTGCAGAGCATCTCCTTAAAGGGGTACTCCCGTGGGGGAAAAAAATGTTTTAAATCAGCTGGTGCCAGAAAGTTAAACCGATTTGTAAATTACTTCTATTAAAAAATCTTAATCCTTCCAGTACTTTTTAGGGGCTGTATACTACAGAGGAAATGCTTATCATTTTAGATTTCTCAATGTCATGAACACAGTGCTCGCTGCTGACCTCTGCTGTGCATTTTAGGAACTGTCCAGAGCAGCATTTGTTTGCTATGAGGATTTTCTCCTGCTCTGGACAGTTCCTACAATGGACAGCAGAGGTCAGCAGCGAGCACTGTGTTCATGACATCGAGAAATCTAAAAAGATAAGCATTTCCTCTGTAGTATGCAGCCTCTAAAAAGTACTGGAAGGATTAAGATTTTTTAATAGAAGTAATTTACAAATCTGATTAACTTTCTGGCACCAGTTGATTTAAAAAAAAAAAAAAAAGTTTTCCACGGGAGTACCCCTTTAACCCCTTAAGGACAATGAACGTACTCCTACGCCCCCGTTTCCGAGTCCTTAAGGACCGAGGACGTAGGAGTACGTCCTGTCCTTTCCCGGCCCCCCGGCGCTAGCCGGTGCCCGATGCCTGCTGAAATCGTTCAGCAGGCATCGCGGCATATCGCCCAGGGGGGTCATTATGTCCCCCCATGTCGGCGATGACCGCAGATCGCTGGACAATTCAGTCCAGCGATCTGCGGCGATTCCGGGTCAATCGGGTCTCCAGTGACCCGGTGACCCGGAATTACTGGCTGATCGGGGCCATCAGAGACGGCCCCGAACAGCCAGAGCCTGCAGGGGTGAGGTGGCACTGGTGCCACCTCACGATCGCCCTGATTCGTCGGCCGGATTACCGGCCGACCAATCAGGGCGCCTGCTGCGGGTGTCAGTCCCGCACCCGCTCCGCCCCTCTTCCGGAGGACGTGAGCGGGTGCGGGACGTGCACCCCTGGTGCTGGGGACCCCGATCCCCGGCGTTAATGTTGGGATCGGGGCCCCAGGAGCGACGACGGCGGGACTGACCTGTGCGGCGATCAAGCAGCAGCAGGAGGTGAGTGACAGCCTCCTGCTGTTGCTTAGCAACAGCTCCCAGCATGCAAAAAGGGCATGCTGGGAGCTGTAGTTATGCAACAGGAGGAGGCAGACCACCACAACTCCCAGCATGCACTTATGGGCATGCTGGGACTTATGGTTTTGCAACAGCTGGAGGCACATTCTTTCTATGGAAAAGTGTACCTTCAGCTGTTGTGTAACTACAACTCCCAGCTTGCACAAACAGCTAAAGTGCATGCTGGGAGTTGTAGTGGTGCATCTGCTGGTTGCATAACTACAACTCCCAGCATGCCCGTTGGCTGTCAGTGACTGCTGAGAGTTGTAGTTTTGCAACAGCTGAAGGCACACTGAGTTAAGTAGCAAACCAGTGTGTCTCCAGCTGTTGCATAACTACAATCCCCAGCATCCCCAGCCAAAGTAGTATGCCTCCCGCTGTTGCATAACTACAACACCCAGCAGGCCCTTCCGCTGTCCGTACATGCTGGGGGTTGTAGCTTTTGCAACAGCTGAAGGCACACTGGTTGCAAAACACTGAGTTTGTTGCCAAACTCGGTGTTTCACAACCTGAGTGTCTCCAGCTGTTGCAAAACTACAACTCCCAGCATGCACTGATAGACCGTACATGCTGGGAGTTGTAGTTTTGCAACAGCTGGATGTTCCCCCCCCCCCCAATGTGAATGTACAGACTACACTCACATGGGCGGAGGATTACAGTAAGTATCCGGCTGCAAGTTTGAGCTGCAGCAAATTTTCTGCTGCAGCTCAAGCTGCCAGCGAGAAACTACTGTGAACCCCCCGCCCATGTGCCTGTACCCTAAAAACACTACACTAACACAATAAAATAAAAAGTAAAAAAACACTACATATACACATACCCCTACAATAAAAATGAAAAACGTCTGGTACGCCACCGTTTCCAAAACGGAGCCTCCAGCTGTTGCAAAACTACAACTCCCAGCATGCACTTATAGACCCTACATGCTGGGAGTTGTAGTTTTGCAACAGCTGGATGTTCCCCCCCCCAATGTGAACGTACAGGGTACACTCACATGGGCGGAGGATTACAGTAAGTATCCGGCTGCAAGTTTGAGCTGAGGCAAATTTTCTGCCGCTGCTCAAACTGCCAGCGAGAAACTACTGTGAACCCCCGCCCGTGCGACTGTACCCTAAAAACACTACACTACACTAACACAAAATAAAAAGTAAAAAACACTACATATACACATACCCCTACACAGCCCCCCTCCCCTCCCCAATAAAAATGAAAAACGTCTGGTACGCCACTGTTTCCAAAACGGAGCCTCCAGCTGTTGCAAAACAACTACTCCCAGTATTACCAGACAGCCACTGACTGTCCAGGCATGCTGGGACTTTTACAACAGCTGGAGGCACCCTATTTGGGAATCACTGCCGTAGAATACCCCTATGTCCACCCCTATGCAAGTCCCTAATTCAGGCCTCAAATGCGCATGGCGCTCTCACTTTGGAGCCCTGTCGTATTTCAAGGCAACAGTTTAGGGTCACATATGGGGTATCGCCGTACTCGGGAGAAATTGGGTTACAAATTATGGGGGGTATTTTCTGCTTTTACTCTTTTTAAAAATCTAAAATTTTTGGGAAACCAACATTTTAGGTAAAATTTTTTTATTTTTTTTTACATATGCAAAAGTTGTGAATCACCTGTAGGGTATTAAGGTTCACATTACACCTTGTTACGTTCCCCGAGGGGTCTAGTTTCCAAAATGATATGCCATGTGTTTTTTTTTTTGCTGTCCTGGCACCATAGGGGCTTCCTAAATGCGGCATGCCCCCAGAGCAAAATTTGCTTTCAAAAAGCCAAATGTGACTCCTCCTCTTCTGAGACCTGTAGTGCACCAGCAGAGCACTTTTCACCCCCATATGGGGTGTTTTCTGAATCGGGAGAAATTGGGCTTCAAATTTTGGGGGGTATTTTCTGCTATTATCCTTTTTAAAAATGTAACATTTTTGGGAAACCAAGCATTTTAGGTAAGACATTTTTTTTTTTTTTTTACATATGCAAAAGTCGTGAATCACCTGTGGGGTATTAAGGTTCACTTTACCCCTTGTTACATTCCCTGAGGGGTCTAGTTTCTAAAATGGTATGCCATGTGTTTTTTTTTTTTTGCTGTCCTGGCACCATAGGGGCTTCCTAAATGTGACATGCCCCCCAAAAACCATTTGACGCTCCTTCCCTTCTGAGCCCTCTACTGCGCCCGCCGAACAATTAACATAGATATATGAGGTATGTGCTTACTCGAGAGAAATTGGGTTTCAAATACAAGTAAAAATTTTCTGCTTTTTACCCCTTGCAAAAATTCAAAAATTGGGTCTACAAGAACATGCGAGTGTAAAAAATGAAGACTGTGAATTTTCTCCTTCACTTTGCTGCTATTCCTGTGAAACACCTAAAGGGTTAATACACTTATTGAATGTCATTTTGAATACTTTGGGGGGTGTAGTTTTTATAATGGGGTCATTTGTGGGGTATTTCTAATCTAATCACTTCAAACCTGAACTGGTCCATGAAAAATAGCGAGTTTGAAAATTTTGTGAAAAATTTCCAAATTGCTGCTGAACTTTGAAGCCCTCTGGTGTCTTCCAAAAGTAAAAACTCATAAATTTTATGATGCAAACATAAAGTAGACATATTGTATATGTGAACCCAAAAATGTTTTATTTTGAATATCCATTTTCCTTACAAGCAGAGAGCTTCAAAGTTAGAAAAATGCAAAATTTTCATTTTTTTCATCAAATTTTGGGATTTTTCACCAAGAAAGGATGCAAGTTACCATAAAATTTTACCACTAAGTTAAAGTAGAATATGTCACGAAAAAACAATCTCGGAATCAGAATGATAACTAAAAGCATCCCAGAGTTATTAATGTTTAAAGTGACAGTGGTCAGAATTGCAAAAAACGCTCTGGTCCTTAAGGTGTAAAATGGCCTGGTCCTTAAGGGGTTAAGTATAAAGTATTTCACTTTCATCCTAATTCATATACACAGCCACTTCTTAGCTATAAGTGGGAAAGCCTGGTGACACTGGCAGCATCCCCCTGAATGGGATCTATAAGTCCTCCTTATACTTGAGTGGGTGCAAAACAAAATCTACTGATCAGCTAGCTTCTACCTAGATGAACCCTTGTGTGGCCATTGCAGGACTTCCCAAACTGGGTGCTGCATTGGCATGTCAGTGGCATTCCCCAGGTGTGTCTTGTGACCATCCAGTCCAGTAGCAGCCGCCAGTCACTGTTAAAGGGGTACTCCGGTGGAAAAAAAATGTTTTAATCAACTGGTGCCAGAAAGGTAAACAGATTTGTACTTCTATTAAAAAATCTTAATCCTTCCAGTACTTATTAGCTGCAGAATACTACAGAGGAAATTATTTTCTCTTTGGAACACAGAGCTCTCTGCTGACATCATGAGCACAGTGCTCTCTGCTGACATCTCTGTCCATTTTAGGAACTGCCCAGAGCAGCATATGTTTGCTATGGGGATTTTCTCCCACTCTGAAAAGTTCTTAAAATGGACAGAGATGTCAGCAGAGAGCACTGTGGTCATGATGTCAGAGAGCTCTGTGTTCCAAAAAGAAAATAATTTCCTCTGCAGTATTCAGCAGCTAATAAGTACAGGAAGGATTAAGATTTTTTAATAGAAGTAATTTATAAATCTGTAACTTTCTGGCACCAGTTGATTAAAAAAAAAAAAAAAAAAAAAGTTTGCCACCGGAGTACCCCTTTAAGTGTGCACATCCCTGCTGCTGATCTTTAAAAGACCGACAAGTACAGTCCTCCCTCGCAACGTCAAGGCCCTCACCCGACAGCCACCGCTGCTGCTGAGACTCCACCTGAGCCTGCTGAAGCACACCGAGAGGCACAGGACAAGTGAGAATGCAATGGCACTGCAGGGGATCAAGTGGTCAAGAGGGGTGATGAAGGGGGGAATGAAATGGCACTTGGGGGTGATGAAGGGGGGAATGAAATGGCACTTGGGGGTGATGAAGGGGGGAATGAAATGGCACTTGGGGTGATCACGGGGGGAAAGTAATGGCACTTGGGGTGATCACGGGGGGAAAGTAATGGCACTTGGGGTGATCACGGGGGGAAAGTAATGGCACTTGGGGTGATCACGGGGGGAAAGTAATGGCACTTGGGGTGATCACGGGGGGAAAGTAATGGCACTTGGGGTGATCACGGGGGGAAAGTAATGGCACTTGGGGTGATCACGGGGGGAAAGTAATGGCACTTGGGGTGATCACGGGGGGAATGTAATGGCACTTGGGGTGATCACGGGGGGAAAGTAATGGCACTTGGGGTGATCACGGGGGAAAGAAATGGCACCAGAGTGATGAAAGGAGGAATGAAATGGCACACGGGTGATGAAGGGGGAAAGAAATAAACAGGTGAGGGGGATAAAGTGGCAAAACAAAAAATGTGGAAAGCTCTAGTCTATGGTGAGCCCCACCTGGCACAGGGGGTTAGGGGGAAGACATTTTCTTTGAGGTTACACAGCGACAGTCCTGTGACCAAAATATATGGCCATTTCTATTCTAGTTGGAGTCCGGCTGTGAAAACAATATCAAAACCCCAAAGAAGTGACAAGCAGGCCGCAACTGCACGCAACGCAATGGCAAAGTCAGGTACAACTGGCAACCAAAAAGTCGGCAAAGTTAGAGTTTTGAAGACACTAACCCTACATGCAACGTCACACTGTCACTGATCTTCGTGTTGTGTGTCACCCGAGCGCCCAGTGTGCATCCAGCTATTGCAAAACTACAGCTCCCAGCATGCCCGGACAGCCAACGGCTGTCCGGGCATGCTGGGAGTTGTAGTTTTGCAACAACTCAAGGCACACTGTTTGGGAAACACTGTCCAGCCTCACAATATACCAGGGCAACTAGCCTGTGTGCCGCAGCAGCTCTGGCACTGAGAGAAGGTATTCCAGTCACTGTACAGATGGCTGCTGGGTTGAGGGAGATCACCATGGTCAGCTGATCACCAGGGAAGGGGATGATGGGAGTTGTAGTCCAGCAGGTTATACAGATGTCCCCCATGGTGTCACACATCCCCAGCAGCTGTCACCCCAAGTGATGCCGTTACCATGGAGACAGCAGCAGCTCACCTGGTGAAGAAGTCGGCGATGCCCACCCTCCAGGTGCGGTCCCCATCGTTCTCGTCGGTCCCCGGGCCGCCCCCCTCGGCCAGGCTCAGTCCGTCCGCCAGGTGGTCGGGGGCGCTCTGCCGCCGGCTCACTTCGTACGTATTCCGGGAGCTTAGGGTGACATCCAGGAAACGGAAACGATCAGCCTCGGCAGAGACGAAGTAACCGGCTACCGTGTGAGCGCTGAGCGGGGAGGAGTCGGAGCTGGACGAGCTGACAGACACCGGGGCCGGAACGGAGCAGCACTGCCGGTGATAGGCGCAGGCCGGGCTCACTCCGCCGTTGGGCAGCTTGAGGTCTGGGGGCTGGGGGAGGTAGCCCAGGTCCCCGTTGGTCAGCCTCATGCCGGGAGCGCTGCTGTACGGGCCGCTCTCCTCCTCCTCCGCTTCTTCCCCCTCCTCGGTCACGTTCTCCCCGCAGCGGCCGCCGGCATCCTCCGGGCCAACCATTTGCTGCGCCCCCGCCCCGCCACCTTCCGCCGCGGCCTACAGGAGCAGCCCCCTGAGAGCGCTGCAGGGGCCGCCGCCTGCTCCCGGTGTGGTGCCCCGTGGTGGTGGTGGTGGGCGGCGGCTACCGAATGCTTCACCAGAACATCCCCAGCCCGACGGCCCTGCTGCGCAATGGCGTCACGTGACGTGTCAACGCGGAAGTATACGGAGTCCCCGGCTCCCGAGCATCCTGGGAGTTGTAGTTTCCCGACCTGAGACTCTCCAGCTGTTGCAAAACTACAATTCGGCTGTCCCGGCATGATGAGAGTTGTAGTGTTCCACATTGTGGTAGACAGTATAGAAAACTACAATGAAAAGAATTTCATCGTGCTGGGTGTGTGGAGATCACTACAGAATTAAATTAACAGCACAGTGTTGTCAAATGTCAAAAAATGTCCATCTGTTAACCCCTTAGGGACTCAGCACATTTTCACCTTAAAGGGGTACTCCTCCCCTAGACATCTTATCCCCTCTCTAAAGGATAGGGGATAAGATGTCAGATCGCCAGGGTCCCCCTGCTGGGGACCCCCGGGATCTACCATGCAGCACCCACCTTTAGCGGCTCCGGAACCGCTGGAGGTCCTCAGGCTGAGTCCATCTCTACCACGAGGACGGAGCATAGTGACGTCACGGCTCCGCCCCTGTGTGACATCATGCTCCGCCCCCCCTCAATGCAAGTCTATTGGAGGGGCGTGACGCCCCCTCCCATAGGCTTGCATTGAGGGGTCAGAGCGTAACGTCACATGGGGCGGAGCCGTGACATCACTATGCTCCGTCCTCGTGAGTAATCAGACCCGGAGCGAGCATGCTCCGGTGGCTGATTCTAATGGGGTGCAGCGTGGAAGATCAAGGGGGCCCCCAGCGGCAGGACCCCCGCGATCAGGCATCTTATCCCCTATCCTTTGGATAGGGGATAAGATGTCTTAGCGCCGGAGTACCCCTTTAAGGACTCAGCCCTTTTATGCAATTCTGACCACTATCACTTTAAGCATTATTAACTGTGGGATGCTTTTACCTTTTATTCTGATTCCAAGATAGTTTTTTCGTGACATATTCTACTTTAACATAGTGGTAAATTTTCATAACTTGCATCCTTTCTTGGTGAAAAATCCACAAATTTCTTAAAAATTTTGAAAATTCTGCATTTTTCGAACTTTGAAACTTTCTGCTTGTAAGGAAAATGGACATTCCAAATAACTTATATATTGATTCACATATACAATATGTCTACTTTATGTTGGCATCATTGACATTTTGAAGACATTAGGGCAAGTTTTCTAGAGAGCATTTGGATGATCCAGAAGAGTATTGGGAGAATGTCATATGGTCAGATGAAACCAAAGTAGAACTTTTTGGTAAAAACTCAACTTGTCATGTTTGGAGGAGAAATAATGCTGAGTTGCATCCAAAGAACACCATACCTACTGTGAAGCATGGGGGTGGAAACATCATGCTTTGGTGCTGTTTTTTAGCAAAAGGACCAGGACGACTGATCTGTGTAAGGAAAGAATGAATGGGGCCATGTATTAAGGGATTTTGAGTAAAAAAAACCTCATTCCATTAGCAAGGGCATTGAAGATGAAACGTGGCTGGGTCTTTCATCATGACAATGATCCCAATCACACTCACTGGGCAACGAAGGAGTGGCTTCGTAAGAAGCATTTCAAGGTCCTGGAGTGGCCTAGCCAGTCTCCAGATCTCAACCCCATAGAAAACCTTTTGAGGGAGTTGAAAGTCTGTGTTGCCCAGCGACAGCCCCAAAACATCACTGCTCTAGAGGAGATTTTCATAGAGGAATGGGCCAAAATACAAGCAACAGTGTGTAAAAACCTTGTGAAGACTCACAGAAAATGTTTGACCTCTGTCATTGCCAACAAAGGGTATATAACAAAGTCCACCAAACAAAAGAACAATAGCATGCACTCACCACATAAACCGTGTCTAAGTGTCCGGAAAGCCAGATTAGTAGAAAGAAAACATCCAAAGCCGAATCCAGCAACTGGCTCACGGATTGGAGTTTAAAAGGCAATCGAAAATGTGGCAGTTGTAAGTACTGCCACTTTAATACATGCGCCGACTTTTGCACTCTAAGTGGAGTTTCACACAAAGTTACCCAGCTGATTACATGTAGTAGCAACTTTATAGTTAACTACATAGTGTGCCCATGTAATATGTTTTATATAGGAAAAACTAAGCGCCAATTGTGTATTCACTTTCGTGAACACCTATTTGCTCTCAAGACAGGGAAAGGTATCCCTAGGTTAGCTAAATATTTGCTCACATGTCATGCTAATGATTTTAACCCCTTAACTACAATGGACGTAAATGTACGTCATGGTGACGTACCATGACGTACATTTACGCGCCGCCATGATCGTGTCATGCCCGGCAGTTCCCGGCTGCTATCAGCAGACAGGGACCCGCCGGTAATGGTGGACATCTGCGATCGCGCGGATGTCCGCCATTAACCCCTCAGATGCCTTGACCAATACAGAACACGGCATCTGCGGCAGTGCGGTACTTTGAATGGATGATCGGATCGCCTGCAGCACTGCCGCGGGGATCCGATCATCCAGCATGGCGGCCGGCCGTCTCCCGGGGTCTTCTGCTCGAGCAGACCAGAGCAGAAGATCACTGATAATGCTGATCAGTTCTATGTCCTATACATAGCACTGAACAGTATTACAACCAAAGAATAGTTTACAATAGTTTGGAATCAATAGTGCTGGCCAACTTATTCTTTGGTTGTATTACACATACGGGGGAGTGGCTACCTCCATGTTGGTTCTTGCACCCCACCCACCTCTATTAGGTGTATATAAGGTGCCTTGGATGTTTCAGACCTTGCAATGCCTGCTGTACTGTTCACACAGAGGCATATTCATAGTGTAGGGTCCGTCCCAGAATGAGGTCACCTTACCATGGTGGGATGGTCCATGCTATTTGGCGCCAAATTTGCAAGCTAAGTATCTCATAATTTCATAGTTTCATATTTTCATTTGTTGCACTACAGCTGTATAGCTTTTCATGTTCTATCTATATACTCATGTTTTATCTATATACTCATGTTTCATCTATGTCTTTGTGCTAGCAGTGTGCTGCTGTATTCTCCTGTTACTGAACAGCATTAGCAATCAAATAATTGCTATGAATAGCATATAAAAAGTGTTAAAAAAAAGTAAAAAAATTTAAAATAAAAAAGTAAAAAAATGTGAAAAATCCCCTCCCCCAATAAAAAAGTAAAACGTAAGTTTTCCCATTTTACCCCCCAAAAAGCGTTAAAAAAAAATAATTAATACACATATTTGGTATCGCACGTGCGTAAAAGTCTGAACTATTAAAATATATTGTTCATAATCCCGTATGGTGAACTGCGTAGACGTAATTTTTTTTTTTTTTAAAGTCCAAAATTGCTGCTTTTTTGTCACATTTTATTCAAAAAAAAATTAATAACATTTTTTGTAACGGACCGTTTCTGCACACGAGGGGTTAAAAACCGTTTAGGCGATAATCCCCTTTTCAGAAAAAAAGGCACAGCTACTGCAGAACACCAAACTCCCGAACTGGATACAAAATAGCACTCCAAACTGGAACCTCACGAATAGCTGCTAACAGACAAACAGGAAAAGCTCCAAAGCGGTCCTGGCAATCAGTCTCTAACAGCATACAGTGAATCCCCCCAAGAACGAGACAAGGCTCTGTGTTGAGGGTCAAGCAGTGGTCTTATTTTAATGGGGCTACCTGCCCGGTATTTATGCAGGTCTCCACTAGGTGGACACTCCCCTAGGGGACCTGATGGAAGGTAAAACATAGTGGACAGTAGCCAATCGCAGTGGCTTCAACATAAGCCCTTCCCACTTTACCCATACCTCCCTCCTCTCTATCCCCCAGACAACTGGGAAGAAATCCAATTATCTCCCAGGACGAAGAAATCCAATTATCTCCAAGGATAGAGGCAGACTCCATTGAGCACATGGTTGCAAAAAGACATGAAATTACACAATGCCACAATTACTACATAAAACATATACATGCAACATATCCCCAGATAGCTTAGGTCTGAGCGCACATTATCAAATGGTGCTCAGACCACGCACATACAGTTCAATTGCCATGGAGCTAAAGTCTTTCCCATAGTCTTTCATTATATGAATGGGCTCCATGGCATAGCTATCTGGGGTATCACCGCTCACACAGGGCAAGTACCGAATGACCCCACTATATTTAAAGGGCCAGAATGAGTGACATACACTCTTGTATGGCTGTATACTGTTTTTAAAGGGCCCAATCTCCCAGGGCCATAGTCCAAAAGCAGCAGGTGGGCAACCAGGCTTCTACAATGCAATGTGGCGAAATTGGTCTCGTCACATTTTATAAAAAGTCAAACCTAAGCAAATGTGGTACTGATCATGGCGCAACAAATGAGCCCTCATATCGCCCCATATGCGGAAAAATGAGAAAGTTATAGGTGATCAAAATAGGGCAATTTCAAACATTTTTTTTAAATCATATTGAACCACAGAATAAAGAAAACATGTTATTTTTACTGGAAAGTATACAGCGTGAAAACAAAACCTTCCACAATTTGCTAAATTACGATTTTCTTTTCAAGTTTCCCACATAAATAATATTTGTTTGGTTGTGCCGTTCATTTTATGGTAAATAAGTGACGCAAAAAACAAGCCCTCATATGGGTCTGTGGATGGAAATATAAGAGTTATAATTTTTAGAAGGCGAGGAGGAAAAAACGAAAATGTAAAAATAAAATTGGTATGGTCCTTGAGGCCAAAATGGGCCTGGTCCTTAAGGGGTTAATGTCCTTAAGGGGTTTGGAGGTCTTGAACGCGTGACACAGACACCTTTAGGAGGCGATAGGCACTCTTTGCTATCGCAAAGAGAAACTCGTTGGATTCTGAAATGTAACGCCCAGGTTCCCATTGGTTTCAATGACTGTACCGATATGTCCCCATTCCTACATAATGCATAGTTATCTACCTCTATATAGTTATTTATCTCCATTAGCTTCTTTGCTCACACATTGGTTTTATTTCACCTCTATATTTTTCAGTGCACAACATTATTTCTCTTTGATAGATCAGCTGAGCGTCATTGTTTACTTGCTGCCATGGTTACTCTGTTAGTCACATGACATAAAGACGCAGTGCAATGACGTAGTTGGAAAGGCCGGAAGAAGCGCGCATTGTCGCGTGAAACGACCGGCGTAGCCTCTGATCACTTTGGCATCTTCCTTGATGCTTCCCAGGGACCCCAGACCTCCGGACGCTTAGACATGGTTTATGTGGTGAAAGCATGCTATCGTTCTTTTGTTTCGTGGATTTCATTTACTGTAGCTGTATTGCGTGCACCCCACAGGTGTCAATTATCTTGCTGGATCCTTGCACTGCCTCGCAGATGTATCCTTCATAATAGCTGTATCTATACCAGGAGTGCTCTCCCCTCTACTTCCTTCTTCATTTCTTGATTTACTTGGACTTATCTATATAAGGGTAGATGAGCACACGGTCTAATTGCACAGCAGAAATGGAAACAGATTCACAGGGTGCAGAGTCAGCAGGACCCAGTGACACGGGAAGGCAAGACGCCGAAGATTTTTTCTCGGCAATAACACTGTCGATGAGGTCAGAGTTTTAAGTGTTAAAGCCTTGGAGCATAGAATAACCAATTTAACAGAGAAAAAGGTTAATTTGTTTTGGACAGTAAATTCATTGAAAGCATATCAAGAGGGCGAGTACCCAGAGGGTTAAGGATGTTTAAAACCCCGTCTCAGTTTCATGATAACTCAATATTCATGGAATCTTGGAAAAAAGCACACATTGTACACGCCAAATAACCTCCTTGGCTTGATTCTGGGACAGAATCAACAGGAATATGCAAAAATAACAGAAGACTTATGCAAAACCAAGAAAGAGCTATGTACTAGATTGTCCGAACAACAAGCTAATGCATTTTTTACCAACTTAGAGAGAAAAATGAGAGTGACACAAGCAAAAGTAAAAGAACGCAAACGCAATAAATTTCTTTGCGACAAAAAAGATTATGACTCGGATGCGATCTTTTCATGCAGAAATCAAAATATCAACAGAGGCGGTTTTAGAGGAGGCAGAAGACATAAGTTTCACAAGAAGAAACATAGTCCAGATTACTGGACAACGGATTCGGACACCAGCGCCTCCAATTAAACCTCGAAAGACCCCCCAAGTGAACATCACCCTCGAGACAAAGGAGAAGAGGTCCCTTTAGGAGGAAGACCCAACGGGGGAAACGCAAGAGGAGGAAATCTAAACCAATTTCAGTACAAGAGGAAATCAGTGTCCTGGCACCAGTAACATCTCCTGATAACATAGTTAATACCTCAGGGACTGATATTCCCTTAGATGTCACTTCTGGACTATCCAAAGGTTTGAATTTTGGGCTTCATGAAGATTTCGACGCCACACAATTTGAAGTTGACCTATTTAAGGCTGTTAGAAAGATTAATCTGTACAAAATGTTTAAAAATCAACATAAATCACTGTTTCATACTGCAACAGCTGAAATTGAATCACCATGTATTATCGTCCCACAGGGCTTTAGCATGATAGAGGGATTCGATGAACGTAAGAACCAATGCGTTAGGGACCTTGCCGAATTAGCAGCGGAAGCTCCACTGATCCATACATCTGAATTTACCTCGTATAGATTTACAGGGGGTAGGCCATCCACGTTTAACCCCCCGATAGCCCCAGGAACCCCCCTTGACCTATTCACCCAAGTGATTTTGAGGGATGTGAAATGTCTTATCTACCCAGAAAAAGATAACAACTTAACCATAAAAGAGGAACAGGCGTTAGATTGGGTTGCAGCTCAAGATCATCTTGTTGTCACAAGGGCAGATAAGGGAGGAGCCACGGTGGTAATGCATGTCGATCAATATAAAAAAGAAGCTATTAATCAACTCTCAGATGAGAATACATATGAGCGCTTGGCCACAGATCCGACTCCAAAAATTCTCAATGCTTTGAGAACACGCTTGAGACAGTACACCGAAAAGGGAGTTTTAGATCGTCAGATTGCAGAAAAATTGCTACCCATTTATGCTAAGAAACCTACCTGGTATCTTCTTCCCAAGGTACACAAGTCAAGGATCGATCCGCCATGCCACCCTCTAGTGGCCAGGATCGGTTCCGCGACTGAATACCTGTCCAAATATTTGGATTGGGCTTTGATACCTTTACTGCAAACAATTCCTTCATATCTGAAGGATTCGAATGACATACTCAACTTTTTCAATGACTTTCAGTGGTGAGAGACCTACCAGCTAGTGTCCATAGATGTTGAGAACCTGTACACCCGCATCCCACATGATGCGGGTGTACAGACTATACGATGCCTCTTAGAATTGTCCGAGAAATCTGCAGAGTATATTGATTTTGTCACCGAGGCCACCCACTTCATTCTTGTTAACAATACATTCCAATATAAACATCAATGCTTTAAACAAAAAACCGGTACAGCAATGGGCACGCCCATTTCTTTTACTTATGCAAATTTATTCCTAGCTGTATTCAAGAGCAAGTAAATTTTTTCAACTCAAAACCTGTTCACACAACACATCAAAGTCTATAAGAGATTTGTAGACAACATTCTAATGGTATGGGAAGGCGCAGAAGATCTATTCACAAATTTCGTGATGTACTTAAATAATGATGACATGAACATGAAGTTCACCAGTGTATTCAGCGGTTCACAAATTGAGTTCCTGGATATGAGGTTGTTGGCCACATCCAAAGGAATTCTCACTGAAGGACACAGAAAGGATATCGCAAAAAATTATCTTTTACACTTTAACCCCTTAAGGACCAAGCATTTTTCTGTTTTTACACTTTTGTTTTTTCCTCCTTACCTTTTAAAAATCATAACCCTTTCAATTTTGCACCTAAAAATCCATATGAGGGCTTATTTTTTGCGACACCAATTCTACTTTGGAATGACATCAGTCATTTTACACAAACATTTATGGTGAAACGGAAAAAAAAATCATTGTGCGACAAAATTGAAGAAAAAACACCATTTAGTAAATTTTGGGGGCTTCTGTTTCTAGGCAGTACATTTTTCGGTAAAAATGACACTATATTTTTATTCTGTAGGTCCATACAATTAAAATGATCCCCTACTTATATAAGTTTGATTTCGTCGTACTTCTGGAAAAAATCATAACTACATGCAGGAACATTTATACATTTAAAATTGTCCTTTTCTGACCCCTATAACTTTTTTATTTTTCCACTTACAGGGTGGTTTGAGGGCTCATTTTATGCGCCGTGATCTGAAGTTTTAATCGGTACCATTTTTATTTTGATTGGACTTCTTGATCGCTTTTTATTCCTTTTTTTATGGTATGAAAAGTGACCAAAAATAAGCTATTTTGGACTTTGGAATTTTTTTGCGTGTACGACATTGACCGTGTGGTTTAATTAATGATATATTTTTATAGTTGAGATATTTACGCACGCGGCGATACCACATATGTTCATTTTTATTATGGTTACATATTTTTAATATGGAATTTGGGAAAAGGGGGGTGATTTAAACTTTTAATAAGGAAGGGGTTAATGTGTGTGTTTTTAAACTTTTTTAAAACTTTTTTTTTTTACACTTTTAGTCCCCTTAGGGGACTTTTAGGAGGAATCATTAGATTCCTCATACATATCATTGTGGTTTCATAAAACCACAATGATCTGCGTGCTCTGCGCTCGATTGATAAAGCCTGGCCCTGCCAGGCTTTATCATTCAGAGCACTGGAGCTGCCGCAGCAGGAGAGGTAAGCCCTCAGGCTACCTCAGTAGTGGATCGCTCCCCCGCGATCGCGCTGCGGGGGGGGGGGGGGGGCGATACACCCCACTGAACCACCAGGGACTGTATACAGGCACCTTTAGAGGCCGCTGTCAACTTTGACAGCGGCGATCTAAAGGGTTAATAGCCGGCCGCGGCGATCGCCGCATGTCGGCTATTAACGCCAGCCCCCAGCTACAGGAATCAGCTGGGGGCTGGCCGGTATGATGCGGGCTCGAGTCGGGAGCTCGCGTCATACCCCGGTAACGGCCATTGGACGAGTATAGACGTCCATGGTCGTTATCGGGTTAAGAGCTTGCATCCTATCCATACTAAAAGAGGCATTCCTTTCAGTCAGTTTCTCAGGTTTAAAAGAATCAACAGTGACCCCGAGTGTTATGAACAGCAAGCGGAAGATTTGAAAGCCAGATTAGTAGAAAGAAGTTATCCCCTCTCCATGATAAATTCAGCCCCGAATGTACGTTTTCACCTTAGTGCTTCATCAGGGGACGTACTCAATTGCAGGGCAGGAAAGGGTATAAATGTGCACTGCTGACCAATCACGTCTCAGCTTAGTTTGACAGACAAGTCATTGCATCAATCATGCTGTCTCTAAACAGCTGGCCCTAATCGTTCACACTGACAGTCATCCTGCACCAAAAGGCGCTTATATGAGGTCATCATTACCTTCAAATATACAAGTATGTTCACGGATGCCGCAACATCAACAATGTTGGCCACTCCCCATATTTGAAGGTAATGATGACCTCACATAAGCGCCTTTTGGTGCAGGATGACTGTCAGTGTGAACGATTAGGGACAGCTGTTTAGAGACAGCATGATTGATGCAATGACTTGTCTGTCAAACTAAGCTGAGACGTGATTGGTCAGCAGTGCACATTTATACCCTTTCCTGCCCTGCAATTGAGTACGCCCCCTGACGAAGCACTAGGGCGAAAAGGTACGTTCGGTGCTTGGGTGAGGTATCCTCTCTCATAGGGTGCACAACATGCCGTTCTTCTATGTATGATACGCTTATGGGTTTCAGGTTTTACTACTATTTTTTGCAATAGATTGTTCTTTGCATAATGACTACGTAGCAGCATATTTTCTTCTTTTACCCAGTTGATTGTGTACATTTATTTGTGCCCTTGTTACTTTACTGTCATACTCTAAGAGGTCACCTCCCCTTCTTTTTTCTCCTTCTTTCTGCATTGCCTGTATTTTAAAATGTTTTAAATGTATGTCTTATTTCTTATTTCTAAAAACTTTAGTCTGTGGCATTCTTTGGTGGTGAAACTATAGAGTAAGTTGTGTAGTTATTTCCAGTCTGACCACAGTGCTCTCTGCTGACACCTCTGTCTGTGTCAGAAACTGTCCAGACTATAAGCAAATCCCCATAGCAAACCTCTCCTGCTCTGGACAGTTCCTGACATGGACAGAGGCGGCAGCAGAGAGCACTGTGGTCAGATAGAAAAGAACTATATAACTTCCTCTGAAGCATACAGCAGCTGATAAGTACTGGATGGGTTAAGATTTTTCATTAGAAGTGAATTACAAATCTGTTTACCTTTCTGGCACCAGTTGATTTGGAAAAAAAAATTGTTTTCCACTAGAGTACCCCTTTAATCCCTTAAGGACCCAGGGAAATTGTCCCTGTGATCTGCGGCGATATCGGGCTGATCGGGTCTCTGGGACCCGACCGCCCAGTAATTTTGCATGATCCCGGCTATCACAGACAGCCAGAACCATGCTGAAGTATAGGAGCGAGGTGGCAAGCCTGCGACCTCCTCCTATCCCCGGAGATTCTTCGGTTAGCTAACCGACCAATCGCAGGGGGGGGGGCGGTTACTTCCTCCCACCGGAGGATGCGGCGGGGGATGGGCGAGGGCTGGGGCCCGGCCCCCGGTACTTACCTCGTCCCTGAAGACCCGGAACCCGGCAGCGGAGACGGCGGTGGCGGCAGGTGAGTGGATCTTCGGCGGTGTTGCGGGACCTTTGCAGCAGTCCAGACCGCCATAAAACGATCTGGACTGGTCCATCTGGTCCCCTTACACTACAACTCCCAGCATGCCCAGACAGCCCTTGGCGTCTGGGCATGCTGGGAGTTGCAGTTTTGCAACATCTGGAGGTCCACAGTTTGGAGATCACTGTGCCCTTCCAGATGTTGCAAAACTACACATCCTCAGCATGCCCTTACTGTCCAGGCATGCTGGGAGTTGTAGTTCTGTAACATCTGGCCCTTCAGATGTTGCAGAACTACAACTCCCAGCATGCCTGGGCAGTTTTGGCATACTGGGAGTTGTAGTTTTGCAACATCTGGAAGGGCACAGATTGGGAACCACTGTATTAGTGGTCTGCAAACTGTAGTCCTCCAGATATTGCAAAACTACAACTCCAAGCATGGTGGGAGTTGTAGTTCGGCAACATCTGGCTCTAAAGATGTTGCCGAACTACTACTTCCAGCATGCCTGAGAATGTTTGGGAGTTGTGATTTTGCAACAACTGGAGGCACACTGGTTGGGAAACATTGTCTGTTTCCTCAGTGTTTCCCAATCGTGTGCCTCCAGCTGTTGCAAAACTATAACTACCAGCATGCACTGATAGACTGTGCATGCTGGGAGTTGTAGTTTTGCAACAGCTGGAGGTTCCCCCCCCTCCCTGTGAATGTACAGGGTACATTCACATGAGCAGGCGGCTTACAGTGAGTATCAGGCTGCAAGTTTGCGATGCAGCAAATTTTGCGCGGCAGCTCAAACTCGCAGCTGGAAACTCGCTGTTATCCCCCGCCCGTGTGACTGTAAAAAACACTACATATATACATACCCCTACACAGCCCCCCTTCCCTACCCAATAAAAATGAAAAATGTATGGTATGCCACTGTTTCCAAAATGGAGCCTCCAGCTGTTGCAAAACAACAACTCCCAGTATTGCCGGACAGCCATTGACTGTCCAAGCATGCTGGGAGTTTCGCAACAGCTGGAGGCACCCTGTTTGGGAATTACTGGTGTAGAATACCCCTATGCAAATCCCTAATTCAGGCCTCAAATGCATATGGCGCTCTCACTTTGGAGCCCTGTCGTATTTCAAGGCAACAGTTTATGGCCACATATGGGGTATCGCCGTACTCGGGAGAAATTGCATCACAAATTTTGGGGGGCATTTTCTCCTTTCACCCCTTATGAAAAGGTGAAGTTGGGGTCTACACCAGCATGTTAGTGTAAAAAAATTAATTTTTTACACTAACATGCTGGTGTTGCCCTATACTTTTAATTTTGACAAGAGGTAAAAGGGGAAAAAAGCCCTCCAAAATTTGTAACACAATTTCTCCCAACTATGGAGATACCCCATATGTGGGCGCAAAGTGCTCTGTAGGCGCACAACAAGGCCCAGAAGGGAGAGTGCATCATGTACATTTGAGGTGATTTGCACAGGGGTGGCTGATTGTTACACCGGTTTTGCCAAACGCAAAAAAAAACAAAAAAACACATGTGACCCCATTTCGGAAACTACACCCCTCACGGAATGTAATAAGGGGTGCAGTGAGAATTTACACCCCACTGGTGTCCGACGGATCTTTGGAACAGTGGGCTGTGCAAATTAAAAATTTTGTATAGCCCACTGTTCCAAAGATCTGACAGACACCAGTGGGGGGTAAATGCTCACTGTACCCCTTGTTAAGTTCCTCAAGGGGTCTAGTTTCCAAAATGGTATGCCATGTGGGTTTTTTTTTTTTGCTGTCCTGGCACCATAGGGGCTTCGTAAATGAGACATGCCCCCCGAGCAAAATTTGCTCTCAAAAAGCCAAATATGACTCCTTCTCTTCTGAGCATTGTAGTTCGCCCGTAGTGCACTTCAGGTCAACTTATGGGGTACCTCCATACTCAGAAAAGATGGGGTTACAAATTTGGGGGGGGGGGCATTTTCTGCTATTAACCCTTGCAAAATTGTGAAACTTGGAGGGAAACACACATTTTAGTGAATTATTATTATTTTTTTTACGTATGCAAAAGTCGTGAAACCCCTGTGGGGTATTAAGGCTTACTTTATTCCTTGTCAAGGGGTCTAGTTTCCAAAATGGTATGCCATGTGTTTTTTTTTTTTTTTTTGCTGTCCTGACACCATAGGGGCTTCCTACATGCGACACGCCCCCGAGCAAAATTTGCTCTCAAAAAGCCAAATGTGACTCCTTCTCTTCTGAGCATTGTAGTTCGCCCGTAGTGCACTTCAGGTCAACTTATGGGGTACCTCCATACTCAGAAGAGATGGGGTTACAAATTTTGGGGGGTATTTTCTGCTATTAACCCTTGCAAAAATGTGAAACTTGGGGAGAAACACACATTTTAGTGACATTTTTTATTTTCTTTTACATATGCAAAAGTCGTGAAACACCTGTGGGGTATTAAGGCTCACTTTATTCATTGTTACATTCCTCAAGGGGTCTAGTTTCCAAAATGGTATGCCATGTGTTTGTTTTTTTTGCTGTTCTGGCACCATAGGGGCTTCCTAAATGCAACATGCTACCCAAAAACCATTTCAGAAAAACGTACTCTCCAAAATCCCCTTGTCGCTCCTTTCCTTCTGAGCCCTCTATTGTGCCCGCCGAACACTTTACATAGACATATGAGGTGTTTACTTACTCGAGAGAAATTGTGCTACAAATATAAGTATAAATGTTCTCCTTTTACCCCTTGTAAAAATTCAAAAATTGGGTCTACAAGAACATGCGCGTGTAAAAAATGAAGATTGTAAATTTTCTCCTTCACTTTGCTGCAATTCCTGTGAAACACCTAAAGGGTTAAAACACTGACTGAATGTCATTTTGAATACTTTTGGAGGTGCAGTTTTTATAATGGGGTCATTTGTGGGGTATTTCTAAGATGAAGACCCTTCAAATCCACTTCAAACCTGAACTGGTCCCTGAAAAATTGTGATTTTGGAAATTTTGTGAAAAATTGGAAAATTGCTGCTGAATTTTGAAGCGCTCTGATGTCTTCCCAAAGTAAAAACATGTCAATGTTATGATGCAAACATAAAGTTTACATATTGTATATGTGAATAAAAAATACATTTATTTGGAATATCCATTTTCCTTACAAGCAGAGAGCTGAAAAGTTAGAAAAATGCAAAATTTTCCAATTTTTCATAAAATTTGGGGATTTTTCACCAAGAAAGGATGCAAGTTACCACAAAATTTTACCACTATGTTAAAGTAGGATATGTCACGAAAAAACTTTCTCGGAATCAGAATGATAACTAAAAGCATTCCAGAGTTATTAATGTTTAAAGTGACAGTGGTCAGATGTGCAAAAAATGGCCGGGTCCTAAGGTGTAAAATGGCTGGGTCCTTAAGGGGTTAAGTACATGCTTCTGCTGGTATACATAGCGAGAGATCTGAAGGTGTACTCCATACACTGGATTGTATCTCCTGCATAGGCTATAATGCTGTAGCCTTCTCTCCACACTCCTTAACCATCCTCGAAGAACTCCAATTGTTCCTGATGCAAAATGTGGTACCATTACAATATTTGTTGTTTGACTATTTCTTACCCCACTGGTCACATTTCATTTGGATCACACTCTTGACCTTGTTCAGTTATGTTTCTACATCTGCTGTATGCGTACAGGGACCAAGGGATTCTTGGTATTCCTGGTAACTCTGAGTCACCCATTAACACTACAGCACCTGCTAACAACAATTGTGCTGGGGATGAGACATGAAGACATGTGTACATGAGCCTCCTGTTACGGTATGATGTAAAATCTGCACATAGGCTGCCAACCCAGAACTTCTGTGCCTATAGAAAGTGGATCACACATATAAGAACACAGAACAGTTTATAAACGCAACATGATTTATTAATAAAAAAAAACGTAACTGAATTACTTGTATAGGGCCTTTGTACAGCTGCATTTATAGCTTCTATTGTTAGTAGTCGGCAGGGGCATTGCTAGGTCTCCAATAGACCCAGGCTTGAGCCCATAGCTTAGATACACCCCTAACCACACCCTCAAGCACTCCCCTAACCACACCCTCAGGCACACCCTAAACACACCCACAGACACGCCCCTAAGAGAATAAATGAAGCATTATCAGGGACATTACACCAGAATGATCTGTGGGTGTCCCAGCAGGCAGACTATCGTGTGGATAGGGGATCATTTTAAATTTGGGGAATATCTCTAAGATCAATAATGTTGCCAGCTTGTCACCTGAGTTTACTTACAGACTGACAACCACCATCCTTACCACCACCGACCACATACTGTATCATAAACAGTATATATATATATATATATATATATATATATATATATATATATACTCCAAAGTTGTAGTAAGCAGCACAACCCAGTGGTGCAATGGTGAAGTGGGAAAGTGATACAATGTTTCACCGGTCTCACACTGGATTTTTCAAGCATACATCAGGTTGAAAGTGCCACATATTTATATGGTAAAAGACCAATCAATTCAACAATCCATTATAAAAATAATTAGTGATAAAAAGTGTAATACAATAAAAAATAATAAATAAATACATGATGTGACACCACACCAATATGGCCGCCGCACACGTCTTGCGGTAATTGCGCATGCGCGAACACTCCGGTCATGTGGTGTGGGTGATCGGATGTGCCATTGGCTAGTCTGTTTCCAAACCAACACAGTTTGTTGTGGCACACATGGAGACGCCGTAATGGCGACTTATGGCGGGTGAGTGAGACGCTTCTCTCTCTTAATTGTTTTTAATCTACTAACACTGTTGCACATGATTCGAGTTTCACTATTTTATGAATTACTATGTATATAAAATTTGTATGCAGCAATCAGCACTTTGTTTACGGCACTAGATATTGTTGATATTATGAATTGCTGTTCACATCATGTATTTATTAATTCTTTTTTATTGTATTACACTTTTTATCACTAATTATTTTTATAATGGATTGATTAATTGATTGGTCTTTTACCATATAAATATGTGGCACTTGCAACCTGATGTATGCTTGAAAAAGCCGGTGTGAGACTGGTGAAATGTTGTATCACTTTCTGCATGGGATAATAAATTACTGTTTGAAATACTCTGGAGTGCTGCGGAGCCTCTTTGCCTATATATATATATATATATATATATATATATATATATATATATGTGGTGTCCCGGTACAGGACCTGGTCCTGTCCCTGTCTGAAGTCCCCTCAGCCAGAGTCCCTTCATTCCCATAGGGCTCTCCTGCAGGGCTTACCCCTATAATTATGGTTGTACTATTGTTCAAGGACCTTCCAGGGTCATGTGACATACCCAGAGTTCACTGGGTTCAGGACTTACAGATTTGCTGACCAATGAGCTTAGTCCAGCCTCTTATTATATAAAGGGCTGTAGCCACTAAATTCTCTCTCTTAGTTCCAGACTATCAAGCAAGCACAAATATCTCAGCACAAATCTCAGTTCCTCTAGGCCAATGCCTGAAAGAACCAGCAGCCACTAAACCGTGAGTTACCAAGCTCAATCTATCAAATCCTTTGTGAATACTACCACCTAAAATATTATAATTAGTAGCACAGTGGCCTGCATCAAAGCTCATTGCTTCAAAGTCCCAGCAAAACCTGTGAGGAACCTGCATTCCATTTACCTCTTAAGAGACTGTTATGTATAGAGACTGTTGCATAAAATCTTCAAGTAAAGTTCTTCAGTTTATTCATAAACTCTGCTGTGGACATTCTGTTATTTCTCCCTGCTGTTTCTGGGACAGTTGGCGGTAGGACCATTAACAAAAACCTTTTTTCTTTTAAATCAACTGGTGGCAGAAAGTTAAACATATTTGTAAATTGCTTCTATTAAAAAATCTTAATCCTTCCTATACTTATTAGCTGCTGAAAACTACCGAGGAAATTCTTTTCTTTTTGGAATGCTCTCTGATGACATCACGAGCACAGTTCTCTCTGCTGACGTTATAATAATAACTCTATATTTATTGTTGTCCTTAGTGGGATTTGAACCCAATTCCCCAGCACTGCAAGGCAGCAGTGCTAACCACTGAGCCACCATGCTGCCCTTAGCATACATCTGCTATGCATGGTTGTTAAAATGGACAGAGATGTCAGCAGAGAGCACTGTGCTCGTGATGTCATCAGTGTTCCAAAAAGAAAGGAATTTCCTCTGTAGCATTCAGCAACTAATAAGTACTGGAAGGATTAAGATTTTTTTAATAGAAGTAATTTACAAATATGTTTAACTTTCTGCCACCAGTTGATTTAAAAGAAAAAAGGTTTTCACCGGAGTACCCCTTTAAGGACTCAGCAAATGTTTATTTTTGCATTTTGGCTTTTTCTTCCTTCCTTTCTAAAAATCATAACGCTTTAAATTTTGCACCTACAGACCCATATAAGGGCTTGTTTTTCGCGTCACCAATTGTACTTTGCAAATATATCATTTATTTTATAATATAACCTGTGGCGAAACAAATAAAAAAAATATTTGTGGGGTGAAATAAAAAAAAAATGCCATTTTGTAGTTTTTGGGGGCTCCCATTTCTACGCAGTGCAATATTTGGTAAAAATGACACCGTTTCTTTATTCTGTAGGTCCATACGGTTATAATGATACACAATTTATATAGGTTTTATTTTACTAGAATGTTTAAAATTGGCATCTTATGACCCCTATAACTTTTTTTTTTTTCCGTGTACGGGGTGGTATGAGGGCAAATTTTTGCGCCGTCATCTGTAGTTTTTATAGGTACCATTTTTGTTTTGATGGGACCTTTTTGATCGTTTTTTATTAATATTTTTATGGTACATGAAGTGACCAAAAATGCATAATTTTGGACTCTGGTATTTTTTACGTGTACGCCATCGACCGTGTGGGTTAGCTAACCTAATATTTTAATAATTCAGATATTTGTGCACGCGGTGGTACCACATATGATTATTTTTATTCTTTATTACATAATTTTATTTAAAAAAATGGGAAAAGGGGGGTGATTTAAACTTTTGACAGGGAAGGGGTTAATTAACTTTTATTTAAAAAAAATTTGACTGACACATGGAGCAGTAGATTGCCGATCAGACAACAGAGAGGCAGGTAAGGACCATCCCTTGTCCGGTAAGCTGATCGGGACCTTGTGATTTTGTTGCGATAGTCCCGATCAGCTCCGCTGAGCTGTTGGGATTCTTTTACTTTTTTTTTAGACGCTGCAATCAACTTTGTTTGCGGCGTCTAAAAGGCTTAATGCCGGGCATTATTTTTACGGAGTGGACTTTATGTTAAAACTGACATGTTATCATTATTCTGTGGGTCACTACAATTACAATGATACCCAATTACATAGTTTTTATTTTATTTTACAACTTTTACAAAAGGTTTATTTTCAAAATAAATGTGCCATATTCTGACCCCTATGACTATTTTTCTGTGTACTGCCCTGTTTTTATTTAATATATTGGTTAGGATAGGACTTTTTGATTGCTTTTTATATTGCTAGTACAAGGAGCCTGTGTCAGGCAGGCTATATCAGCAGGTCTCCCTATGACAGACATAGAGGCTTTCTGCAACCTGTCATTGAACCTCCTAAATGCTGTGATCACTATTGATTGTGGTATTTAAATGGTTAAATGAGCACCATCAGCGTGGTCACTGATGTGGGTCATTGCTGGCGAGTTTCAGGAAATAACAGCCATCAATGAAGCAAGCTCAGCTCCTGAGTTTGCGTCATAGTCTAAAAGCTCCTGCATGTGTGTACAGTAATGGCACGAAGCACGAAGGCCCAGTGTCGAAACTGTATAGCATGTTTTGACAAGGGGTTAATAATAGTAATAACATTTGTTCTGTGATTTTTCATAATTTAGTCTGGACCCATTGCTTTGATCGATCTACAGATAAACTTTAAAACGTTTACTAAAAGTTACATTTCAGGTCTAGCATATATGAACTTGATAGCTTTGGCATCTGAATAACTTGAGAGATGTTCTTCAGAGGTTGTTGCCCCACATAGTAATACTACCATAGTAATAAGCCACCCTGCATCCTGTACACACAGACTGTGGTCCATTGCTGCCACCATAACGCACTTCTACTTTTTTTTATCCCTCTCCTCTATAACAGCAGAAGGTGTATAGCAGTGTGTGTATCTTGAATCCTCCTCCACTCCAGCATTTCAGACCACCAGAGAGAACGAGTTGGTGCCTTATGCCATGTGTCGCCAGGAAGAAGGGCAATAAAGAAGTAGTCAGTCTTGGAGTCCATGGACAATACGATAATTCAGCTGAATTTCTCAGTGACCCAGCGCCGCCTGGAATTCTACCACTGGAATTGGTCCCACTGACTAATGGGCTTTTCTGAACAGATTCCTATATAATAAAAACTTGTTCATTGTTATGGAAGAATCTGGATCCAGGTTGAAAGTTCTGCTACTGAACCTCCATAGTGTACAATGAGCAACAGAATCCCATTGTGGTTACTGGAATTATACTGCAAATGGATTCTGAGAGGAATATCCGTAGTGTGTATGGTTCCTTAGGGTGGTGAGGGTTAGCCCAGGTATTAAGGGGGTACTCTGGCACTAAGACATCTTATCTCCTATCCAAAGGATAGGGGAAAAGATACCTGATCGTGGGGGTCCCGCCACTGGGGACCCCTGTGATCCTGCACGCAGAACTCCGTTATAATCAGTCCCCGGAGCGTGTTCGCTCCGGGTCTGATTACTGGCGATCACAGGGGCCAGAGCACTGTGATGTCACAGCCCCGCCCCCTGACATCACGTTCCGCCCCCTCAATGCAAGCCTATGGGAGGGGGCGTGACAGTCATCACGCCCCCTCCCATATGCTTGCATTGAGGGGGCGGAGTGTGACGTCACACGGGGGCAGAGCCGTGACGTCACAATGCTCCGTCCCCGTGATCGCCAGTAATCAGACCCGGAGCAAACACGCTCCTGAGACTAATTCTAACGGGGTGCTGCGTGCAAGATCACGGGGTCCCCAGCAGCTAGGGGATAAGATGTCTTAGCGCCGGAGTACCCCTTTAAGTTTATTTGCAGAATTTTCAACCTTTGCAAAAAAAAAAAAAACAACAAAAAAAACACCAAACAAAAAGAAAGTAATTAGCTTAACACAGTTCACACTGTGTTTTTTTTAATTTATGTTTAACGTATATGTTTTATACACTTGAGAGGGAAAAATAGTAAGTAGAGTATGTCAGGGAATACCGTAACGCAAGACAATGGATGCCTTTCATTTCAGTTTCGGCTGACCCCAAAAGCACAGCAATCCTCACTTTTGAATTTGCCTAAAATAGCATATACGTCTTGAAAAGAGTCACTAGGTAACTCTGTTTGGACCATTTAAATCGTGTGGTCCGCTGCTCAGTTTACAGTATATGTTGGCATCCAGTTTTTTGGCAGGATGCCGATGGGCGCCACTAACAAGAGCACTAATGCAGTGTAAATCTAGCCAATAAGTGTTACATTTGGAGATGTGTGCGATTAAAAATATGTTCTACTTTTTCAACTTTCATACAGATGTCAGAATATTCCTTTTATAGTGCACATATATTATAGAACAGTATTTGAGTGCCACCTACTGTAAGAGTTGAATTCGACATGCCAAGATGTAAATGTAGACCATGAAAGCTAGTTTTTACAAAATGGAAAATGACAAACATTTAGGCTAAGATCATTTAGGCTAAAAGTATCTGTCATATTTCTTTATGTCCGTGCATAGTCACTGCCTCAGTTCAATAGGACACCTTTTAGGAATTATGGGGGAGATTTATCAAAACCTGTCCAGAGGAAAAGTTGCTGTGTTGCCCATAGCAACCAATCACATTTTTCAAAGGCCTTTACAAAAATTAAAGAAGCGATCTGATTGGTTGCTATGGGAAACTCAGCAAAAATTAAAAAATAACTCACCAGTTATGTCCCTGCCGCTCCATCACTGATGGTTCAAAAGCAATAACGTACAGCATCATACCAATCACTGGCCTCATTGGGCATTTCCTGCACATGCTAGAATCAGCACTGAGGCCAGTTGTTGGCTGTGCTGGTAATGTCAATATATGGTAAGTCATAATTCAGCAAAGTAGAACAGGGCCATCGGTTAAAGAAATAATAAAATCTGTGCGGTCAAAAACCAAAGTTGTGGATATTACTAAGCATCCAAAGTGTTTTCACAGCAAAATCTGCAACTCTGCAAAAAATTCAACAGCACATATGCCATGTGGGAACACACTTTAAATGGGCACTGTCAGATACAAAAACTTTTGATATGTTGTAAAGCATGCAAAACCAATAGGTTTTGCAATTGCTTTCATTAGAAAATTTTCTGTATTTCATACTGAAAAAGCCAGTAAAACAACTGCCCCCTGCCTGCTTGGACACATACTAGTCCTGCTGTGTCCATGCGTCATCACCTATGTCATGGACACACTTCCTTGATTGACAGCTGTCAGTGAGGACATGCTGGGAGTTGTAGTTTTGCTAATGCTAGGGGAGATGTGAGCAGACAGCATATTGAGGGAGGGGGCGGAGGCCTGTACAGTGAGGCCACGCCCCCTCCCTTTGAGAGGAATTCAAACTAATGAGCTAAATTAAATGGGCACTGTCAGATACAAAAACTTTTGATATGTTGTAAAGCATGCAAAACCAATAGGTTTTGCAATTGCTTCATTAGAAAATATTTCTGTATTTCAAACAACTGCTCCCCCTGCCTGCTTGGACACATACTAGTCCTGCTGTGTCCATGCATCATGGACACACTTCCTTGATTGACAGCTGTGAGTGCAGAGATCACAGCTGGAGAAAAAATCCTTCCACTGTCAGCTTGTGTCCCGCTACTGTCAGTGAGGACAAGCTGGGAGTTGTAGTTTTACTAATGCTAGGGCAGATGTGAGCAGGCAGCATACTGAGGGAGGGGGCAGATACCTGCACAGTGAGGCCACACCCCTTCCCTTTGAGAGGAATTCAGACTAGTGAGCTAAATTTAAAGTGTAATAAAAAACAAATAAAGGTGCTCGACACATAAAAATTAGATGTACATGGTCAGGATTAGGTACTGAGTGATATATAAAAAAATTATTTTTGTTGGATCCGAAAGGTAAGCTTTAAGGCTACGTTCTTATCTGCCAGTGAGGGCATGTGGTTGCAACCACGCCACTGTCACCAAAGGCCCGTATGATGTTGCTGATAATCCCACCAAGGCATGGGGGCATGGTTTTGGCCACATGCATTTGTGGTAAGCTTGTGGGGGTATAGGGTATATGGGGTGTAGCTGTGCAGTGATGAAAGGGTGCTGGTTTAACCCTTAACTGTCGTGATGCCAGGGTGTGGGCTCCTCAATATATACTTGTCCTATCGCCACCCGTCCCAAGAACGATAGGGAGGAATAAATTATTGTCCACAACCGGAGATTCATAAAACTGTAGTAACTTTACTGCAGAGGAAAACAGGAACAGTCTTTACATATGTACAGTCTATGAGGATCCTGACAGTTGGTTGGGACCTTGTGAGTATAAGCCCTGGAGATTGATTTACGCTGTTCCACTGGATTTAGGGGATCGGTTTTAGGTCCAGCAGTCACGCTAGCTTTAGCGGGTATTTGATTTAGTAACTCAGGATTAGTAAGTTGCGAGATTGTTAGGCTTCAGGTCTGGTTTTGTCTTGTAATTCGCACGGATCTTCTCTCTCTGCTAGTCCGGAACCCAAGAGAGTGAGGATTGGCTGGCAGCTCCCTTATCTGGGCAGGGGCTGGCCTTGAACTGATTGGTCCATCCCAACTGTCAGTCCTTTACACAAAGGATTATGGTAGAACATGTGACTACCCACGTGACCTGGAAGGTCCTTTAGACACTATCACAGTAGAAACATTAGTGATGTGACCTAAGGTCATGCAGACACTATATAAATCAATACAGTATACTAATTATATACATGTAACACATAAAATTAAAGAACGAAGAGGTGACTAGGGATTATCTCAGCAAGCGGACCCAAATGGCACCAAGGAACTCTGAGTTTGGGGACCCAGCACACAAGGTACAGTATGAAATACAGTACCGGGACACCACACATTCACCAGCATGTGAGAATGTTGCCTTAGGATGAGATTACACAGAACATTTGTCTTTTTTTTTTTGTTTAACCTGAAAAAAAAAAAGCACAGAAAAACTGCTTTCTCATTTTTCACTCCCAAGATGAAATTTTTGTGGCATATAAGAAGAGGCACTTTTCTTTGCTGTTTTTATTCCATGCTTTTTTTCTTTACAAGTCATGTGATTCTTTCCTCTTGTAAGATTTAGGACAAAAAAAAGTAAAAAAAAATTTTTTTTAAATACACATTGCCAATATTAAAGTCTATGGGAAGAAAGACGCCAATATATCATTAAAAAACGCTATACCCTCATGCTGCAATTTTGGAAAACTGCCCCTGATGCTAAAAACTCCACAAAAAGGTAAAAAATCGCCATGTGGGCATAGTGTTTTGCTATTGACTCCCAGCTAACAACTGACTGCAGTGTTTTTGGCCTAACAGAAGCCTAAGGCTAAGTTTCAATGACCTGTGTTTTTTGTGATTTTAATAAAGTGGGGAATATTTTTTGTAATAAAAACTTTTTTTCCGCTGGTGTTTTATTTTAATTTGACTTACTTTACAGATAGTTAGTGGGAGCCTTTACCAAGCTGGGGCTTAGCGTAAGTTAGTAAAATTGCTCTCGGTAACAGGTTTTTGCAATACAGTTCCCCTATCAGGGTTTTGATGAAAAATGGATTCCTCGAAACCGGACTAAACTGTATCAAAAGGTGTGTACAAATTTGAACCCGCATATGGTTAAAAAACATGTACGTTTTGAAAAATGATGGCCAGTTGGATCCATTTTTTTAAGAAAAAAAGTATACGTTTTTAACTAGTCACTCCATTATAAATAAAGTTTCACTTGTTTGATTGAAATTCCATGAAAAAAAATACAATGTCAAAGTGCAAAGTCAAAAACCGCATGGTGCAAACCGGATGGAACTGTATGCACATATGGGGGGGAGATTTATCAAAACCTGTCCAGAGGAAAAGTTGCCCAGTTGCCCATAGCAATCAATCAAATCGCTTCTTTCATTTTTAACAAGGCCTCTGCAAAATGAAAGAAGCAATCTGATTGGTTGCAATGGGCAACTGGACAACATTTCCTTTGCACAGGTTTTGATAAATCTCCCTCATGGTTCTGTACGGTTCCCATTGACTCCTATGTTTAAAAAAATAAAATAAAAATACATATACGGTTTTTCACCCGGACCAAAAACCGTGGTAGGCTACGGTTTTAGGTACGGGGAAAAAAATGGACAAAACCATACAAGACGCAAAATGAATGCAACCGGATGCATTTTTTGGCATGGAGAGTCAATGAATACGGTTTTCAATATGGTTCCGTATGGTTTTCACATTGAAAATGTATACAGGAACTGTAATGCAAAAATGTGGTGTGAATGCACCCTTAGGGTGCATTCACATCATGTTTTTGCAATACAGTTCCCGTATCAGATTTATGATGAAAAACAGATTCCTCAAAACCGTACTAAACTGTATCAAAACATGTGTACACATTTTAACCCTTATATGGTTAAACACCGTATACGGTTTGAAAAATGATGTCCAGTTGCATTCGCTTTTAAGAAAAAAAAAGTATACGTTTTTAACTTTTCACTCCATTATAAATAAAGATTCACATGTTTGATTGAAATTCCCCCCCCCCCCCCAAAAAAAAACTGTGCAAAGTCAAAAACCGTATGGTGCTAACTGGATGGATCTGTATGCACATACGGTTACCATTGAATCCCAGGTTAAAAAAAACATATACGGTTTCAGTATGTTTTTTCACCCAGACCAAAAACCGAGTTTTGGTTACAGGAAAAAAACGGACAAAACCGTATAAGACGCAAAATGGATGCAACCGGATGCATCGTTTGGTATACGGTTTTCAATGGAGAGTCAATGCATATGGTTCCATATGGTTTTCAAATTGAAAACGAATACGGGAACTGTATTGCAAAAACGTGGTGTGAATGCACCCTTACCCTGATACCCACCTCCCACCAGGGGTACTGGTACTGTCAGGCCCAGAGCGTCAAAACATTAGTGATCTGTGCCTGGGCAGTAGAAGGCTGGCATTATTGAGGCTGAAGAGGGCAAAAAATAAATAAATAAAATAAAAAGAATTGCCTTTGCCACACTGATAATATCAGGCTGCTGCTGCTTATTTGATATTTGGCTGATTATCGAAAATAGTGGGGACCCCACACTTTTTAGGAAAATTAAACATTTTTTTATTAAATTTGTGTGTTCAAATAAAAACATAACACCAGTCGAAATTATTACAATAAATACTTCCCCACAGCCCTTGTTAACCATTTTATTAAAATTATAAAAACACAGATCAATGCTGTAGTCCAACAAATCTGACGCAGCCCTTTACGTGTACAGATCTGAAATACAAAAAAGAAAAAACACAAAAAATAGGTCATTACATTTTGTGCGCTCATTCATTTTTGTTTTGAACTTTCTGAACACAGCCTTTCTCACCTGTCCTGGTTATCATCTTCTTCAGTCCTGTCTCTAATGACCATGACATCATCACTGGTGGCGGGACTACAGAAGACAAGGCCAGACAGTAACCAGGACAGGTAAGAGTCTCCTGACTGGTACCCTGAAAACAGTAAAAAGATAATCTGGAGATAAATAAAAGATCTGGAGATAATTCTTGTTGATAGTAAGGAACAACAATCCTCAGTTTAATTTTTAGCCCGCCAAGCTTCAGTCTAATTTTCAGTATACAAAAGTCTCTATTTGCACATTCTTTTTTCTGTTTTAATTCATATTCTGCATAATATGAATTCTCTTTATGTATAATTTACTGCTGTGCTGTACAAACTTCACTGTGTGCATTATCCCTGTACTGTGACATTACTGTGCACATTATCTCCGTACTATAACATCACTGTGTATATTATCCCTGTCCTGTGACATCACTGTGTGAATTATCCCTGCACCTTGACATCACTGTGTACTACCCCTGTACTGTAACATCAATCTGCAAATTTTTCCTGTACTGTGACATTACTGTGTGCATTATGCCTGTACTGTGACATTACTGTGCACATTATGCCTGTACTGTGACATTACTGTGCACATTATCTCCGTACTATAACATCACTGTGTATATTATCCCTGTCCTGTGACATCACTGTGTGAATTATCCCTGCACCTTGACATCACTGTGTACTACCCCTGTACTGTAACATCAATCTGCAAATTTTTCCTGTAATGTGACATTACTGTGTGCATTATGCCTGTACTGTAACATTACTGTGCGCATTATGCCTGTACTGTGACATTACTGTGCGCATTATGCCTGTACTGTGACATTACTGTGCGCATTATGCCTGTACTGTGACATTAATGTGCGCATTTTGCCTGTGCTGTGACATCACTGTGCGCATTATCCCTGTTCTGTGACCTCACTGTGCGTATAATCCTTGAACTTTGACATCACTGTGTGTTTAATCTCTGTACTGTGACATCACTGTGTTACAACATAAGTCAAAAGAAATGAATATAAAGTAGTACAAAAAAAATAATATCGATAAAAACTACAGATCATGGAGCAAAAAATTACCCTCATACAGCCCCATATATCGAAGACCTGCGGAATCTGTAGGCGCTATATAAATAAATAAAATAAAATAAAAAATAAGAAAGTAATAGGGTCAGAATAGGGAAATATTAAGCATACTGATTTTGTCTTAAACATTTGAGTTTATTATTTAAAGGCAGTAGAATAATAAAAAAAAAGCATATAACATGGGCATCATTATAATCGTATTGACCCACAGAATAAATAGAACATGGCAGTAGCAAAATTGTGGTTTTCTTTTCAATTTTCCCCCGCCAATAATATTTTTATTTCTACGCTGTAGATTTTATGATAAAATGAAAGGTATCATTACAAAGTATAATTGGTTTTGCAAAAACAACAAGCCTCATGGCTCTGTAGGTAGAAAAATAAGAGTTACCGTATTTTTTGCCGTATAAGACGCACTTTTTCTTCCCCAAAACTGGGGCAAAAAGTCGGTGCGTCTTATACGGTGAATACACACCTATCGCGGTGGTCCCTGCGGCCATCAACAGCCGGGACCCGCGGCTAATACAGGACATCACCGATCGCGGTGATGCCCTGTATTAACCCTTCAGACGCGGCGATCAAAGCTGACCGCCGTGTCTGAACCGAAAGTGACACTAACCCGGCTGTTCAGTCGGGCTGTTCGGGACCGCCGCGATTTCACCGCGGCGGTCCTGAACAGCCCGACTGAATAGTCGGGTTAGTGCTTACAGGACACCGGGGGGGGGGGGGGGGGGGGGGATCCTTATCTGCCTCCTCGGTGTCTTCTCCGTTCAGGGATCCCCTGTATGGCCGGCGCTCTCCTTCCTCGTCATCACGTCGTCACGTACGTGCGTCGGCGTGCGTAACGACATGATGGCGGCGACGGAGAGCGAGGATACCCGGCCGGCAGCAGAGACGTTCCAGAGCGACGGGGACAGGGCGACAGCGGTCCGGAGCGGCGGGGACATGTGAGTACTACCTCCTCCTGCAGTGGTCTTCAATCTGCGGACCTCCAGATGTTGCAAAACTACAACTCCCAGCATGCCCGGACAGCCAACGGCTGTCCGGGCATGCTGGGAGTTGTAGTTTTGCAACATCTGGAGGTCCGCAGGTTGAAGACCACTATTGGGTTCAAAATCTTTATTTTTTTAGATTTTGCCCCTAAAAATTGGGTGCGTCTTATACGCCGGTGCGTCCTATAGGACGAAAAATACGGTAAGTCTTATAGAAGGCGAGGAATAAAAATGAAAAGGCTGTGTTCTTAAGGGGTTAATCTTGTGATATAAATCCCAAATAAATCCAAAAAAGGTCCTGTTCCAATGTGTGTGTTGTTCTATAGGCTTTTTAATGCCTAAACAGCAATAGGACAACATTTATATTATTGCAATCTGAAGGATTTGTGCGAAATCGCGTCATTTTTGCCAATTGTGCAAATTGTGGCAAAATGCAATAATATCCCTGTCAATAGAGCATTAAAGGGAAGATGCAGGAAAAGGGCAGGGGCTCAAGCCCCCTTTTATGGTGTATACATTGTATGCGGTGTGCATTAAGTGCGTAATATAGTGTATGCTGTGTGGATGTAGTGTATGCAGTATTATCAGTATGTCAGTTGTTAGAAGGAGGAATCAATGTATTTTGGCAATTATTAGAAGGATAGCCTTCCTTTTGGAGTCAGTGATCTAGTTTGCTTTGCATGTTTAACTTATCAATATTTACCGTATTTTTTGCCGTATAAGATGCACTTTTTCTTCCCCAAAACTGGGGGGGAAAAGTTGGTGCGTCTTATACGGCGAATACACATTAAAACCCTGTCCTATCGCAGCGGTCCCTGCGGCCATCAATGGCCGGGACCCGCGGCTAATACAGGACATCACCGATCGTGGTGATGCCCTGTATTAACCCTTCAGATGCGGCGATCAAAGCTGACCGTCGCGTCTGAAGAGAAAGTGACACTAACCCGGCTGCACCGGGAGGGACCTTACCTGCCTCCTCGGTGTGTGCTCCGTGCCGGGATCCCCTGCATGGCCGGCGGTCTCCTTCATCGCCATCATGTCGTCGCGCACGCCGTCCCGCCATCCAATAGGAGCGGCGTGCGTAGCGACGTGATGGCGGCGACGGAGAGCGAGGATACCGGGCAGCAGAGACGTTCCGGAGTGACGGGGACACCCCGGGGACATGGTAACAGTGATGGAGGGCGACATCCAGGGCAGCGGTGACGAGCGGTGACGGGTCCGGAGCGGCGGGGACACGTGAGTATTACATCCTATACCAGTGGTCTTCAACATGCGGACCTCCAGATGTTGCAAAACTACAATTCCTGGCATTCAATTCTTGAAGGCGGAAGATGTAGATACTTCCTTCTCAGAGGTGGCAGGATACTTGATATTCCTTTAGCAAGCACTATATTAGTTTTCGGGATAGTTAAAGGGGTATTCCAGTGGAATTTCTTTTTTTTTTTAAATCAGCTGGTGCCACCAATTCTACTTTGCGACATCACTCATTTTACCCAAAAATCTACAGCGAAACGGGGGAAAAAAAAGTCATTGTGCAACAAAACCAATGTTGCAATGGAGTGTCTCCATCTGCTGGTGGTATTGGATAGGCATTAGTGCTATGATAGGGTCTGAAGAAGAAGAAGACGAAAAAATATATGTTATGGTGAATGTATTATTTATTGTGTACGTGATTGACATTTGATTGGTAGTAAAGGTATTTTCAATAAAAAATCTGTTCTTATCACTTAAATTTCTAATACGTTCCCTATCTGGGCACCATAAATTAAATGGATTTTTGAGAAAGGGAGCTGATTTGGAAGCTTGCTTCTGTCGCCCTCTGCATTGACCCGATGTGGCAGTACCTTCGGGTAGTGTACAGTGCACCACCCCATTCCAGTGTTAGACAAGAAAGATTCTCATTTAATCCTCTGTGGGTGAGAATTTGAGTTTGAGAATTGGAGACCAAAATGATGAGTTGCACTGACTGGTTTATGAACGTCTATTCATTTAGCATTTAAATGACCATGTTTGCACACTGATTGGTGTAAAAAACAACAAAACTAAATAATAATAATAATCTAGCACACCTGTGCAGGTTTGACATGACATGACAGGTAGCTGTCTTGTGGGTGGTGCTGAATCCTGTTAAATGACGTGAGGGTCTCATGCCTATACACAAGGGTGTGTCATTGCTGTTGCTTGACCATGCATTGGTTTCTGCGGTCAGTGAATGATAAAAACAAAATTTACCATCCATTGATGGATGGGAAATCCGCCATGAGGCATTTGTTTTTAGAAACTGCTGCTCACAACCAATGTTGCAATGGAGTGTCTCCATCTGCTGGTGGTATTGGATAGGCATTAGTGCTATGATAGGGTCAGAAGAAGAAGAAGAAAAAAAAAGAGAGAGAGAGAGAGAGAGTGAGAGAGAGAGAGTGAGAGTGAGTGAGAATGAATGAGTGATTGAGTGAGTAATTGAGTGAGTGAGTGAGAACAAATGAATTAAAGCAAGTGAGTGAGTGAGAAAGAATGAATGAAAGTCTGAATGTCAGAAAGAAAAAAGGATGAAGAAAGAAGCATGAAGAAAAAAAATGTATATGGCGTTGCAGACATGAGTGCAATTTACAAAGCCATTGAGGCTGGTCCTCATGGGAGGATTATTGCACCAGGACCCTTAGCACTTTTAAAATGCCATTCAATGCCACTGCTATGGCTAGGTGTAAACTGCAGATGACCATGTTGTGTTAGTTACCATGGCAACCCAGGTGATGTGTGAGCTAACACATAGGCCAAACAGATTCCAAGAAGACCAGCATCACCAGCGGCACCACCATCGGATGTCAGACTACCCGGATTCAGAAAATACCAGAGTCCAAAATGATGCAGGTTTATACGGTTCATTTTCAGTTTATCGTTACAGTTTGTATTATTCCATGTCGGAACAGCCAGAGGGAGGCAGCTACAGCCAGTGTGGTAACTACAGCCAGGGAGGCAGCTATGTGCAACAAAGGTAGGCATGTTGTTTTCATATGCAGATCATATACATTGTCTTATATGCAAGAAGAGGAGTGATGGGGGTTCCGGCAAAAGCCAGTCTATGGATTGCATTGCTAAATGCTCCATCAGAGTGGAATGGGCTCCTGTCCTTCTTTTAAGTGATGATGTGGGTTTAGCCTGTGCTGTATGTATGTATGGGTGGCTGACTGCCACCCACCCAGAGAGTGTATGGGAGGCTGACTGTCTGCCAGCCTTTCTTCCATTCCTATGAGTAATGTGAGTGCTCACGAAAGGGAAATGGTTGGTTCCACCCCCTTCCCCGGTTATCCCCTCTCGGCCTTTTGGCTTAGATCAAGTGTAAAAAAGAGGACTTGCGATAGATTACATCCTCAGGCACGTTTTTTTTTTTTGTGTGAAAACTTGCACTTGGGTGACTTGTGAGCACATACCTCAACTCTTTAATAAAATAACGTGTGTATATATATATATATATATATATATATATATATATATATATATAAAACATCTGTTATGGTGAATGTATTATTTATTGTGTACGTGATTGACATTTGATTGGTAGTAAAGGTATTTCCAATCAAAAATCTGTTCTTATCACTTAAATTTCTGATACGTTCCCTATCTGGGGACCATAAAATAAATGGATTTTTGAGAACAGGAGCTGATTTGGAAGCTTGCTTCCGTCGCCCTATGCATTGACTAGATGTGGCAGTACCTTCGGGTAGTGTACAGTGCACCACCCCATTCCAGTGTTAGACAAGAAAGATTCTCATTTAATCCTCTGTGGGTGAGAATTTGAGTTTGAGAATTGGAGACCAAAATGATGAGTTGCACTGACTGGTTTATGAACGTCTATTCATTTAGCCTTTAAATGACCATGTTAGCACACTGATTGGTGTAAAAAACAACAAAACTAAATAATAATAATAATCTAGCACACCTGTGCAGGTTTGACATGACATGACAGGTAGCTGTCTTGTGGGTGGTGCTGAATCCTGTTAAATGACGTGAGGGTCTCATACCTATACACAAAGGTGCGTCATTGCTGTTGCTTGACCATGCATTGGTTTCTGTGGTCAGTGAATGATAAAAACAAAATTTACCATTCATTGATGGATGGGAAATCCGCCACGAGGCATTTGTTTTTAGAAACTGCTGCTCACAACCAATGTTGCAATGGAGTGTCTCCATCTGCTGGTGGTATTGGATAGGCATTAGTGCTATGACAGGGTCTGAAGAAGAAGAAGAAAAAAAGAGAGAGAGAGAGAGAGAGAGAAAGAGAGAGTGAGAATGAATGAGTGAGTGATTGAGTGAGTAATTGAGTGAGTGAGTGACAACAACTTAATTAAAGCAAGTGAGTGAGTGAGAAAGAATGAATGAAAGTCTGAATGTCAGAAACAAAAAAGGATGAAGAAAGAAGCATGAAGAAAAAAAATGTATATGGCGTTGCAGACATGAGTGCAATTTACAAAGCCGATGAGGCTGGTCCTCATGGGAGGATTATTGCACCAGGACCCTTAGCACTTTTAAAATGCCATTCAATGCCACTGCTATGGCTAGGTGTAAACTGCAGATGACCATGTTGTGTTAGTTACCATGGCAACCCAGGTGATGTGTGAGCTAACACATAGGCCAAACAGATTCCAAGTAGACCAGCATCACCAGCGGCACCACCATCAGATGTCAGATTACCCGGATTCAGCAAATACCAGAGTCCAAAATGATGCAGGTTTATACTGTTCATTTTCAGTTTATCGTTACAGTTGGTGTTATTCCATGTCGGAACAGCCAGAGGGAGGCAGCTACAGCCAGTGTGGTAATTACAGCCAGGGAGGCAGCTATGTGCAACAAAGGTAGGCGTGTTGTTTTCATATGCAGATCTTATACATTGTCTTATATGCAAGAAGAGGAGTGATGGGGGTTCCGGCAAAAGCCAGGCTATGGATTGCATTGCTAAATGCTCCATCAGAGTGGAATGGGCTCCTGTCCTTCTTTTAAGTAATGATGTGGGTTTAGCCTGTGCTGTATGTATGTATGGGTGGCTGACTGCCACCCACCCAGAGAGTGTATGGGAGACTGACTGTCTGCCAGCCTTTCTTCCATTCCTATGAGTAATGTGAGTGCTCACGAAGGGGAAATGGTTGGTTCCACCCCCTTCCCTGGTTATCCCCTCTGGGCCTTTTGGCTTAGATCAAGTGTAAAAAAGAGGACTTGCGATAGATTGCATCCTCAGGCACGGGGTTTTTTTTTTTTGTGTGAATACTTGCACTTGGGTGACTTGTGAGCACATACCTCAACTCTTTAATAAAAAATCGTGTGTATATATATAAAACATCGGTTATGGTGAATGTATTATTTATTATGTACGTGATTGACATTTGATTGGTAGTAAAGGTATTTCCAATCAAAAATCTGTTCTTATCACTTAAATTTCTGATACGTTCCCTATCTGGGGACCATAAATTAAATGGATTTTTGAGAATGGGAGCTGATTTGGAAGCTTGCTTCCGTCGCCCTATGCATTGACCCGATGTGGCAGTACCTTCGGGTAGTGTACAGTGCACCACCCCATTCCAGTGTTAGACAAGAAAGATTCTCATTTAATCCTCTGTGGGTGAGAGTTTGAGAATTGGAGACCAAAATGATGAGTTGCACTGACTGGTTTATGAACGTCTATTCATTTAGCGTTTAAATGACTATGTTTGCACACTGATTGGTGTAAAAAACAACAAAACTAAATCATAATAATAATCTAGCACACCTGTGCAGGTTTGACATGACATGACAGGTAGCTGTCTTGTGGGTGGTGCTGAATCCTGTTAAATGACGTGAGGGTCTCATGCCTATACACAAGGGTGCGTCATTGCTGTTGCTTGACCATGCATTGGTTTCTGTGGTCAGTGAATGATAAAAACAAAATTTACCATTCATTGATGGATGGGAAATCCGCCATGAGGCATTTGTTTTAAGAAACTGCTGCTTACAACCAATGTTGCAATGGAGTGTCTCCATCAGCTGGTGGTATTGGATAGGCATTAGTGCTATGATAGGATCAGAAGAAGAAGAAGAAGAAGAAAAAAGAGAGAGAGAGAGAGAGAGAGAAAGAGAGAGAGAGTGAGAGAGAGTGAGTGAGAGTGTGAGAGTGAGTGAGAATGAATGAGAGAGTGATTGAATGAGTAATTGAGTGAGTAAGTGAGAACAAATGAATTAAAGCAAGTGAGTGAGTGTGAAAGAATGAATGAAAGTCTGAATGTCAGAAAGAAAAAAGGATGAAGAAAGAAGCATGAAGAAAAAATATATATATGGCGTTGCAGACATGAGTGCAATTTACAAAGCCGTTGAGGCTGGTCCTCATGGGAGGATTATTGCACCAGGACCCTTAGCACTTTTAAAATGCCATTCAATGCCACTGCTATGGCTAGGTGTAAACTGCAGATGACCATATTGTGTTATTTACCATGGCAACCCAGGTGATGTGTGAGCTAACACATAGGCCAAACAGATTCCAAGTAGACCAGCATCACCAGCGGCACCACCATCAGATGTCAGATTACCCGGATTCAGCAAATACCAGAGTTCAAAATGATGCAGGTTTATATTGTTCATTTTCAGTTTATCGTTACAGTTGGTGTTATTCAATGTCGGAACAGCCAGAGGGAGGCAGCTACAGCCAGTGTGGTAACTACAGCCAGGGAGGCAGCTATGTGCAACAAAGGTAGGCGTGTTGTTTTCATATGCAGATCATATACATTGTCTTATATGCAAGAAGAGGAGTGATGGTAGTTCCGGCAAAAGCCAGTCTATGGATTGCATTGCTAAATGCTCCATCAGAGTGGAATGGGCTCCTGTCCTTCTTTTAAGTAATGATGTGGGTTTAGCCTGTGCTGTATGTATGTATGGGTGGCTGACTGCCACCAACCCAGAGAGTGTATGGGAGGCTGAGTGTCTGACAGCCTTTCTTCCATTCCTATGAGTAATGTGAGTGCTCACGAAGGGGAAATGGTTGGTTCCACCCCCTTCCCCGGTTATCCCCTCTGGGCCTTTTGGCTTAGATCAAGTGTAAAAAAGAGGAATTGCGATAGATTGCATCCTCAGGAACGTTTTTTTTTTTTGTGTGTGAATACTTGCACTTGGGTGACTTGTGAGCACATACCTCAACTCTTTAATAAAATAACGTGTGAATATATATATAAAACATCTGTTATAGTGAATGTATTATTTATTGTGTACGTGATTGACATTTGATTGGTAGTAAAGGTATTTCCAATCAAAAATCTGTTCTTATCACTTAAATTTCTGATACGTTCCCTATCTGGGCACCATAAATTAAATGGATTTTTGAGAATGGGAGCTGATTTGGATGCTTGCTTCCATCGCCCTATGCATTGACCCGATGTGGCAGTACCTTCGGGTAGTGTACTGTGCACCACCCCATTCCAGTGTTAGACAAGAAAGATTCTCATTTAATCCTCTGTGGGTGAGAATTTGAGTTTGAGAATTGGAGACCAAAATGATGAGTTGCACTGACTGGTTTATGAACGTCTATTCATTTAGCATTTAAATGACCATGTTTGCACACTGATTGGTGTAAAAAACAACAAAACTAAATAATAATAATAATCTAGCACACCTGTGCAGGTTTGACATGACATGACAGGTAGCTGTCTTGTGGGTGGTGCTGAATCCTGTTAAATGACGTGAGGGTCTCATGCCTATACACAAGGGTGTGTCATTGCTGTTGCTTGACCATGCATTGGTTTCTGTGGTCAGTGAATGATAAAAACAAAATTTACCATTCATTGATGGATGGGAAATCCGCCACGAGGCATTTGTTTTTAGAAACTGCTGCTCACAACCAATGTTGCAATGGAGTGTCTCCATCTGCTGGTGGTATTGGATAGGCATTAGTGCTATGATAGGGTCAGAAAAGAAGAAGAAGAAGAAGAAAAAAGAGCGAGAGAGAGAGAGAGAGAGAGAGAGTGAGTGAGAGAGTGAGAGTGAGTGAGAATGAATGAGTGAGTGAGTAATTGAGTGAAAGAGCGAGAACAAATGAATTAAAGCAAGTGAGTGAGTGAGAATGAATGAATGAAAGTCTGAATGTCAGAAAGAAAAAAGGATGAAGAAAGAAGCATGAAGAAAAAAAATGTATATGGCGTTGCAGACATGAGTGCAATTTACAAAGCCGTTGAGGCTGGTCCTCATGGGACGATTATTGCACCAGGACCCTTAGCACTTTTAAAATGCCATTCAATGCCACTGCTATGGCTAGGTGTAAACTGCAGATGACCATGTTGTGTTAGTTACCATGGCAACCCAGGTGATGTGTGAGCTAACACATAGGCCAAACAGATTCCAAGTAGACCAGCATCACCAGCGGCACCACCACCGGATGTCAGACTACCCGGATTCAGCAAATACCAGAGTCCAAAATTATGCAGGTTTATACTGTTCATTTTCAGTTTATCATTACAGTTTGTATTATTCCATGTCGGAACAGCCAGAGGGAGGCAGCTACAGCCAGTGTGGTAACTACAGCCAGGGAGGCAGCTATGTGCAACAAAGGTAGGCGTGTTGTTTTCATATGCAGATCTTATACATTGTCTTATATGCAAGAAGAGGAGTGATGGGGGTTCCGGCAAAAGCCAGGCTATGGGTTGCATTGCTAAATGCTCCATCAGAGTGGAATGGGCTCCTGTCCTTCTTTTAAGTAATGATGTGGGTTTAGCCTGTGCTGTATGTATGTATGGGTGGCTGACTGCCACCCACCCAGAGAGTGTATGGGAGGCTGACTGTCTGCCAGCCTTTCTTCCATTCCTATGAGTAACGTGAGTGCTCACGAAGGTTGGTTCCACCCCTTCCCCGGTTATCCCCTCTGGGCCTTTTGGCTTAGATCAAGTGTAAAAAAGAGGACTTGCGATAGATTGCATCCTCAGGCACGTTTTTTTTTGTGTCTGAATACTTGCACTTGGGTGACTTGTGAGCACATACCTCAACTCTTTAATAAAATAACGTGTGTATATATATAAAACATCTGTTATGGTGAATGTATTATTTCTTGTGTACGTGATTGACATTTGATTGGTAGTAAAGGTATTTCCAATCAAAAATCTGCTCTTATCACATAAATTAAATGGATTTTTGAGAATGGGAGCTGATTTGGAAGCTTGCTTCCGTCGCCCTATGCATTGACCCGATGTGGCAGTACGTTCGGGTAGTGTACAGTGCACCACCCCATTCCAGTGTTAGACAAGAAAGATTCTCATTTAATCCTCTGTGGGTGAGAATTTGAGTTTGAGAACTGGAGAACAAAATGATGAGTTGCACTGGTTTATGAACGTCTATTCATTTAGCGTTTAAATGACCATGTTTGCACACTGATTGGTGTAAAAAACAACAAAACTAAATAATAATAATAATCTAGCACACCTGTGCAGGTTTGACATGACATGACAGGTAGCTGTCTTGTGGGTGGTGCTGAATCCTGTTAAATGACGTGAGGGTCTCATGCCTAATACCCTAAAGGCCTCTAAACCCTCTCTGAGTAGATGGGTCAAAGAGGCAATCAGGGAGGCATTTATAGCCCAGGAGCTAACTCCTCCTTCTTTTGTTATTGCCCATTCTACCCGGGCAGTTGCTACCTCCTTTGCTGAAAGAAGGTCTGTTCCACTAGAACAAATTTGTGCTGCTGCCACCTGGAGCACGCACAACACATTTATCAAACATTACCGGGTTAATGCCAAATGTATGGAAGAGCTGGCCTTTGGGCGTTCCATCCTAAGTGCCGCTCCTCCTTAGTCCCACCCTATTTGTGTTGTTACTTGCTAAGTCCCCACATGTGCTGCTGGTTAGGACGACAGGGAAGTGTTAATTTCTAACTCAAATTTGTTTTCCCTTAGTCCTAACAGCAGCACACAAATTTCCCACCCTTTTAGCTTGTATAATTTTGCTTGTTATTAAAGCACTATGGCCTGGGGAGGAGGCCTTATATGGGGGGTTCAATTATGTTAATTGCTTGGGCTGAATTAAAAATTCCACCGTCCTGCCAGCTTCACAGGGGCAGAAACACCCCACTTGTGCTGCTGGTTAGGACGACAGGGAAATCCGCCATGAGGCATTTGTTTTTAGAAACTGCTGCTCACAACCAATGTTGCAATGGAGTGTTTCCATCTGCTGGTGGTATTGGATAGGCATTAGTGCTATGATAGGGTCTGAAGATGAAGAAGAAGAAAAAATAAGAGAGAGAGAGAGAGAGAGACTGAGTTAGTGAGTGAGAGAGTGAGAGTGAGTGAGAGTGAATGAGTGAGCGATTGAGTGAGTAATTGAGTGAGTGAGTGAGTGAGAACAAATGAATTAAAACAAGTGAGTGAGTGAGAAAGAATGAATGAAAGTCTGAATGCAGATCTTAAACATTGTTATATGCAAGAAAAGGAGTGATGGGGATTCCGGCAGAAGCCAGGCTATGGATTGCATTGCTAAATGCTCCATCAGAGTGGAATGGGCTCCTGTCCTTCTTTTAAGTAATGATGTGGGTTTAATAAAATAACGTGTGTATATATATAAAACATCCGTTATGGTGAATGTATTATTTATTGTGCACGTGATTGACATTTGATTGGTAGTAAAGGTATTTTCAATTAAAAAGCTGTTCTTATCTGATACGTTCCCTATCTAGGGACCAAAAATCTAATGGATTTTTTGAGAACGGGAGCAGATTTGGAAGCTTGCTTCCGTCGCCCTATGCATTGACCCAATGTGGCAGTATCTTCGGGTAGTGTACAGTGCACCACCCCATTCCAGCGCTAAAGAAGAAAGATTCTCATTTAATCCTCTGTAGGTGAGAATTTGAGTTTTAGAATTGGAGACCAAAATGATGAGTTGCACTGACTGGTTTATGAACGTCGCTCACAAACAATGTTGTAATGGAGTGTCTCCATCTGCTGGTGGTATTGGATAGGCATTAGTGTCTATGATAGGGTCTGAAGAAGAATAAGAAGATGAAAAAAATATATTTAAAAAAAAAAGAGAGAGACTGACTGAGTGAGTGAGAGAGTGAGAGTGAATGAGTGAGTAATTGAGGGAGTGAGAAAAAATTAATTAAAGAAATTAAGTGAGTGAGAACGAATGAATGAAAGTCTGAATTACAGAAAGAAAAAAGAATGAAGAATGAAAAAAAATGTATATGGCGTTGCAGACATAAGTGCAATTTACAAAGCCGTTGAGGCTGGTCCTCATGGGAGGATTATTGCACCAGGACCCTTAGCACTTTTAAAATGCCATTCAATGCCACTGCTATGGCTAGGTATAAACTGCAGATGACCATGTTCTGTTGGTTACCATGGCAACCCAGGTGATGTGTGATCTAACACATAGGCCCAACAGATTCCAAGAAGACCAGAATCACCTGCGACACCACCACCGGATGTCAGACTACCCGGATTCAGCAAATACCAGAGTCCAAAATGATGCAGGCTTATACTGTTCATTTTCTGTTTATCTTTACAGTTTTTGTAATTTCCTGTCGGAACAGCCAGAGGGAGGCAGCTACAGCCAGTGTGGTAACTACAGCCAGGGAGGCAGCTATGTGCAACAAAGGTAGGCGTGTTGTTTTCATATGCAGATCTTAAACATTGTCTTATATGCAAGAGGAGGAGTGATGGGGGTTCTGTCAAAAGCCAGGCTATGGATTGCATTGCTAAATGCTCCATCAGAGTGGAATGGGCTCCTGTCCTTCTTTTAAGTAATGATGTGGGTTTAGCCTGTGCTGTATATATATATATATATATATATATATATATATATATATATATATATGTATGGGTGGCTGACTGCCAGAGAGTGTATGGGAGGCTGACTGTCTGCCAGCCTTCCTTCCATTCCCATGAGTAATGTGCTGGTGGTATTGGATAGGCATTAGTGCTATGATAGGGTCTGAAGATGAAGAAGAAGAAAAAATAAGAGAGAGAGACTGAGTGAGTGAGTGAGAGAGTGAGAGTGAGTGAGAGTGAATGAGTGAGTGATTGAGTAACTGAGTGAGTGAGTGAGAACAAATGAATTAAAAACCAGAGTCCAAAATCATGCAGGTTTATACTGTTCATTTTCAGTTTATCGTTACAGTTGGTGTTATTCCATGTCGGAACAGCCAGAGGGAGGCAGTACAGCCAGTGTGGTAACTACAGCCAGGGAGGCAGCTATGTGCAACAAAGGTAGGCGTGTTGTTTTCATATGCAGATCTTATACATTGTCTTATATGCAAGAAGAGGAGTGATGGGGGTTCCGGCAAAAGCCAGGCTATGGATTGCATTGCTAAATGCTCCATCAGAGTGGAATGGGCTCCTGTCCTTCTTTTAAGTAATGATGTGGGTTTAGCCTGTGCTGTATGTATGTATGGGTGGCTGACTGCCACCCACCCATAGAGTGTATGGGAGGCTGACTGTCTGCCAGCATTTCTTCCATTCCTATGAGTAATGTGAGTGCTCATGAAGGGGAAATCGTTGGTTCCACCCCCTTCCGCGGTTATCCCCTCTGGGCCTTTTGGTTTAGATCAAGTGTAAAAAAAAAGGACTTGCGATAGATTGCATCCTCAGGCACAGTTTTTTTTTTTTTGTGTGAATACTTGCACTTGGGTGACTTGTGAGCACATACCTCAACTCTTTAATAAAATAACGTGTGTATATATATAAAACATCTGTTATGGTGAATGTATTATTTATTGTGTATGTGATTGACATTTGATTGGTAGTAAAGGTATTTCCAATCAAAAGTCTGTTCTTATCACTTACATTTCTGATACGTTCCCTATCTGGGCACCATAAATTAAATGGATTTTTGAGAACGGGAGCTGATTTGGAAGCTTGCTTCCGTCGCCCTATGCATTGACCTGATGTGGCAGTACCTTCGGGTAGTGTACAGTGCACCACCCCATTCCAGTGTTAGACAAGAAAGATTCTCATTTATTCCTCTGTGAGTGAGAATTTGAGTTTGAGAATTGGATACCAAAATGATGAGTTGCACTGACTGGTTTATGAACGTCTATTCATTTAGCGTTTTAATGACCATGTTTGCACACTGATTGGTGTAAAAAAAAACAAAAACTAAATAATAATTAGAGATGAGCGAATCGAAGCTGAAGAACCCGAACTCGTTACGAATTTCATAAAATATACGATTCGCAACAAATGCGAATATCGCCGCTATTCAATGGCGCAAATTGCTTCATTAAACTTCATTTTACAGCATTCCAGGCTATTGGAGACCTAAAATGGCGGATCCACGTGTGAGTACATGGGGCAGGGGTTTATGAGAGGGCGGAAACAGCGGCGGGAATGAAGGTAGGCGGGATGACCCTGAATCACATGTGAGATGCAGCATTCATTGACCCCTGTGATGTCACAGCCCTATATAATCGGCAGCCATCTTGCCTCTCTTCATTTTGTCTATGCACTCAGAGATAGAGAGAACGGGACTGCATGTGTCTGATTAGCTTATACCACAGCGTTACACTGCAATTGCTAATCACAGTGGCGTTGCGACCCGGGTGCGGGGGGTGCGGCCCGCACCGGGTGACACCAACATAATGGGGTGACACCAAGACGCTCCGCAGCACCCCCCCTCCCCAGCTACACCGACACCCCCCGTCCAACAGCAAACCCCGGCATTCACCAGCACTGTGCGCCCGTCAAACAGCACCCCCCCCCGGCATTCACCTGCGCTGTGCGCCCGTCAGCACCCCCCCCCGCCCTTCATCGCCGCTGTGCGCCAGTCCGTCAGCACCACCGCAGGGTGCCCGGAGAGAAGGATCGCTGCGCTGGATGGGTGAGTGTGTGTGTCTGTCTCCCTGTCTGTCGCTATCTCTGTATGTGTGTGACTGTCTGTGTGTGACTCTGTGTATGTGTGTGTATGTATGTGACTGTGTGTGACTCTGTGTATGTGTATGTATGTGACTGTGTGTGACTCTGTGTGTGTGTGTTGTGACTGTGTGTGCGTCTGTGTGTGTATTGCAGGGGGACCCAGTAGCGCTACACCCCTGCCCACAATTATTTATTGTATTGGAATTATGTAGGAGGCCTTCTGGTGTGCCAAGTATGCCTTATTTTCGGTGTGTGACTCTGTGTGTGTGTGTGTGTGACTGTGTGACTCTGTGTGTGACTGTGTGTGTGTGACTGTGTGTGTGTGTGACTCTGTGTGTGTATGACTCTGTGTGTGACTCTGTGTGTGTGTGTGACTCTGTGTGTGTGTGTGTGACTGTGTGTGTGTGTGTGACTCTGTGTGTGTGTGACTCTGTGTGTGTGACTGTGACTCTGTGTTTTTTTTTACTCTGTGTGTGTCACTGTGACTCTGTGTGTGTGGCTGTGACTCTGTGTGTGTCTGTCTGTGAGTGTGTCTCTCTGACTGTGTGTGTGTTTGTGTGTGTCTCTCTGTGTTGTGTTTTTTTTTTTTTTTTTGTGGGGGGGGGGGGGGGATTAAACAGCAATCTAATGTGGGGAGACTTTGACCCATTATGGGGAACCTGCAAGGGAACCTGCGGCCTAATGTGGGGTAACTACTACCAAATGTGTCTATGCTACCTAATGTGGGGATTATATGCTACCTAATGTGGGGAGTCTATGCTACCTAATGTGGTGAAACTGCTACCTAATGTGGGGAATCTGTGCTACCAAATGTGGGGGGGTCTATGCTACCTAATGTGGGGAATCTGTGCTACCGAATGTGGGGAATCTATGCTACCTAATGTGGTGAAACTGCAACCTAATGTGGGGAATCTGTGCTACCTAATGTGGGGAAATTGCTACCTAATGTGGGGGAACACGTACCAAATGTGGGGAATCTATGCTGCCTAAAGTGGGGAAAATATGCTACCTAAAGTGGGGGAACTGCTGTCTACCTAATGATCCCCCTGACAGTAGCTCCCTCATCATCCACCAGCAACACCCCCCACCCCCAGCAGTAGCACCTCCATCAGCAGATCCTGATGGTGGATGATGGCGGTGCTCCTGCCGGGAGGATGATCCTGCAGATGGATGATGGGGGTGATACTGCCAGGGGGGATGGCCAGTTGCACCCTCATCATCCTCCAGCAACACCCCCCCAGTAGTAGCACCCCCATCATCCACTAGCAACACCACCAAAACCCCCCTCCCGTGGTAATAGCATCAGCTAACGGATGTTGAGGGGTGTTACTGCGGTTGTGGTATTATATTCAGAGGGTGCACTGTATGGCAACGTTATATTCAGAGGGCGCAGTTTGTGGTAGTATTTTATTCAGAGGATACAGTGGGTGGTAGTATTATATTCAGGGGTACAGTGTGTGGCGGTATTATATTCAGGGGTACAGTATGTGGTAGATTTATATTCAGAGGGTACAGTATGTGATGGTATTATATTCAGAATGTACAGTGTGTGGTAGTATTATATTCAGAGGGTACAGTGTGTGGCGGTATTATATTCAGGGGTACAGTATGTGGCAGATTTATATTCAGAGGGTACAGTATGTGATGGTATTATATTCAGAATGTACAGTATGTGGTAATACTATATTCAGAGGGTACAGTGTGTGGCGGTATTATATTCAGGGGTACAGTATGTGGCAGACTTATATTCAGAGTGTACAGTATGTGTTGGTATTATATTCAGAATGTACAGTGTGTGGTAGTATTATATTCAGTAGGTATGGTGTATGGAAGGTTTATAATCAAAGAGTGTAGTGTATAGTAGTATTATATTTAGAGGATACAGTGTCTGGCAGGTTTATAATAATACTTGTTTTCATATAGAGGATGATAATGCGCTGACATAGTGAGGAGACGTCTGGGCGTCACATTCTACAGACAGAAGTTTTAGCTGGACCAGGCGGTATGTACCATCTGAATTAGATAATGGAAGACTATAGAGAAGACTTCACCTGTAGTCACTGATATCATTGTGTATTCTCCTCACTATAGAGAAGACGTCACCTGTAGTCACTGATATCATTGTGTATTCTCCTCACTAAAGAGAAGACGTCACCTGTAGTCACTGATATCATTGTGTATTCTCCTCACTATAGAGAAGACGTCACCTGTAGTCACTGATATCATTATACATTCTCCTCTTTATAGAGAAGACGTCACCTGTAATCACTGATATCATTGTGTATTCTCCTCACTATAGAGAAGACGTCACCTGTAGTCACTGATATCATTGTGTATCATTGTGGTGGTCGCCGCCCGGTGCTGCGCCATTTTATGCTAGGGACGTTAGGGACCCACTCTGAATAGGTGGCCTTGACGTGGCAAGTGGGCTTGTACTTTTTGATCAAAAATGTATACTAACAACCTGTTAGTTTTTGATATTATGCTGGGAAGCAATCAGATCATTATACAAGATTGTAGATGTGCAGCATGTCTGTTTTTCTACCCGAATTCACACTGTGATTTCTATCCCCTCCTTTTTTTTTGTTTTAACATGTGCTGCACTCTTCCCCACCCCCTCAGCCCAACCCTATATAAGTAGTAGTTAGCTACACATGGGTCATTTCTTTCCTAGCAGCCTCCCAGTCTGACTGGGAGAGCATGGTAAGTGAGCTATTGGACCTTGTTCACACTGGTGTGGTGCTGTGCGGTGCCCGTTGCTGCCGTGGCGCTGTGTCTGCGGGGGGGGGGGGGGGGGGGGTGCGGCCCATGGACTGGTTTGAGTAGCATTGGGGCTGCTCTGCCGGTGGGTCGTTCCCCTCTGTGGGCATTGGTGTCGCGGCGGTGGTGGTCGCCGCCCGGTGCTGCGCCATTTTATGCTAGGGACGTTAGGTCACTGACTAGGGTCACTGATATCATTGTGTATTCTCCTCACTATAGAGAAGACGTCACCTGTAGTCACTGATATCATTATACATTCTCCTCTCTATAGAGAAGACGTCACCTGTAATCACTGATATCATTGTGTATTCTCCTCACTATAGAGAAGATGTCACCTGTAGTCACTGATATCATTGTGTATTCTCCTCACTATAGAGAAGACGTCACCTGTAGTCACTGATATCATTGTGTATTCTCCTCACTATAGAGAAGACGTCACCTGTAGTCACTGATATCATTGTGTATTCTCCTCACTATAGAGAAGACGTCACCTGTAGTCACTGATATCATTGTGTATTCTCCTCACTATAGAGAAGACGTCACCTGTAGTCACTGATATCATTGTGTATTCTCCTCACTATAGAGAAGACGTCACCTGTAGTCACTGATATCATTGTGTATTCTCCTCACTATAGAGAAGACGTCACCTGTAGTCACTGATATCATTGTGTATTCTCCTCTCTGTGTCCTATCAGAGCTGTAGTCGTTTGTCAGTTCTACAGTTATGGTGAGTGAAACTACAACTCCCAGCATAACCTCACCACTGCTCAAAGGGGTACTCTACTGGAAAAAAAAAAAATTATCAATTGGTGCTACAAAGTTAAACAGATTTGTAAATTATGAATTCGAGTACAATACAGACATAGCGCACATCTACAATCTTGTATAATGATCTGATTGCTTCTCAGCACAATATCAAAAACTAACAGGTTGTTAGTATACATTTTATGCTAGGGGCGTTAGGGACCCATTCTGAATAGGTGGCCTTGACGTGGCGAGTGGGCTTGTACTTTTTGATCAAAAATGTATACTAACAACCTGTTAGTTTTTGATATTATGCTGAGAAGCAATCAGATCATTATACAAGATTATAGATGTGCACCATGTCTGTTTTTCTACCCGAATTCAGATTTGTAAATTACTTCTATTTAAAAATCTTAATCCTTCAAGTACTTATTAGCTGCTGTATAAATGATTCACAGGAAGTTCTTTTCTTTTTTAATTTATTTTCTGTCTGACCACAGTGCTCTGTGCTGACACCTTTGTCCATGTCAAGAACTGTCCATAGTAGGAGCAAATCCCCATAGCAAACCTATCCTGCTCTGGACAGTTCCTGACATGGACAGAGGTGTCAGCAAATAGCACTGTGGTCAGACTGGAAAGAACTACACAACTTCCTGTGGAGCACACAGCAGCTGATAAGTACTGTAAGGATTAAGATTTTAAATAGAAGTAATTTAAAAATCTGTTTAACTTTCTGGCACCATTTGATATAAAAGTAAATGTTTTCCAGTGGAGTACCCCTTTAAGTAATTCTTGGAGCTGTATATTTAAATGGTGAAAACTTCTTTAACACTTTCCTATTCTGTGGCAACTGGTATATCTGATTATTATACTGGAATTTCTCACAATGCGCTACAACAGTGGTGTCTGTCACAACAGGCTAAAAACGTGCTGGGGGGGGGGGGGGGGGGGAGGTATGGGGTGACACCATTTTCTACCGCACTGGGTGACACCAACCCTAGCAACGCCACTGGCTAATCACATCAGCATTGGGGAAAGACAGGAGTGCAGAGTGCTTTGCTGTTGTCAGTCACTCAGAAGGATCATTGATAGCTAAACCTCCTATTCACGTTATTGAGCATTGCAGCAGACAGGGGCAGATAGCTGTCAGCTGCCTCATACAGATCAACAAGCTGCCTGAACTTTATCAACCATCTTACCACCTCATTTTTCAGGGCAATTCAGTATTTTGTTTTGCTCCACAAATCATATGCTGCTCAGAATTGTGTGACAGAGTGCAATTTAGGGTTCAATCCCTGTATTTTTATTATTGTGGTGCTGCACTGTTGGGTCCTGCTACTGTTCACAAATATGTTATTTATTTTTCAGCGGACTGTAGTGCATTTGTCTTCCCTCATACGTGCATAACACATGCCTACATCAAAGCAGTCTACTATTCTGTATCTGTAACAAGTCTAGATACAGGGAAAGTCCTGACTCCTGGCAAAAGTAATCACCTGCTGGTGTTTTTAAAAATATTAATTTTTTCTGCGTATAGTTGCGCATATTATTGCCCTCATAAGTGCATACCGCATAGGTACATCTAAGTATTGTACCATTTTGTACCTGTTAATCTGTCAAGGGGCTACATACTGTCAAAGTCCAAACAATAGTATTCACCGGCTGGTGTTTTACAAAAATACTGAGTTTTTTCTGCGTATAGTTGCGCATATTTCTGCCCTCATCATTGCATACCGCATACGTACATCCAAGTAGTGTAACATTTTGTACCTGTTAATCTGTCAAGGTTCTACATACTGTGAAAGGACAGCCATATGTAATCACCGGCTGCGGTTCTAGACAAATACTGTTTAAAGAGTAGTGTAGCGTATAGTAATACCCTCATATACGTACTAAGTATGTAAGGCAGAGAAGTGACAGGACGAGCACAGAGGAGTGGCGGAGGCCTAAATACTTCAGGCAGGGTTGGCAGCAGACTTGGGGCGATTGGAAGCAGGAGTCGCAGCGAGAGGCCTGAGCTCCCGTTATCGGCCAGCGGTCGTGTCTCGACCAGCAACCCATCTGCCGTCATCGATTGGTTAACACGTTTATCCACATAATCACAAGTGACATCTGACACCACCAGTCAACAGTCGGTGGGTTCCTCAGACACAACCTTCAGTTGGCATGGCCCGGGAGCAGTCCCTGTCCTCCCATTGCCTTTGTCCTATGCTGTTCCCTCTCCTACAGAAGTAGAGATAATCCGTAGATGGGTTCCTCTCAAGAAGGCGCTGGTACCCGGGGATAAAGATAAAGTTCTTTATTTGCTCTCCTACAGAAGTATCTTATGCTGTGGGTTCAGCTCCACTATTTACTGAGGACGATCTAATAGAGGACAATCAGCAGCTACTGCCCTGCCAAGAAGGGGAGGAGATATGCGCCGCTTGCTCCGCTAGGCAGCCAAGTAGTGATGGGAAGAGTGACATGGGAGGCGGTGTTGCAAGGGTTCAGGGTCCTGAAGCAGACACTGTTGGGGAACCTGAGGAGGACATCAGTGACGTGCACACACCTGTTGATGATGATGAAGCCGATCGCAATTGGGAGCCGGGTGCAGAAGGGGCTTCATCATCATCAGGAGAAGAGAGTTGCAGGTTGCCCTTGAGGCAGCAAGGCGGTAGCATGGTTGGCAGTCAGCATGGTGGCAGGAGTGGAAATTCAGCAGCCAAACGTGCCGGGGGAGACCACCTGCTGAGCGGCAGCCTACCTTTCCGGGAGGTAGTGGAACAGGGGTTCCTGGAGACGGCGCCAGTAGCAGTCAATTAGTGCGGACTGTAGGTGTGAAAATCAGCTGCTCGGCGGTGTGGAAGTTTTTCATCAGGCATCTGGAGGAGGTTCACGTAGCCACATACAAAATCTGTTGGCAGAAGGTGAAGCATGGCCAGGGTCCCAATGTCGGCACCACAGCCCTGCATCAACACGTGCTTCGCCACCATAAAGCGGCATGGGAGCACCATGGCTCTGATGTAGTGGTCCAACCTGCTGCATCACCCAGTGGCCATCCGCTCCCTCCTTCCTCCAGCCAAGGCTCCACCACCTCAGCCGAAAGGAGCTGTGTGTCAAACCCTCCTTCTATCATTCCAGATGCTCCTGCTTCTCCCGCTTTTAGTCAGCCATTCCGCCAACAATCCATCGGCGAAGCCATGTCCAAGAGACAACAGTGTGCGCCCACTCATCCAACAGCGCAGAAGTTGAATGTGCTCCTGTCCAAGTTGCTGGTGCTGCAGTCCCTCCCTTTTCAAGTGGTGAACTCTGCACCTTTCAGAGAATTGATGGCTTGTGCTTAGCCGAGGTGGAGAGTCCCAAGCCGTCATTTCTTTGCAAAGAAGGCAGTATCAGCCCTGCATACGTTTGTACAAGAGAAGGTGGGCCAGTCCTTGAGCCTGTCGGTGTGTTTAAAAGTGCATGGCAGTGCCGATGTGTGGATCTGTGACTACGGGCAGGGACAATACTTGTCTTTTACGGCCCACTGGGTAAATGTGGTTCCTGCACAGCCACAACAGCAACTTGGACAGGTCACACTGCTTCCTCCTCCACGCTCTCGCTCTCAGGCAGTTGGTCCTGTTACAGTGTGCGACGTCACCTCCTCATCCTCCACCGTTTCCTCGGCCTCCACTGCACGTCCAATTCTCGGTGGCCCTTCATCATACCATGTGTGTAGGGCACGCTGTCAAGCTGTTCTTCACATGGTTTGCCTTGGCGAATGGAGTCACACAGGGGAGGAACTGCTAAAATTCATTCGTAAAGAAATCCGAGTATGGCTTACTCCATGAAATCTTGAAATGGGAACCATGGTGACCGACAACGGGAAGAACATTGTGTCCGCGCTGCAACAAGGAAGTGTGAAACATGCGCCCTGCATGGCACACGTGTTGAATCTGGTTGTCAAGCACTTCCTCAAGTCTTCACCCCATTTGCAAAGCATCCTGAAAATGGCAAGGAAACTGTGCATGCACTTCAGCCACTCGTACACCGCCAAGCACACCTTCCTTGAGCTGCAGCGTCAGAACGGTATCCCACAACATAGTCTTATTTGTGACGTTGCCACAAGTTGGAATTCCACCCTTCATATGTTGGACAGACTATACGAACAAAGAAAAGCCATCACCGATTTCTTGATGATCCAAGCAGATAGGACCACTCCCCTGTGTAACTTCAATGTGAACCAGTGGCAGCTCATACGTGACACCGGCCGTTTGCTGAGGCCCTTTGAGGAAGCCACAATATTTTATAAGTCGACTAGATTACGCCATGAACGACGTAATTCCACTCCTACATTTCCTATAACAAATGATTGAAAAGATGGCTGGTCACGGCAATGGAAACATTGCGCCTACATCTCAAGGCTACATGAGCCCTGTGGGGGCTGAACTGGAGGAGGAGGATGAGGGGCAGAGCGGAGCACAGTTTAGGTTGGATGAGATGGCCGGTGTTTCTAGCCAGAGGAGCTGGAGGGTTATGAGGAAGACGAGACAGAGGACCCAGACGCACCGTGGCAGTATGCAGTGGAGATGGAGGCAGGTAGTCCCTTCGAGTCACTGGTGCAAATGGCACGATGCATGCTCAGTTGCTTGCGTAGTGACCCCCGAATTGTCAAAATTGTCAAGCGGGATGACTTCTTTATCTCCACCTTATTGGACCCTCACTACCGGCACAAAATGGGGGCCTTTTTTACACCCACTGAGAGGGAGGACAAACTGACCTACTACAGAGAGATCCTATGTAGTCAGTCGGCCACATGGTCCATCCACTCGCAGGTCTGACTCGGGGGGCCCTCTGCGCTCACCTTCCACTGCCATGTCTGCTGGGGAGGGGAGGGGTGGCAGGAGCAGTACCAGCTCAATCAGCAGCAGCCTGTAGCTTTCTTCACCCGCATAGTGAAGCAACTCATCAGCAGCAGGTAGACATGGAGCAGGACCTGAACCAGCAGGTGGTGGCTTACCTTGACATGGCCATGCCAACAACCATTGAAGATCCGCTGGACTTCTGGGCAGTCAAAGTTGATTTATGGCTGCAACTAGCAGAGTTTGCCCTGAAAAAGCTGTCCTGCCCGGCCAGTAGAGTGCCATCAGAGCGGTGTTTAGTGCGGCCTGGGCCATAGTCACCCCAATGCAAACTCGTCTGTCCACTAAAAATGTGGAGACTGACGTTTGTCAACAAGAATCAGGGATGGATCAGCCAGGATGTCCAGCCACCAATGCCAGATGCCTCAGAGTAAATTGACCATGCTGCTACACCAACACTTCCCAATTATGGTTATGAAACCCTCTTGGGTTATCAATTAGGGCTATGAAACCCTCTTTGGTACTGGGAATGCCTGCTCCTGACTCATCCTGTCTCTTTCAGGAATTACTTGCCTCACAGATGCTTCGGGCCTTGGGCCTTTAATTTTTGGATGTTTAGCAGTAGCTAAATACATGCTTAATGCAAATTTCAACATTGATCTTTACATGTAAGGGGTTATGAAACCCTCTTGGGTACTGTGAATGTCTGCTCCTGGCTCATCCTGCGTCTTTCAGGAACTACTTGCCTCACAGATGCTTCGGGCCTTGGCCCTTTAATTTTTGGATGTTTAGCAGTAGCTAAATACATGCTTAATGCAAATTTCAACATTGATCTTTAGTGAAGGGGTTATGAAACCCTCTTGGGTACTGCGAATCCTTGCTCCTGACTCATCCTGTGTCTTTCAGGAACATCTTGCCTCACTGATGCAGGCGGTGTGTAGAAAGGCCAGGGGCTTAATGAACCCGAGCTTATGACCCGCACTTAGTTGTAATTCTTCTTTCATGGCAAATAATTGCAATCCCAGATCCCTATTATGAACGGGGTTGAGCGGGCTACCCGCATTTGTCGGTGAAGGATAGACACACGCTGGTTCCGTTCAGTGTAGTGCGTGTGCAGCCCCGGACATCTGAGGGCATCACACACCTGTTATTGCTCGATCTCGCGATTGATCGTGCTATGTAAGGGGTTATGAAAGCCTCTTGGGTACTGCTGATGCCTACTCCCGACTGCTCCTCTGTCTTTCAGGAACTACTTGCCTTCATGATGCTTCTGGGCTTGGGCCTTTAATTTTACGATTTGTGAAATAGATACATGCTTAATTAAAATTTCAACATTTATGGTGCAATGTATGGGTTTATTAAACCCTATTGGGTACTGTTTTTTTTAAAATTTTAGTATTTTCTCAGTAATAAACTTGAATTTTCCAGAATAATAGCCATTACACCATTGAACGCTTGTTGTGTGTGATTTTTTAAAAATTCAAATTGTCAAAAATAATACGGAGATGGATGAACTCTGCTTCTTTATTTCACAAAACATTACTTTAGAGAAGAATGTCCTTTTGTGGTCCACCGTCCTACATTATAGAGTCTTCTGGACTCTTGGATATGCGCTTGTTCTTAAACAAAGGTACAAAAACAAAAAAAAAAGGGCCGGTCAGGGCAATGGAGACGTTGCGCCTACATCTCACGGCCACATGAGCCCTGTGGGGGCTTGTTGGATTTGGTCCTTTGTACCCACACGCTGGGGTCCGGGACACTCAAAGTTTGATTTAAAGGGGTACTCCGTTGAAAAACTTATTTTTTTTTTAAATCAACTGGTGCCAGAAAGTTAAACAGATTTGTAAATTACTTCCATTAAAAATCTTAATCCTTCATGTACTTATTAGCTGCTGAATACTACAGCGGAAATTTTTTTTTTTTTGAAACACAGAACTGTTTGCTGACATCACGATCACAGTGCTCTCTGCTGACATCTCTGTCCATTTTATGAACTGTCCAGAACTGCATATGTTTGCTATGGGGATTTCCTTTTACCCTGGACAGTTCCTAAAACAGAGATATCAGCAGAGAGCACTGTGCCCATGATGTCAGCAGACAGCTCTGTGTTTCAAATGGAAAATAAATTCCACTGTAGTATTCAGCAGCTAATAAGTACAGGAAGGATTAAGATTTTTTAATAGAAGTCATTTACAAATCTGTTTAACTTTCTGGCACCAGTTGATAAAAAAAAAATAAAAAGTTTTTCACCGGAGTACCCCTTTAAATTTCAAATTAACAAATCAGACATTTCAATGGTCTCCTCATGCATCAGCCAACTCCAGGCTGTGTCATTCAGGCAATATATGGTTTACTGATGCAGCTGTGGGGCCTGGGTCTGGGAATTTCAAATTTTCTCATAGGTAGCACCTGCTATCCAAAATCTTTTTCAAAAATTTCTAAAATTGTTGTGTTTTTTTAGGGGGGGTTGTGATGCCCTGCTGTGTACTCGTGCATCAGCCAACTCCAGGCTGTGTCATTCAGGCAATATATGGTTTACTGATGCCGCTGTGGGGACTGGGTCTGGGAATTTCAAATTTTCTCATAGGTAGCACCCGCTATCCAAAATCTTATTCAAAAATTTCTAAAATGGTGGTGTTTTTTGGGGGATTGTGAAGCCCTGCTGTGTACTTGTGCATCAGCCAACTACAGGCTGTGTTATTCAGGCAATATATAGTTTACTGATGATGCTGCGGGGCCAGGGTCTGGGAATTTCAAATTTTCTCTTAGATAGCAACTGCTATCCAAAATCTTCTTCATAAATTTCTAAAATTGTTGTGTTTATTGGGGGGGATTGTGATGCCCTGGTGTGTACTCGTGCATCAGCCAACTACGGGCTTTGTCATTCAGGCAATATATGGTTTACTAATGTCGCTGTGGGGACTGGGTCTGGGAATTTAAAATTTTCTCATAGGTAGCACCCGCTATCCAAAATCTTTTTCAAAAATGTCTAAAATTTTGGTGTTTTTTGGGGGGATTGTGAAGCCCTGCTGTGTACTTGTGCATCAGCCTACTACAGGCTGTGTTATTCAGGCAATATATAGTTTACTGATGGCGCTGCTGGGCCTGGGTCTGGGAATTTCAAATTTTCTCTTAGATAGCAACTGCTATCCAAAATCTTCTTCATAAATTTCTAAAATTGTTGTGTTTTTTGGGGGGGATTGTGATGCCCTGGTGTGTACTCATGCATCAGCCAACTCCAGGCTGTGTCATTCAGGCAATAAATGGTTTACTGATGCCGCTGTAGGGCCTGGGTCTGGGAATTTCAAATTTTCTCATAGGTAGCACACGCTATCCAAAATCTTTTCAAAATTTTCCAAAATTGTGGTGTTTTTTGGGGGGGGGATTGTGAAGCCCTCCTGTGTACTCGTGCATCAGCCAACTACGGGCTTTGTCATTCAGGCAATATATGGTTTACTAATGCCGCTGTGGGACTGGGTCTGGGAATTTCAAATTTTCTCTTAGATAGCAACTGCTATCCAAAATCTTCTTCATAAATTTCAAAAGTGTGGTGTTTTTTGGGGGGAATTGTGAAGCCCTGCTGTGTACTTGTGCATCAGCCAACTCCAGGCTGTGTCATTCAGGCAATATATGGTTTACTGATGCCGCTGTGGGGAATGGGTCTGGGAATTTCAAATTTTCTCATAGGTAGCACCCGCTATCCAAAAGTCTTCTTCATAAATTTCTACAATTGTTGTGTTTTTTGGGGGGGATTGTGAAGCCCTGGTGTGTACTCATGCATCAGCCAACTCCAGCCTGTGTAATTCAGGCAATACATGGTTTACTGATGCCGCTGTCGGGCCTGGGTCTGGGAATTTCAAATTTTGTCATAGGTAGCACCCGCTATCCAAAATCTTTTTCCAAAATTTCAAAAAATGTTGTTTTTTTTTTTGGGGGGGTGGGGGGGGTGGATTGTGAAGCCCTGCTGTGTACTCCTGCATCAGCCAACTCCAGGCTGTGTCATTCAGGCAATATATGGTTTACTGATGCTGTTGTGGGGCCTGGGTCTGGGAATTTCAAATGTTCTCATAGGTAGCAACCACTATCCAAAATCTTTTTCCAAAATTTCTAAAATTGTTGTGTTTTTTTTTTTTTTGGGGGGTTGTGACGCCCTGCTGTGTATTCATGCATCAGCCAACTCCAGGCTGTGTCATTCAGGCAATATATAGTTTACTGATGGCGCTTATGGACCTGGGTCTGGGAATTTCTGCTATCCAAAATCTTCTTCATAAATTTCTTAAATAGTTGTGTTTTTTGGGGGGATTGTGAAGCCCTGCTGTGTACTCGTGCATCAGCCAATTCCAGGCTGTGTCATTCCGCCAATATATGGTTTACTGATCCCGCTATGGGGACTGGGTAAGGGAATTTCAAATTTTCTCATAGGTAGCACCCGCTATCCAAAATCTTTTCAAAAATTTCCAAAATTGTGGTGTTTTTTGGGGGGATTGTGAAGCCCTGCTGTGTACTTGTGCATCAGCCAACTACAGGCTGTGTCATTCAGGCAATATATAGTTTACTGATGGCGCTGCTGGGCCCGGGTCTGGGAATTTCAAATTTTCTCTTAGATAGCAACTGCTATCCAAAATCTTCTTCATAAATTTCTAAAATTGTTGTGTTTTTTGGGGGGGATTGTGATGCCCTTGTGTGTACTCATGCATCAGCCAACTCCAGGCTGTGTCATTCAGGCATTATATGGTTTACTGATGCCGCTGTGGGGCCTGAGTCTGGGAATTTCAAATTTTCTACCACCCACTATCCAAAATCTTCGGTTTAAATTTCTTATTTCATCTTTTTATCTTAGGGATTGTGAAGGCCTAGTGCCTACTCATGCTGCTGGCAACTCTGGGCTTTGCCATTCATCCACTATATGGTCTCCTCATGCTGCCAACACCTCCACGCTGTGTCATTTAGCTGCTATATGGTGTTCTCATGCTTCAGCCTAATCCAAGCTGTGTCATTCAGCCACTATATGGTCTCCTCATGCTGCCAACACCTCCACGCTGTGTCATTCAGCCACTATATGGTCTCCTCATGCTGCCAACACCTCCACGCTGGGCCATTCAGCCACTATATGATCTCTTCATGCGGCCAACACCTCCACACTGTGTCATTCAGTCACTATATGGTCTCCTGACACTGATGCCACCACCAGGCTCTGTCATTGTGCTGCTGTGCGGCAGTGATTCTAAAAGCGATGCCAGTAATCTGCATGTTATTCTGAATAACAGTATTATTTCACTACCCCAGCTCACTCCATATGCGTTTTAGAACACAGCAAAGTGTTCTATACCCCTATAGAGGCTGTATGTAGGCTAGAAATAGCCTTTTTTAATATAGATTTGCAGCAAAAAAATTGGGATCAAAACAAACATTTTCGGAAAATTTGGCGAATCGGCCGAATCAAATTTTTCAAAAGTTCGCTCATCTCTAGACTTTTTGGGGGCTTCTGTTTCTACGTAGTGCCTTTTTTTTTTTGTAAAAATGACACCTTCTCTTTATTATGTAGGTCCATATGATTAAAATGATACCCTACTTATATAGGTTTGATTTTGTTGTACTTCTGGAAAAAATCATAACTACATGCAGGAAAATTTATACGTTTAAAATTGTCATTTTCTGACCCCTATAACTTTTTTATTTTTTTGCAGACGGAGCAGTATGAGAGCTCATTTTGTGCACCGTGATCTGAAATTTTTAGCGGTACCATTTTTGTATTGATCGGTCTATTTAATCGCTTTTTATTCATTTTTTTATTATACAAAAAGTTACTAAAAATACGCTATTTTGGACTTTGGAATTTTTTGGCTCGTACGCCATTGACCGTACAATATATTTTTTTTATAATTCAGACATTTCTGAATTTATTTTTATTTACACAGTTTTTATTTTTTAAATGGGAAAAAGTGGGTGATTCAAACATTTCTTAGGGAAGGGGTTAAATGATCTTTATTAACTGATCTTTTACATTGATCATTGTTATCCCATAGGATAATATTGATCAATGTTTCTGTCGCTCAACTGCTCATGCCTGGATCTCAGGCACGAAGTAGTCATTCGGCATCAGACACACAGGAGGAAGGTAGGGACCCTCCTTGTGTCCTCCAGCTGTTTGGGATGCTGCTATCAACTTTGAATGCTGCTTCTAAAGGGTTAATAGTGTGCAGCACCACGATCAGTGCCGCATGCTATTAGCCACGGGTCCCGGCCATTGTTAGAGGCCAGGCCGACCCGCTATGATGCGCGGCCACACCATGGCCCCATGTTATAGAAAGGGAGAGCACTCAGGACGTACAGGTACGCTCTGGGTCCTTAAGTGGTTAAAAAATCCTAATCCTTCTAGTACCTATCAGCTGCTGTATGCTCCAGAGGAAGTTGAGTAGTTCTTTTCAGTCTGACCACAGTGCTCTCTGCTGACACCTCTGTCCATGTCAGGAACTGTCCGGAGAAGGAGAGGTTTGCTATGGGGATTTGTTCTTACTCTGGAAAGTCCCTTATATGAACAAAGGTGTCAGCTGAGAGCACTGTGGTCAGACTGAAAAGAACAACTCAATTTACTCTGGAACATACAGCACCTGATAAGTACTGAAGGATTAAGATTATTTAATATAAGTAATTTACAAATCTGTTTAACTTTCTAGAATCAGTTGCTTTGAAAAAAAACTGTTTTCCACAGGAGTACCCCTTTAAGCTCTTTGCAGGAGTCCATAATGTCTCTGTGCACTCCCAGGCAGGGTTACAAGGCCTAGCTCTGTAGAAAGTCCAATACTCTCCACTCTGGCTCTGGCTAAATGAACATATTCACACTCCAGGGGCAGACACCTAACTGGTCTAAACTACTTGCCTGCCATTAGCTAATAGAGAAGGTGGGCTAGGAAAATTCTGGGCATGAATAGGCTAAAAAAAAATCTATGGGACCTGATCCTAAAAGCACTATACAGTTTCACCATTGGGTGGCAGCAGAGTAGAGAAAAATTGCACAGTATATTAATATATCAAAATGTGTAGGAAGCATTAGGCATAGAAAACTCACAGTACAGAGATATTATACAACACATATATATATATATATATATATATATATATATATATATATATATATATATATATCACTGCAGTCATCTGACATCCTTTATTTCAGTGAAGCAGGACTTTGTACTGGGACACTGCAATAGAAAATATTTAACATGTAAAAGTAGAAATCACTCAATTTTAACTACAGCAGATCTATTTATCAGAAATATACTGCATTTTTTTGGGCATAAATGCCATAGCTGCTGACCATATGAGGCCTCTTGGTCTTCATGCCGGAGAGGTACCTGTAGTAGAATACAGCATGCATTTCTGATATTGTAAAATAACAAAGACCAGTTTTAGCAGCATGTTCCCAGACTTATCCTAAAATAAAACATGAATCTTTGGTGCTATAGATAGTGGACAATAAAATAGGGCAGCTAAAAAAAATTTCAAACAAGATTTACACCTAGAAAAAAAAAACATACAACATTTTACTTCTATCTTTTTTTTGCCTTTATCCATTTTCTACAAGAAAATGTGTGCAGTACATGCATTAACATTCCATTACCACAACACATTAGTAGAGAGGCAGCAGAGGGCACTAGAGGTATATTCAGTAAGTAATGCAAGGCAGAAATTAAACAAAGCTGAATACTAGCTAGAGGTATTTCTTATTCAATAGTTTATTGTAGATTAATAACAAACGTACAAAAACCCGAAGGCACCATGTATGTCAAAATAAGATTTTCTGCTTTGACTGATAAAAGAAGGATTGGTGCTTATTGATTTCTTCTTTAATGAAAAAGCGGATATTATTGATCTGTACCAGAGATTTGGATGGATGGCTGCATCTATAATTTAATTGCAATAACCTTCCTAATCCTAAGAAAACATTTCCTGTCATTCTTTAATTGCTTCCAACATCACATCTCCAAATATGTGAAAAGAAAAGCACACACTTCTAAAGCTGAAAGAATATGTGCCATGGGGTCAAAGGCCCTTAACGACATCGGGCATCGGACGTACACACCGTCCGATGCAGCTGGGACCTGCATCATGCACTGCAGGTCCCAGCTGCTGTCAGCAGCCAGGGACCCGCCGTTAATGGCGGACATCAGCGATCGTGCTGATGTCCTCCATTAACCCCTCAGATGCTGTGATCAATATAGATCAAGTCATCTGTGGCAGTGCACTGCCACAGGATCTGATGATCTATAATGGTGGATGGAGGTTCCTTCACCTGCCTCCATCCATCTCCTGGGGTCTTCTTCTAAAATCGAGCAGACCAGAGCAGAAGATCACTGATAACACTGATCAGTGCTATGCCTATGCATAGCACTGAAAAGTATTAGCAATCAACTGATTGCACTAAAAAGTCCACTATGGGGACATAAAAAGTGTTAAAAAAAAAAAAAGAAAAGTAAAAAAAATTTGAAAAATTTGAAAAATTCGCTCCCCCAATAGAATTGTAAATCGTCCCTTTTTCCCATTTTATCCCAAAAAGCGTAAAAAAAAGTTAATAAACATACATGGTATTGCCGCGTGAGTAAATGTCCAATCCATCAAAATATAATGTTAATTATCCGCTATGGTGAACGGTGTAAGTCCAAAATTGCTGCTTTTTTTGTCAAGTTTTATTCCCAAAAAAAAATTATTAAAAATGATTAAAAAGTAAAATATAATCAAAAGTGGTACGGATAAAATCTACAGATCACGGCAGAAAACATGAGCCCTCATATTTCCCTATATACGGAAAAATGAGAAAGTAGAGGCCGGGACCTGTGGCTAATAGCGCGCGGCACTGATATCTATTACCCTTTAGACGCGGCGTTCAAAGTTGAACGCCGCTTCTAAAGTGAAAGTGAAAGTGTGCCGGTTAGCTCAGTGGGCTGTTCGAGATAGCCGCGGCGAAATCGCGGCATCCCGAACAGCTTACAGGACAGCAGGAGGGTCCCTACCTGCCTCCTCGCTGTCCGATCGCCGAATGACTGCTCAGTGCCAGGCATGAGCAGTCAAGCGGCAGAATCATCGATCACTGGTTTCTTATGAGAAACCAGTGATCAATGTGAAAGATCAGTGTGGGCAGTGTTATAGGTCCCTATGGGACCTATAACACTGCAAAAAAAAAAGTGAAAAAAAAAGTGAATAAAGGTCATTTAAAGGGTTACTCCGGTGAAAACCTGTTTTCTTTTAAATCAACTGGTGGTAGAAAGTTAAACATATTTGTAAATTACTTCTATTAAAAAATCTTAATCCTTCCTGTACTTATTAGCTACTGAATACTACAGAGGAAATTCTTTTCTTTTTGGAATGCTCTCTGATGACATCACGAGCACAGTTCTCTCTGCTGACATTATAATAATAATAATAATAATAATAATAATAATAATAACGCTTTATTTATTGTTGCCCTTAGTGGGATTTGAACCCAAGTCCCCAGCCCTGCAAGGCAGCAGTGCTAACCACTGAGCCACCATGCTGCCCTTAGCATACATCTGCTATGCATCTGCTATGCATGGTTGCTAAAATGGACAGAGGTGTCAGCAGAGAGCACTGTGCTCGTGATGTCATCAGTGTTCCAAAAAGAAAGGAATTTCCTCTGTAGCATTCAGCAGCTAATAAGTACTGGAAGGATTAAGATTTTTTAATAGAAGTAATTTACAAATATGTTTAACTTTCTGCCACCAGTTGATTTAAAAGAAAAAAGGTTTTCACCAGAGTACCCCTTTAACCACTTCCCTATTAAAAGTTTGAAACACCCCCCTTTACCCATAAAAAAAAAAACACAGTGTAAATAAAAATAAACATATATGGTATAGCCGCGTGTGGAAATGTCCGAATTATAAAAATATATCATTAATTAAACCGCACGGTCAATGGCGTGCGCGCAAAAAAATTCCAAAGTCCAAAATAGTGCATTTTTGGTCACTTTTTATATCATGAAAAAATGAATAAAAAGATCAATAAGTCCTATCAATGCAAAAATGGTACCGTTAAAAACTTCAGATCACGGCGCAAAAAATGAGCCCTCATACCGCCCCATACACAAAAAAATTAAAAATGTATAGGGGTCAGAAATGACAATTTTAAACTTATTAATTTTCCTGCATGAAGTTATGATTTTTTCCAGAAGTACGACAAAATCCAACCTATATAAGTAGGGTATCATTTTAACCGTATGGACCTATAAAATAAATATCAGGTGTCATTTTTACCGAAAAATGTACTAGGTAGAAACGGAAGCCCCCAAAAGTTACAAAATTGCGTTTTTTTTTTCAACTTTATCTCCCAATGATTTTTTTTTCCATTTCACCGTAGCTTTTTGGGCAAAATGACTGACGTCATTACAAAGTAGAATTGGTGGCACAAAAAATAAGCCATCATATGGATTTTTAGGTGCAAAATTGAAAGAGTTATGATTTTTTAAAGGCAAGGAGCAAAAAACAAAAATACAAAAACGGAAAAAACCCCGGGTCCTTAAGGGGTTAAATATACTAATTTTGTTAAAACAGTTTGATTTTTTTAAAGTGGTACAAATATAGAATAGGGTATAACATGGGTATCATTTTAATTTTATTGACCAAAAGAATAAAGAAAACATGTAATTTTTACCATAAAGTGTAAAGCGTGAAAACAAAACCTTCCAAAATTTGCTAAATTCTGGTTTTCTTTTCAATATCCCCACACAAATTATAATTTTTTGTTTGCGCCATACATTTTATGGTAACTTTTCTGATATCATTACAAAGTCAATTTGGTCACGCAAAAAAACTTGCCCTCGTATGGGTCTGTGGATGAAAATATAAAAGAGTTATGATTTTTAGAAGGCAAGGAGGAAAAAAAATGAAAATGCTAAATTAAAATTGGCTGGGTCCTTAACCCCTTAAGGACGCAGCCCTTTTTCACCTTAAGGACTGAGCCCTTTTTCGCAATTATGACCATCGTCACTTTACAAATTAATAACGCGAAAACGCTTTTACCGAATATTCTGATTCTGAGATTGTTTTTTTGTGACATATTCTACTTTATTTTGGTGGTAAATTTTCGGCGTTAATTGCATCCTTTTTTGTTGAAAAATCCCAAAATTTCATGAAAATTTTGGAAATTTTGCATTTTTCTAACTTTGAAGCTCTCTAATTGTAAGGAAAATGAATATTCCAAATAAATTTTATTTTTCTTCACAAACACAATATGTCCACTTTATGTTGGCATCATAAAATGGACATACTTTTGCTTTTTGAAAAAATTGCTAAATCTGAAGGGACAGATGTTACAGAACTACAACTCCCAGCATGCCTGGGCAGTCGAGGCATGCTGAGAGTTGTAGTTTGGCAACATCTGGAGGGCTACTGTTTGGGCACCACTGTAACAGTGGTCTCCAAACTGTGACCCTCCAGATGTTGCAAAACTACAACTCCCAGCATGCCCAGACAGCCTTTGGCTCTCTGGGCATGCTGGGAGTTGCAGTTTGGCCCCCCTAGTGGTTGCCACAGTAAAGATCGATCTACTTTCACTTTCAATTCCCCCCCCCCCCCACTGTCGATTCCCTACCTGATCAGGATCCTGCAGGCTCCAGCGAAGATCCCAGGTCCCCAGGCATCTTCTCCTGCAGGTACGGCCTCCATCTTCTTCCCAGAGCCCCTCGACATCCAGGGGCGGGCAGAACGGGGGGTTGCCATGGATACGCCCTCGGTCCTTAAGTACTCGGAATGCAGGGCGTATCCATACGCCCTGTGTCCTTAAGAGGTTAAAGGGGTAATCCGGTGGAAAACTTTTTTTTTTCAAATCAACTAGTGCCAGAAAGTTAAACAGATTTGTAAATTACCTCTAATAAAAAATCTTAATCCTTCCAGTACTTATTAGCTGCTGAATACTACAGAGGAAATTATTTTCTTTTTGGAACACAGAGCTCTCTGCCAAATCACAAGCACAATGCTCTCTGCTGACATCTCTGTCCATTTTAAGAACTGTCCAGAGTAGGAGAAACATATGCAAACATATGCTGCTCTGGACAGTTCCTAAAATGGACAGAGATGTCAGCAGAGAGCACTGTGCTCGTGATGTCAGCAGAGAGCAATGTGTTCTAAAAAGAAAATAATTTCCTTTGTAGTATTCAGCAGCTAATAAGTCCTGGAAGGATTAAAGGAGTACTCTAGTGCATAGTATCCCTGCTCCGTCCTGCCCGGGCTGCAAAATAAATGAAAATGAACCATCACTCACCTCCCTGGGTTCCCGCGGAGTGCCACTACATTCCTGCTCCGTCCTGCCCAGGCTGCAAAATAAATGAAAATGAACCATCACTCACCTCCCTGGGTTTCCGCGGAGCGCCACTACAGCTGATCGGTCATCCGGTCCATCTCCTTCATACTTCCGGGTGTAACGAAGCGTCACATGGCGCTCAGCCTATCGCCGGCCGAGGCAGAACATCGTTACACCCGGAAGTGTGAAGGAGATGGACCGGAGGACCGATCAGCTGTAGTGGCGCTCTGCGGGAACCCAGGGAGGGGAGTGATGGTTCATTTTCATTTATTTTGCAGCCCGGGCAGGACGGAGCAGGAATACTCTGCAATAGAGTACTCCTTTAAGATTTTTTTTTACCTGTTAAGGACCAAGGGCGTACCTGTATGCCCTGAGTCCGCTCCCGTTCTGTAATGCGGGGCCACAACGTGGGTCATAGTGGGTCGGGCCCGGCCTCTAACAATGGCCAGGACCCATGGCTAATAGCGTGCAACACTGATCGTGGTGCGCTGTGACACAGCAGGAGGGTCCCTTACCTTGCCTCCTGGTGTCCGATCACCGAATGACTGTTCAGTGCCTGAGATCCAGGCATGAGCAGTGAAGCGCCAGAATCATTGATCAATGGTTTCCTATGAGAAACCATTGATCAATGTAAAAGATCAGTGTGTGCAGTGTTATAGCCTCCTATGGGAGCTATAACATTGTAAAAACAAAGTGGAAAAAAAAGTGAATAAAGATAATTTAACCCCTTCCCTAATAAAAGTTTGAATCACCCCCCTTTTCCCATAAAAAAAACCAGTGTAAATAAAAATAAACATATGTGGTATCGCCACGTGCGGAAATGTCCAAATTATAAAAATATATTGTTAAATCGCACGGTTAATGGCGTATGCGCAAAAAAATTCCAAAGTCCAAAATAGCGTGTAGAAACAGAAGCCCCCAAAAGTTACAAAAGGGTGTTTTCATTATCAATTTTGCCTCACAATGATTTTTTTTCTGTTTTGCCGTAGGTATTTTGGTAAAATGACTGATGTCATTACGAAGTAGAATTGGTGGCGCAAAAAATAAGCCATCATATATGGATTTTTAGGTGCAAAATGTAAAGAGTTAAAAGATTTAAAGAGCAAAATTAAAATGCAAAAATGGAAAAACCCTGGGTCCATAAAGGGTTAATAGAAGTAATTTACAAATCTAAATATACTTGCAGATGTGTAGTAAAAAGTTGGCCACTCACCGGTCTTCTTGTTTCAGCAAATTTATTTTATTAAGCACATACTCACAACCGTGATACCCAGGGAGAAGACATAGATGGTAACGGGCAGGGGGGGCACCACTGAGAGGCGACAATGCTGTTTCGCACAAAATAAGTGCTTCAACTGTTTTCCACCGGAGTACCCCTTTAAGGCCAAAATGGGCTTGGTCCTCGAGGGGTTAACTAAATAACATCTTTACTCAAGATCAAAGCCAAGGTAGAAATCTACTTATATCACTGTGAGATCCACATTTCTTGACATTTTTCAACATTTGGAACTGCTCTCTCCATTGACTCTCTTTTCTGGCAGCGGGAATGCCATCCCCTGTTATAGCAATTCTGGGAAACTTGTGGTTCTATAAGTATAACTAAAATGTTACCTATTACGCTTGGATTTTCTCAGGTTCTATTTGTGTAACATCTACATTCATTTTAATAACTAATGAAAATAAAGTATTTTAATTCATGAAACATCACCCTGTAAAATAAATTACTCCCAGAAATCTGTAGGTTATGTGCAGAGTTATGCTTGTAAACAGCTTTATTCCTAATGCGACCCAGCATGCATTGGAGGCGAGAGTCGGCTGGCGGAGCTCCCCTGATTCCTCCATATTCCCCCATCTGTGTGTGAGTGCTCTGCTCTCTGTGCACTCACCCGTAGCTTTCATTAGCATAATAATGAAGGTGTTTTACGGCTGTGGTAAGAAGGATCCACGGACCTGTGAGGATGATGGCATGGGCCGTACCAGGGAGCGGAGTCTAAGGTGCTGCTGGTTTTCACCAGAGCCCGCCGCAAAGCGGGATGGACTTGCTGCGGCAGGTGGCACCCAGGTTGCTATCCCTTGTACGACTCGTCCCCTCAGGCAGGATACAGCAAAATTACTTCAGTCCCCATACTGTAAACTTGGGTTGGATATACATTTTCAACAACTGAACAAACATTTGGCCAATAGTCATCTTTCCTGGCGTCCCCATACACATGAATGTTTGGCACAGTTCATCTGTGTTCTTTAGGGAGGGGTAAGCTGTAGCCAGATAGCTCAGGTTCCAGCTTATATCTTCCAGAACACTAAAGTCAGGAGGTGAAAATCCAACACGTCCAACTCTTCTTTTCAGCAACATCATCTGTTGGGGGAGATTAAGGAGGCTGTCATAAACCTTAGACAATAGAGTAAACCTGCCTGGTGGCGAGTTTGGCTAACTTTACTCTAAGGTGCATGGGCACCTTTAATTCAGACCCCAGAAATCAGAACCAAATGTCAGAATTCAGATGTCAGGTACCATCAATTAGATATTAAGTTGGCCAAGAATAAATACAGCCCTGAATTTGCCCAAACCTCTGCCCCTTCCTTTTGGGAGGTCCCCCTCCTTAATAGAGTGGTCCCTACACTGAAAAAGGTGCAGGGAGTCAAGATTAAAAAAATGTAAACACAGTACAGAAGTCAGGAAGCAGGTCAGGACACAAAGGGTTAACCAAAGCACAAATCAGGGAGCACAAAACAGGTATACAGAAAACAGACAACAAAGCAATGTCAGACAGGCCAGATCCAAACAAAGATAGTGACAAGTTACAAAATGTTAGGAAGAAGGGACAGTCAAAAGCATGCAAGTGTCAAACCAGACAGACAACAGGGCACAGAAAGGCTGGCTAAAGAATGGTCAATAAAATGGCAGGGGGTCAGACTGAAAGCTGGTGAGTCAGGTATGAGCTGCAATTACAAGCGGGGCTGGGACACACTGCAGGGATTTAAATTTCCCAGCTGCCCACTGTTTGCAGGGGGACCCTTGTCTCTTGGCCCTTGTATTCTCCTCCATCTAAACAAAACTTGGAGACTTGTAACGCTTCCTCCCATAGACATGAGCGGAGGGGGTGTGGCGTGACGTAACAAGGAGGTGTAACATGACATCATGACCACGGCCTCCCGGCCTCACGACCACGGCCTCCCAAACCCAATGTTTTGATCATAGTGTTCAGAATGCTGGGTGTCTACATGGAGATCGCGGGGGGTCCCAGCTGCCAGACCCCCGTGATCAGACATCTTATCCTAGCCGTTGGAGAGGGGATAAGATGTCTAGCAATGATTTTCCCTTTAAAGTCACAAAAGACAGGATGGATCTGAGACACTGGTCAGATTTTACTGTGTTGTAAACTATTCTTTAGAAAAAAAATGTTGACCCTCAGCTGGGAAATAGTCTTAGAACCACTTTGACCAACCTGTTTGTAAGGTACTTGGAAAATGATTTAGTATCTGTGTTCAATATTCATATCAGACAATGAGATTCAAACTCCGGTGGATCTTTGTTGAAGTCATAGTGTTGGCACTATTATGGCCTCTGTCATTGATTTAAAGTTAAATTCCCAGCTACCCATTTTTCAATAATTCCTAAAAAGCATGACAAAAGTATATCTCTATGCTACTTATATAAACTACAAAGAAAATCATAGAAGTGTACTTTTAATTCTTTATGACTGATTGGGGAGTTAAAAAATCTATTTGGGGTTTGGAAAGTTGTTCCCTTCAGGAACCTTTCAAGTATCTGCGATGTTTGCTCAGTGTTAGATACCGTAAAGAGTCTTGATTAAGAAACTCTCTCTATAGCCTCTGGCTTGCTGATAGTGCTTGCTTCCTTTGTTCATATTACTGAAATGTTACTACTACTCTTCTAATGTTTTGTTAAATTTGTTAACATTTTATTTGGTTTGCTTCCCTCACTATATCATTTTTGCCTAAGGGAAAAAAGCTTATGTCTGTGTTGTCTTTATTAAAAACTCAATAAAAATATTTGAGAAAAAAAAAAGCTTATGTTTTGGTCTTTTAGTCAAAGTATTTTTCTACTCCCCTTGAGCTTCTATCCAGTTGTTCTTATTTGCCTTCAGCCATTTAACATGATTGAAAAATCTGTCATCACATAATGCAAGCTCAATATGAAACATAGTGCGGTGTGAATTAGTAAAGCTGGAATAAACAAGTTTTGTTGGATTTCGATCTCTTTAAATATCTCTTAGACCTAATTCAACAAAGATTCTGATTGGACTCTAGACCTGTCATTCAGAGACGAGATAAGGTCTGAAAGGTACTAAGTGCACAGAGCTCTGGGCACTTATCATGAAAGATCTTCCTCCTTGACACTTGCAGCAGCTGTGACCAGGACCAAGACATTTTTTTTTCATTCTTTCAAGCTCCATGACCAGACCTTAAGATATTTTTTTAAATCTTTTTCCTGTCCTCTGTCTTCAACTATCAGCAGTTTGGAGGGCTCAGAACTGAAAGCATTCCTTCATCTCAAACTTTCCTAAAATTCTAAAGTGGAATTCCTTTTAACTCCTCAAGGTTAATGGTTTTAAATGTTTGTCCTGGTGTCCTGGTATTTTGCACACCAGGATGTACATTTATGTCCGAAGAGGCATTCCAGCTCTGCACACACTTCATAGGCCATGAGTGATGGCTGCCATCAGTGGTGGGTGTCCGTTATTAACCCCTTAAGTGCAGTTATCATTAATGATAATTTGTGCAAAGGCAGAAAGAAAAAGAGGGGCGCTCTCTGGTGTGTTTTTGCAGGAAAAAATTGACAAGACCTACCCCCTCACCTGGGGTATCGCACTGACCCCTTGGGATTGTGCAACAGTGCAAGCAAAACCCTGTGAAGGGTGTGGGGTGGGTAGGATATGTGCAGCTCAATTCCCCCTATCCGTATCCCCCAAGGGTAAGGAAATGTGGAGGTAGGGTAAACAGAGAAAATGGGGAATAGATGGAGCGCTTCTGCTAATGAGGACGGAACTCAGGACGCCATGGTTGCGCAGGACAATTTTATTAGAATAAGAGATTTCGGACAATGCGTTTTGGCACTGGCATGCGCCTTCCTCAGGTCCACAAACAATCAAATAGATGCGTCCAATTTGTCTGTTGTGCATTGGTGGCATGGCCATTAGTGATCATGGCATTTAAGAGCCACAATGACTGTCCCCGTAACCGATCAGCACCTCCACAACATGTATGTGAGTGTCTGGAGGATTTAAATGCACATTCGAAGTCTGCTCACCTGCTCTGTGCGGGTCCCAGGTCTGTTCTGCTGATAGAGCCTTCTGAGCAAGGCTCTATCAGTAGATCACCGATAACACTGAGTAATGCTATGCTATAGCATAGCATATTCAGTCCTAGCAATCTAATCACTTCATGTAAGAGTCCCCAATAGGGACTTAAAAAGTCTAAATAAAATAAAGTTTAAAAAATATATAAATAAGCCCCTCCCTAATAAAAACTTAAAGGGGTTATACACAAAAAACGTTTTTTTTATATATATATATCAACTGGCTCCAGAAAGTTAAACAGATTTGTAAATTACTTCTAAATCTTAATCCTTTCAGTACTTATGAGCTGCTGAAGTTGAGTTGTTCTTTTCTATCTAAGTGCTCTCTGATGAAATGTGTCTCGGGAACCGCCCAGTTTAGAAGTAAATCCCCATAGCAAACCTCTTCTACTCTGTGCAGTTCCCGAGACAAGCAAAGATGTCAGCAGAGAGCACTGTTGCCAGACAGAAAACAACAACTCAATTTCAGCATCTGATAATTATTAAAAGGATTAAGATTTTTTTTAATAGAAGTAATTTAGAAATCTGGCACATGGCAATAGCATGCACTCACTGCAGAAAATCTGCCTATAAGTCCGGAGGTCCGGGGTCTCAGGGGAGCATCAGGTAGATACCGAAGCGCTCAGAGGCTACGCCGGTCGTTTCACGTGACTATGCACGCTTCTTCCGGCCTCTCCTCTAGAAGTAATTTACAAATCTATTTAAATGGGTACTCTGCCCCTAGAAATCTTATCCCCTATCCAAAGGACCCCTGTGATTTCGACTATGGCACCCCAGACATCCGGTGCACGGAGCGAACTTCGCTCCGTGCAGGATGACTGACAAAGAGGGGTGGAGGCTCGTGACATCATGGTCACACCCACGCCCCCTCAATGCAAGTCTATGGGAGGCCCCCTCCTATAGACTTGCATTGAAGGGGCGTGGCTGTGATGTCACGAGCGGGACAATGCTGTGACATCACAAGCCTTCGGCGTTGCACCCTAAGTTCTAAACAATATTTTATATAGCTGTTTGTGGGTAAATTCAGCTAACAGCAGCATGTCTCTCGCCAGAACAAATGATCAAGCATTTTGAAATCCAGGATGCCCAAGCTTTCTTTCCCCTTTCACCTGCCACCAGGGAAAAACAAGAGGTTCCTATGCACACTAGATCTAGGCACACTAGGTCATCAGGTCCTGGTTTGGATGACCTTAATCCTATGCATATAGGTTTAGTCTAAACCCTGCACCCCAGATCTGGAAGATATTTGGAATAGCAGACAAATTCTGACTATGAAAATGTTGGAGCCATTCGCTTTTGGAATATTACTGTTTTTGATGTTAAATCGGACTAACTTAAAATAGGGTTCATCTTCAAAGAACATCTGTATCAAACAAATGACCTTAACAAACATTAATGACCTGGTAGAACAAAGATGTGGTGCAAATTGCTTTCAAGTGTTCACTGTTCATCAGTAAAAGAAGTTGAGTGTTTAGATTGCTATCATCTGTGTTTGTACAGTAGAGAAATTGTTGCTGGAAAATACATTTCAAATCTTATCTGTACTGTGAACGGAACCTTTTATGTAAAATCCAAAAATGCTGAAATTGTAACGATAGAATGTAGAAAATATATATATATGTAAAAAAATAATAATAATATGACATTTAATGTCATGTGCAATGCATAAAGTAATTAAGGGTCAGAAAGGATATTATGCCAGGTTAAAGGGGTACTACGGCGCTAAGACATCTTATCCCTTACCCTAAGATGCCTGATCACGGGAGTCCCGCGACTGGGGACCCCCGTGATCTTGCACGCCGCACTCCGTTATAATCAGTCCCCGGAACATGTTCGCTCCGGGTCTGATTACTGGCGATCACGGGGGCTGGAGCATTGTGACGTCGCGCCCCCGCCCCGTGTGACATCACGTTCCGCCCCCTCAATGCAAGCCTGGGAGGGGGCGAGTCAGCTGTCACGCCCCCTCCCATAGACTTGCATTGAGGGGCGGAGTGTGACGTCACACGGGGGCGGGGGCGTGATGTCACAATGCTCCAGCCCACGTGATTGCCAGTAATCAGACCCGGAGCGAACATGCTCCGGGGACTGATTTTAACGGGGTGCTGCGTGCAAGATCACGGGGGTCCCCAGCGGCGGGACCCCCACGATCAGGCATCTTATCCCCTATCCGCCGGAGTACCCCTTTAATGAATGGAACTAGAAAAGCTTCAGCTGACAGACTGGCTTAATAAAAGTGGCAGTATGTATGCCTGGAAGTATCGCCTCCCTAGAAATAAAAAATTTAGATTTCTGTTTTACTGACCCTGTGTATTGATAAATGTACTGAAATATGATAAATTCTGTAAAGGTCCCAATATTATATAGTAACAAGAAGCCTATTACGGTTTCTTGAGCTTGCTAATACCAAGGCAGCTGTCCAAGGTTGTGCGGGTGCAATGTTAAATGTGTTTCTGTCAGCTGTCCAAGGTGCTGCAGATGTTAGGAGACTCGATCCTGGTACTTACTTATAATTGAAAATCATTTACATTCATAGCAGACAGTACACTGAATAAAAAGTATTCTATTTGTCTAATGTATAATAGCATAAGTCACTGAGGTTATTCACTGCTAGAGATGTGTTACAGATGTGGTTTACATATATGATATATATTATTTATTGTTGCTATTAATTTAACCCCATAAGGATGCAGCCTATTTCCATTTTATGTGTTTTCGTTTTTTCTTTCTTACCTTCTAAGAGCCAAAACTCTTATTTTTCTATCTCCAAAGCCACATAAGGGCTTTTTCTTTTTTTGCAGGCCCAAATGTTATGGTTGTTTGGATGCAACTTTGCAAAACCCATGTTCTTTTTGGAAAGAAAAAGCTTTTTCTTGGCAACCCTTCTAAACAAGCCATATTTGTTGAGTATTTTCTAATTGCACTGTCATGGTAAGAGGTAGCAAAGGCCTGTAGAGTCTAAGATGTAGCTCTTCAAATTATTTTTGCAAGGTCTGAACTTGGAGTAAATTTGTTCATATGTTCACTATATGACATTGTGTTAAAACACGAATAAATGTCCGTGAACAGCAAGCTGCGAAAACTCCAGCTTTTACATAGGATGTCATACCTGCTGATGGTCAATTTATTACATTTGATTAGCAGTATCTGGCTGCTACTTACCCTCTTAACTCCTTTGGAAACAGTAAGGGTGTACATAGTTATGCACACGTTGCTTCTGCATTTTTGCAAATTTTTGGTAAATAAATTATGACACAGTTTGATCTGTGGTTGCATTTACCTAATTGAATTACCTTCTAAGTGCTAGATTTGTTTTAAATTATGTCCTGATTTGTAAAAGGAAAGAATTCAAAGAGGGTGGATTTTCTTTTTTATGACTGTATAAAGTACAGGTATTCAAAATGTACCATATAATATATCACAGATCTATATAGTCAGAATACATTTACATGGTAAAATTATCCAAAATAAATGTTGTAAAACATGATAAAATTATCCAAAATAAATGTTGTAAAACAATATGAAAAAAAGAATAGTCAAAATAACTCAGGATTAATTCTAAACAGGAAAGACTTCAAGCCAAACAGAATAAATAAACCATGAATCCTTAATGGAAAAAAATAAATATGCTTGGCTCGATGAAGATATAATAACAGATTATGTGCTGACTATAGTATGTGCTGGCCACCTGAGAAATATACTAGACACAGGATTGCATAGAGTACAACAAGTAAGATTAATGAACTACAGCCCCAAATAGGTAAATTCTGCACACTGTTACTAAAAAGCCCATATAAATACAGAAACAGATGCTGAAAGGAAGAAATATATATAGCGGCTTGTTACCTGAGAGTCAAAGTGTGGTGATCAGGGGAAGTTTAAGGAGAGGGTTTCAATGAGAGCAGAAGTCCCTGTTGGGTCACTATGGCTTTGAACATGTGTCCCTTGGTGTCCACACACACCTTTTCCATATGAGCAGTTCCTTTACCCAAAGGCTAGGAAAAAAACTTGATGGAGTTCAATACATTACAGACACTTGACATTAGCTTGGTAGTGTACAGCTTGTTAAAGGGGAAGTCTCATCACAAACATTACTAAAAGAACATATGTGATTGCTGGGGCCCCCGTGATCTCCTGTATGGAGCCCTGGCTCTCTCCCTGAGCAGCGTGTCACAACCCCTGCCCAAAGCGGGGGCCACCACTCCCCCTCCATATATCTCTGTTGGAGAGCCAAATATTGCCGAACGGCTCTCCCATGGAGAGTGAGTGAAATCTATCTAGGGCTTCCATTAACAGGAGATGAGAGGAATTCTGGCGGCGAGCATTAAAAAAATAACTATGTAGGAATGTAGAGGTGGGTGGTGCGCAAGCTATAGTAGATAAGCGGACAAGACTAAATTGTGGATATTTCCACCATATGTGAACCATGGTGTCTTCAGCCTGTCCACAGTGCCAACATAGATTAGATATTTGTGGAAATGAAGTCTGGAAATCCTACAGAAATGGCATCTCTGTACCTTCTCTATAGCCATTTAAACTGTTTTGTGAAACAGAACAAAAATTCTTTAAGATGTGGGAGAGCTTTAAAAACAGCTTTCCTATTCCAGTTCAAAACACCATTAAAGAATGTTTTAGTGGACAGTGTTGTATCAAAATCAATTACTACTGTAGGAAATGCCATATGCAGAGGTTTGACCTTGGGGGAAACCGTGTGCCAACACAATACTTACTTTTGAGATCTGGCATCTTCCTTAAACAGGTATGGTTAAGTTCTGTTTTTGCATGTTATTGTTGAAAGGGTTGAATCCGACCATGGGTCTTCTTTTGTCCTTCCTTCTAATATACTAGTGAATGTGCTTGCACTGTTGTAGAATTCTACAACTGAAGCTGAGTGCGACCGGACACCGGACTGTTGTGCCCTTAACCTTCTTGATGAGGATGGAATTACTCCAGTTCACAATAATGTGTTCTGGCTTTCCAGTATATTTTTTGTTTGTTTTGTTTTGTTTGTTATGTTTGCTTCTATGGGCCCTTGAATTTTTATTTGACATGGGGAAAGACAGTAATCCTTATAGCCTAATATGTGACAGCATATATGTGTCAGATATTGTCTCACAATGTTAGGGGATTTAATTCCCCTTCAAAGCACCAGAAGGCATTCGGGACTACGTAAAGCACCGTCCTAATGTTATTTGTGTACAAGAATCTCATTTCACACCCTCTTCCTGTCCTAAGTTTCTGCATCCTCGCTACTCTAAGGTATACCTATCCTCTTTTCTATCCAAATGTCATGGTGTTTTTGTCTGTATTCATAACTTTCCTATTGATATAGCTCATGTATGCACAGATACTAAGGGCTGTTATGGTATTTGTCTGGGCTCTCTTTATGGAAAGCAAGTTTGCCTTGTTAACTCTTATACCCCCACTGATAACCCCATTTCCATTTGTATCTCTCTGCTCCTGTATATCTTATTATACTTCTGATGTTCTGCTGTGAGCGGGAGATTTTAACTTTGTCTTTAATGGGATACTAGATAGATCCTCTCCATCTCCCCTCATGAGGTCGAAATCTCAACAAAAACTATTGTGCTCTACTTTTCATTCTTTGCAATTGGATGATGTATGGAGGGAACATAATGGCTCTGCACGCGGATATTCATATTCGCTTAGCTAGACTTTGTGCCCGGTATTACCTTTTAAATGGCGACTCAATGAGTCTATGCTTTCTATCCCATCTGTTAAACGGTCCATCTCTGATGATCTTCAATCGTTTTTTACTACCAATGTCTCCCCGGATTCCGATCTGATTTGAGTATGGTCCGTCCACAAGGCCTACATAAAGGGATGGTTTATTTTTCTTGCATCTGACTTGAAATGGGAACATGATCGTCACCAGACACTTTAGAACATAAACTAGCCAAACTTTCTGTTGCCCATTAGAGGGCCCCCTCTCTCTATCCACCTAGAGCTATTAAAGGGGCATTCCAGGAATTTTTTTTATTTGACTATGCTACAGGGGCTGTAAAGTTAGTGTAGTTCATAATATAGTGTCTGTACCTGTGTGTGATGGTTTTCTCACAATTCTTCTGTGATTTTCATTCCAATATTTATTTATTTATCAGCATACAGAATGACTGTTGTCTCAGATTTTTCCCAGCTTGCAATGTGGCCGAGACCTGAATCACTAGTCAGCTGATGACAGGGAGCCTGTCTGCTTCAATGGGTGGAGCGATCGCTTGGTGGGAGAGAGATCAATCTGCAACTAATGCAACAGCTGTAGGCATCCTGATTGAAAACCACAGGTCTTTTGATGGATACAGCTAATTTATGTTTCAATGGGTGGGGTGGCTGATGTGTGGGAGGGAGGAAAATGGAATTGTGGGATTTGTAGTAAAAAAAAGAAAAGTCAAACAGGAAATACCAATGTCCATTACTGTCTGCCAAGCATGTAATAAAATCACCTTATGGTGGATAACCCCTTTAAGGAGGTCAGGGTGCAGCTTGACGTGATACTGTCCCTTTGAGTGCAGAAGGCCCTCCGATGGACTAGGGCCACTTATTACTGATTTGCTAATAAGCCGGATAAGATGCTTGCTCGCATGCTATAGCAACGTCAGCATTTGAACTATGTTCATAGCGTCCAGCTGCACCCTGGTTCTCGCATCTCTCACCCCTGTCATATCTATGAAGCTTTCCACTCCTTCTTTACCCACTTGTACTGTGCTCCTGTCCACTCGCCCCATTTCTCTTCTCGTCTGTCCTCCTTTCTCCACCCTCTTAACCTTCAGTCTCTTACTAATGCAGATAGGGAACTCCTCAATGCCCCTATTTCATATGAAGACGTGTCTTCTACTATCTCCTCCCTTAAGTTAGGTAAGGCCCCTGACCCTGATGACCTTTCAGCGCAATATTATAAAAAATGTTCCCCTCTTCTAGTTCCCCACCTTGTCTCCCTCTGTAATCGTCTTTTCAGGCCAGCTCTCTCCCCTCAGAATAACCTGATGACCTCATTACTGTTATCCCCAAATCTAATAAGAACCTATTTCCCGCATTAATTTAGATACTAAACTCTTTACTTCTATCCTTGCTCGTAGCCTTAATACACTACTTCCCAAGCTTGTTCTTGCGGACCATGTGGGCTTCATACCCGGAGCCGGAGGCGGGACTGGTGGATCCGCGCACAGAAGGTGTGGGATTACTGGGTGAGCGGTCTATTTCCTTTTCTATGTGTGTTGAATACATTCAAACTTAGCCTCTTTGCTGATGACCTACTTCTGTCTCTTACCCGTTCCCTGACTTATCTACCTAACTTCTTCCGGATCCTTTCTGACTTCTCTACTTCCTCTGGCTTGCGGGTTAACCCTTCCAAATATGAGTCTCTCTTTCAGGCATTTACCCCTCTACTCAGAAGCTGATCTGTCTTAATTTTGACTTCCCTGATCCAACTTCTAAGCTTTCCTATCTTGGCATCTCCCTGACTCCCACTATTTCTTCCCTATACTCTGCTAACTATCCTTCTCTCTACCATTCCATCAGAGTGGACCTCTGCATTTGGGATCTGCCCTATTTGTCTTGGATCAGCAGGGTGCACACGATTAAGATGGTGGTTTTGCTTCACCTGCTTTATCTGTTTCGCACCCTGCTGGTCTCGGTACTCGTGGCTGATCTCAAGGCTCTGCAGTCGGACGTCCTTCATTTTATTTGGCATTCCAAAACTCTTTGTATAGCCCATTCCGTAATGTACTACCATAAACATTTGGGTGGACTGTCTGTGCCCAATTTTCTAAAATATTATTACGCTTCCAGGCTTGGCCAGCTAGCCTGGTTTCTGACTCCTGGGACAATGCCCATGTGGGTCCATTTAGAATCCTCCTTGCTTTTTTCCTACCCCTCTTCTTTCCTTATGTGGTCTACTTCTCCGGTTTCTCGCTACATCCCTTCTTCTGCTTTACTCACCTTGTACTCACTTTCTCTCTGGCGGTTGGTCCGGTTCTGCTTCCACCTCCAATCATGACCTTCTCTGCTCACACCGATTCTGGGCAACCCCATTTTCTCTCCTGGCCTTAATCTCTCTGCTTTCTCTTGGTGGTCCTCCCAACCTCTGACTGTGTTAAATAATTTCCTGGCTCGTAACCGTGTCCTGACTCTGGAGGTCTTTAAGGAGCGATTCAGAATACTTAAGGGTCCATCAGGTTTTTTCCTTTCTTTACTCTCTTTCTTCCATGCGCACTGACATTTCCCTCTCTAGATTTGAACGTTTAATGCTTTACTCCCCTTCTAGGAAGGGTCTTCTTTCTTAGTAACCTAAATGCTCCTCCGGAAGATTCAAAGTTGCCTTTCGTGCTTAAATGGGAGGAAGATTTCCATACTATCCTGTCTCTCTCTGTATGGCAGTCCTGATGTAAAAGCCTCAGTAAAGGTAGTTGGCAGGCTTCCCTTACGGAAACCTCTCTGAAAATTTTACATAGAGCCTACTATGTCCCTGCTTACCTGCATGCTATTTTTCCATCTTCCTTCCCGCTTTGTTTTCGAGGCTGCAATCCAATTGGTTCTATGTATCTTACATGGTGGACATGTGCAGTGGCTTGAGTATTTTGGATGTCTGTGTAGTATCACTATTATTGGAAGTTACTGGATTTGCTTGTGTGCATATCTGCATAGAAGATCTGCAGTAAATTGTGCCTATAAGTTTTCGGCATTGATTATTTAAATAGTGTGTGGATGAGATTTACAAAATCTTTGCTGTTAACTGTAATTGCTGTAGATTTTCTTTTAATTTCTTTTACTACCGTATATACTCGAACATAAGCCGACCCAAATATAAGCCGAGGACCCTAATTTCACCCCAAAAACCCAGGAAAAGTTATTGACTCGACTATAAGCCTAGGGTGGGAAATACATCATCCCCCCCATCATCATCCAGACCCCCGTCATTAACACCCCCCATCATCATCACCCTGTCATCATCACCCTGTCATCATCTGGGCCGGCCCAGGACTAGTGATGTTGCCTTGACGACGACAGGGACGTTCATGCGCAGGGACATCATGGACGTCTGCTGCGCACGGACGTCCCTGTGCGTCGTCATCAAAGCAACGTCACTAGTCTGGGGCCGGCCCAGAGCAGAGAAGAGGGCCTCCCGGTGAAGATGGACAGCCCGGAACGATAACCCCCCCCACCGGACGGTCCCTGCAGCATAGATAGCCCGGACCAGCTCACCCTTCCTGCCCACCGAGGGGAGGTGAGTAGAAAACTAAAGGGGGGTCTGGATGATGACGAAGGCCACAGTGGTCTTCAACCTGCGGACCACCAGATGTTTCAAAACTAAAACTCCCAGCATGCCCGGACAGCCGATGGCTGTCCGGGCATGCTGGGAGTTGTAGTTTTGCAACATCTGGAGGTCCGCAGGTTGAAGACCACTGAGAAGGAATTGACAGGTGGAGAGTTCACTCGAGTATAAGCCGAGGGGGGCGTTTTTTTTAGACCATAGCACTGAATACAGGTATATGGGGGGAAATTTAACACAACCTGTGTAGAGGAAGAGTGGTGCAGTTGCCCATAATAACCAATCAGATCGCTTCTTTCATTTATCAGAGGCCTTGTTAAAATTAAAGAAGCAATCTGATTGGTTGCTATGGGCTACTGCACCACTCTTCCTCCACACAGGTTGTGTTAAATTTCCCCACATATACCTGTATTCAGTGCTATGGTCTAAAAAAATAAGTCTAAAGATGCATACAGCCTTAACCTCTTCAGGACACAGGGCGTATGGATACGCCCTGCATTCCGAGTCCTTAAGGACCGAGGGCGTATCCATAGAAGATGCCTGGGGACCTGGGATCTTCGCTGGAGCCTGCTGGATCCTGATCAGGTAGGGAATCGACAGTGGGGGGGGAATTGAAAGTGAAAGTAAATCGATCTTTACTGAGGCAACCACTAGGGGGGCCAAACTGCAACTCCCAGCATGCCCAGACAGCCAAAGGCTGTCTGGGCATGCTGGGAGTTGTAATTTTGCAACATCTGGAGGGTCACAGTTTGGAGACCACTGTTACAGTGGTGCCCAAACAGTAGCCCTCCAGATGTTGCCAAACTACAACTCTCAGCATGCCTCGACTTCCCAGGCATGCTGGGAGTTGTAGTTCTGTAACATCTGTCCCTTCAGATTTAGCAATTTTCATGACATTTTTGAAAATTGCTGCTCTACTTTGAAGCCCTCTAATTTTTTCAAAAAGCAAAAGTATGTCCATATGTCCATTTTATGATGCCAACATAAAGTGGACATATTGTGTTTGTGAAGAAAAATAAAATTTATTTGGAATATCCATTTTCCTTACAATTAGAGAGCTTCAAAGTTAGAAAAATGCAAAATTTTCAAAATTTTCATGAAATTTTGGGATTTTTCATCAAAAAAGGATGCAATTAACGCCGAAAATTTACCAACAAAATAAAGTAGAATATGTCACGAAAAAACAATCTCAGAATCAGAATATTCGGCAAAAGCATCTTAGAGTTATTAATTCGTAAAGTGACTGTGGTCAGAATTGCGAAAAAGGGCTCAGTCCTTAAGGTGAAAAAGGGCTGCGTCCTTAAGGGGTTAAGGTGCATACAGTCTAATGATACATACAGCACATACAATGCAAAAAACTGCACCACTGTGCCCGTAATGTGAATAACATGTTGCTGCTCCCAAACTCATATAATGTAACATCTCTTTGTTCTTGGTTTCTAAACATCAAGAAATTGCTTTTACAGTGGAGAGCAGAATGTAGAACGGTCACACCTTGGAGAGTGTTTTGTTTGTACTATACAAAAAAGAATTAGTCATTGAGGAATATCTAAAGTGCTTTGAATTACTGAATAAAAAAAACACAATGGCCCTCATTTACTTAGAAAATTGGGTTGTAAGTCCATCTTGCTTTCTTACCCAACTGCTTTTTTCCCCTGGTATTTATTATTATGTCGCACCCTGTTTGTCGCACGTGGTTTTTGTTGGTTTTGGTTTCCAACTCCTCTGAGTTGTCTGGAAAAAATCCACAACAATTCAACAAATTCGGGTTGTAAACCTTTATAAATAGGTGGGAAAGCTCAGAAATGTCAGGTTACACCTCTTTTTCGGGTTTGGGAGAATCCACATCGGGTCCGTGGGGAAAAAATGTCGCATCATGTCGCAGACTGGCACACGATGTCTGCGACATGTCGCAGACAAAGATGCGCCAAAAAACCCGACAAAACAAGTCGGGTTTAGAATAGTAAATGAGGGCCAATGTGATTCAAGTAGACAGCAAAATACACTACTATAACTTGTCAAGGACAAATCTTACAAATTTTTGTCACAACAAATCCATAAAATGTTTTCCCCTGACATCTGCAGCAGCACAATAATGGGTTAAAGGAGAAGTCCCATGTAGAAAAAGTATTGTGTTTTAAATGCAGAAGCAAAAGTTATATCCCTTTGTAAATCACTGACTTTACCCATCTTGTAAGTAAAACCTGTTTTTCTAGCTTCTTTGTTCAGAGAGGAAGTTCAGCAGCTCCCTGTTCTGATGACTTGCGACCCCCCATTGAGCTGCATTATGCTGGGGGCCGTGATGTCACAGTTTCCCATAGTTCTGCAGCTTAGCCAGCTCTGTGCACGGCAAGGGGACCTCCCATGTGCAGCTTCAGCCAATCATAGAAGCCCCAGTGATCTGAGCACGTGTCTTCATCTCCTCGGCAGGGAAGCATCTGACAGCCAGCTCAGTGTTTATAAGAGCAAGAACGATGTCCCAATGTCCCGAGAAGAAGCAGAGGGGGAGGGGGTGATCCCTGCTTTCCCCTGCACTGATCACAATCTGACAGCAG